>NC_138766.1:16803387-17224300 GCF_965113315.1 Podarcis vaucheri
ATTGTGACCCCGGGGCTTAGGGATTTTTTCAAAAAAATATTTTCTGCCGTTTAAGTTTTTGAGGGCTGATTTCTTGTCCTCTGATAAAAAGCCTTCTGTTTCCATCGCCAAAGCTTTCAGGGGATCATTTGTAAGCTTCTGGCTCCATTTTTGAGTGAATTGCCAAAAGTCAGATTTTTGCTGAAATTGTGACCCTGGGGCTTAGGGATTTTTTCAAAAAAATATTTTCTGCCGGTTAAGTTTTTGAGGGCTGATTTCTTGTCCTGTGATAAAAAGCCTTCTGTTTCCATCGCCAAAGCTTTCAGGGGATCATTTGCAAGCTTCTGGCACCATTTTTGAGTGAATTGCCAAAAGTCAGATTTTTGCTGAAATTGTGACCCCGGGGCTTAGGGATTTTTTCAAAAAAATATTTTCTGCCGGTTAAGTTTTTGAGGGCTGATTTCTTGTCCTGTGATAAAAAGCCTTCTGTTTCCATCGCCAAAACTTTCAGGGGTGCATTAGCAACCGGTTGGCACCATTTTTGAGTGAATTGCCAAAAGTCAGATTTTGGCTGAAATTGTGACCCCGGCGCTTAGGGATTTTTTCAAAAAAATATATTCAGCCAGTTATGTTTGTGAGGGCTGATTTCTTCTCCTGTGATAAAAAGCCTTCAGTTTCCATCGCCGAACCTTTCAGGAGATCATTTTCAAGCTTTTGGCACCATTCTTGAGTCAATTGCCAAAAGTCAGATTATTGCTGAAATTGTGACCCGGGGCTTGGGGATTTTTTCAAAAAAATATCATCTGCCGGTTAAGTTTTTGAGGGCTGATTTCTTGTCCTGTGATAAAAAGCCTTCTGTTTCCATCGCCAAAGCTTTCAGGGGATCATTTGTAAGCTTCTGGCACCATTTTTGAGTGAAGTGCCAAAAGTCAGATTTTGTTGAAATTGTGACCCCGGGGCTTAGGGATTTTTTCAAAAAAATATTTTCTGCCGGTTAAGTTTTTGAGGGCTGATTTCTTGTCCTGTGATAAAAAGCCTTCTGTTTCACGTGCCGAACCTTTCAGGAGATCATTTTCAAGCTTTTGGCACCATTCTTGAGTGAATTGCCAAAAGTCAGATTAATGCTGAAATTGTGACACGGGGCTTGGGAATTTTTTCAAAAAAATATCTTCTGCCGGTTAGGTTTTTGAGGGCTGATTTCTTGTCCTGTGATAAAAAGCCTTCTGTTTCCACCGCCAAAGCTTTCAGGGGATCATTTGTAAGCTTCTGGCTCCATTTTTGAGTGAATTGCCAAAAGTCAGATTTTTGCTGAAATTGTGACCCCGGGGCTTAGGGATTTTTTCAAAAAAATATATTCAGCCAGTTATGTTTGTGAGGGCTGATTTCTTCTCCTGTGATAAAAAGCCTTCAGTTTCCATCGCCGAACCTTTCAGGAGATCATTTTCAAGCTTTTGGCACCATTCTTGAGTGAATTGCCAAAAGTCAGATTATTGCTGAAATTGTGACCCGGGGCTTGGGGATTTTTTCAAAAAAATATCATCTTCCGGTTAAGTTTTTGAGGGCTGATTTCTTGTCCTGTGATAAAAAGCCTTCTGTTTCCATCGCCAAAGCTTTCAGGGGATCATTTGTAAGCTTCTGGCACCATTTTTGAGTGAATTGCCAGACGTCAGATTTTTGCTGAAATTGTGACCCCGGGGCTTAGGGATTTTTTCAAAAAAATATTTTCTGCCGGTTAAGTTTTTGAGGGCTGATTTCTTGTCCTGTGATAAAAAGCCTTCTGTTTCCATCGCCAAAGCTTTCAGGGGAGCATTAGCAACCGGTTGGCATCATTTTTGAGTGAATTGCCAAAAGTCAGATTTTGGCTGAAATTGTGACCCCGGGGCTTAGGGATTTTTTTCAAGAAAATATTTTCTGCCGGTTAAGTTTTTGAGGGCTGATTTCTTGTCCTGTGATAAAAAGCCTTCTGTTTCCATCGCCAAAGCTTTCAGTTGATCATTTGCAAGCTTCTGGCACCATTTTTGAGTGAAGTGCCAAAAGTCAGATCTTTGTTGAAATTGTGACCCCGGGGCTTAGGGATTTTTTCAAAAAAATATTTTCTGCCGGTTAAGTTTTTGAGGGCTGATTTCTTGTCCTGTGATAAAAAGCCTTCTGTTTCCATCGCCAAAGCTTTCAGGGGATCATTTGCAACCTTCTGGCACCATTTTTGAGTGAATTGCCAAAAGACAGATTTTTGCTGAAATTGTGACCCCGGGGCTTAGGGATTTTTTTCAAGAAAATATTTTCTGCCGGTTAAGTTTTTGAGGGCTGATTTCTTGTCCTGTGATAAAAAGCCTTCTGTTTCCATCGCCAAAGCTTTCAGGGGATCATTTGTAAGCTTCTGGCACCATTTTTGAGTGAATTGCCAGACGTCAGATTTTTGCTGAAATTGTGACCCCGGGGCTTAGGGATTTTTTCAAAAAAATATTTTCTGCCGGTTAAGTTTTTGAGGGCTGATTTCTTGTCCTGTGATAAAAAGCCTTCTGTTTCCATCGCCAAAGCTTTCAGGGGAGCATTAGCAACCGGTTGGCATCATTTTTGAGTGAATTGCCAAAAGTCAGATTTTGGCTGAAATTGTGACCCCGGGGCTTAGGGATTTTTTTCAAGAAAATATTTTCTGCCGGTTAAGTTTTTGAGGGCTGATTTCTTGTCCTGTGATAAAAAGCCTTCTGTTTCCATCGCCAAAGCTTTCAGTTGATCATTTGCAAGCTTCTGGCACCATTTTTGAGTGAAGTGCCAAAAGTCAGATCTTTGTTGAAATTGTGACCCCGGGGCTTAGGGATTTTTTCAAAAAAATATTTTCTGCCGGTTAAGTTTTTGAGGGCTGATTTCTTGTCCTGTGATAAAAAGCCTTCTGTTTCCATCGCCAAAGCTTTCAGGGGATCATTTGTAAGCTTCTGGCTCCATTTTTGAGTGAATTGCCAAAAGTCAGATTTTTGCTGAAATTGTGACCCTGGGGCTTAGGGATTTTTTCAAAAAAATATTTTCTGCCGGTTAAGTTTTTGAGGTCTGATTTCTTGTCCTGTGATAAAAAGCCTTCTGTTTCCATCGCCAAAGCTTTCAGGGGAGCATTAGCAACCGGTTGGCACCATTTTTGAGTGAACTGCCAAAAGTCAGATTTTTGCTGAAATTGTGACCCCGGGGCTTAGGGATTTTTTCAAAAAAATATTTTTTGCCGGTCAGGTTTTTGAGGGCTGATTTCTTGTCCTGTGATAAAAAGCCTTCTGTTTCCATCGCCAAAGCTTTCAGGGGATCATTTGCAACCTTCTGGCACCATCTTTGAGTGAATTGCCAAAAGTCAGATTTTTGCTGAAATTGTGACCCCGGGGCTTAGGGATATTTTCAAAAAAATATTTTCTGCCGTTTAAGTTTTTGAGGGCTGATATCTTGTCCTGTGATAAAAAGCCTTCTGTTTCCATCGCCAAAGCTTTCAGGGGATCATTTGTAAGCTTCTGGCTCCATTTTTGAGTGAATTGCCAAAAGTCAGATTTTTGCTGAAATTGTGACCCCGGGGTTTAGGGATTTTTTCAAGAAAATATTTTCTGCCGGTTAGGTTTTTGAGGGCTGATTTATTTTCCTTTAATAAAAAGACTTCTGTTTCCACCACCAAAGCTTTGAGGGGAGCATTTGCAACCGGTTGGCAGCATTTTTGAGTGAACTGCCAAAAGTCAGATTTTTGCTGAAATTGTGACCCTGGGGCTTAGGGATTTTTTCAAAAAAATATTTTCTGCCGGTTAAGTTTTTGAGGGCTGATTTCTTGTCCTGTGATAAAAAGCCTTCTGTTTCCATCGCCAAAGCTTTCAGGGGATCATTTGCAACCTTCTGGCACCATTTTTGAGTGAATTGCCAAAAGACAGATTTTTGCTGAAATTGTGACCCCGGGGCTTAGGGATTTTTTCAAAAAAATATTTTCTGCCGTTTAAGTTTTTGAGGGCTGATTTCTTGTCCTCTGATAAAAAGCCTTCTGTTTCCATCGCCAAAGCTTTCAGGGGATCATTTGTAAGCTTCTGGCTCCATTTTTGAGTGAATTGCCAAAAGTCAGATTTTTGCTGAAATTGTGACCCTGGGGCTTAGGGATTTTTTCAAAAAAATATTTTCTGCCGGTTAAGTTTTTGAGGGCTGATTTCTTGTCCTGTGATAAAAAGGCTTCTGTTTCCATCGCCAAAGCTTTCAGGGGAGCATTAGCAACCGGTTGGCACCATTTTTGAGTGAACTGCCAAAAGTCAGATTTTTGCTGAAATTGTGACCCCGGGGCTTAGGGATTTTTTCAAAAAAATATTTTTTGCCGGTCAGGTTTTTGAGGGCTGATTTCTTGTCCTGTGATAAAAAGCCTTCTGTTTCCATCGCCAAAGCTTTCAGGGGATCATTTGCAACCTTCTGGCACCATCTTTGAGTGAATTGCCAAAAGTCAGATTTTTGCTGAAATTGTGACCCCGGGGCTTAGGGATATTTTCAAAAAAATATTTTCTGCCGTTTAAGTTTTTGAGGGCTGATATCTTGTCCTGTGATAAAAAGCCTTCTGTTTCCATCGCCAAAGCTTTCAGGGGATCATTTGTAAGCTTCTGGCTCCATTTTTGAGTGAATTGCCAAAAGTCAGATATTTGCTGAAATTGTGACCCCGGGGTTTAGGGATTTTTTCAAGAAAATATTTTCTGCCGGTTAGGTTTTTGAGGGCTGATTTATTTTCCTTTAATAAAAAGACTTCTGTTTCCACCACCAAAGCTTTGAGGGGAGCATTTGCAACCGGTTGGCAGCATTTTTGAGTGAACTGCCAAAAGTCAGATTTTTGCTGAAATTGTGACCCTGGGGCTTAGGGATTTTTTCAAAAAAATATTTTCTGCCGGTTAAGTTTTTGAGGGCTGATTTTTTGTCCTGTGATAAAAAGCCTTCTGTTTCCATCGCCAAAGCTTTCAGGGGAGCATTAGCAACCGGTTGGCACCATTTTTGAGTGAATTGCCAAAAGTCAGATTTTGGCTGAAATTGTGACCCCGGGGCTTAGGGATTTTTTCAAAAAAATATATTCAGCCAGTTATGTTTGTGAGGGCTGATTTCGTCTCCTGTGATAAAAAGCCTTCAGTTTCCATCGCCGAACCTTTCAGGAGATCATTTTCAAGCTTTTGGCACCATTCTTGAGTGAATTGCCAAAAGTCAGATTATTGCTGAAATTGTGACCCGGGGCTTGGGGATTTTTTCAAAAAAATATCATCTGCCGGTTAAGTTTTTGAGGGCTGATATCTTGTCCTGTGATAAAAAGCCTTCTGTTTCCATCGCTAAAGCTTTCAGGGGATCATTTGTAAGCTTCTGGCTCCATTTTTGAGTGAATTGCCAAAAGTCAGATTTTTGCTGAAATTGTGACCCCGGGGTTTAGGGATTTTTTCAAGAAAATATTTCCTGCCGGTTAGGTTTTGGAGGGCTGATTTATTTTCCTTTAATAAAAAGACTTCTGTTTCCACCACCAAAGCTTTGAGGGGAGCATTTGCAACCGGTTGGCAGCATTTTTGAGTGAACTGCCAAAAGTCAGATTTTGGCTGAAATTGTGACCCCGGGGCTTAGGGATTTTTTCAAAAAAATATATTCAGCCAGTTATGTTTGTGAGGGCTGATTTCTTCTCCTGTGATAAAAAGCCTTCTGTTTCAAGTGCCGAACCTTTCAGGAGATCATTTTCAAGCTTTTGGCACCATTCTTGAGTGAATTGCCAAAAGTCAGATTAATGCTGAAATTGTGACACGGGGCTTGGGAATTTTTTCAAAAAAATATCTTCTGCCGGTTAGGTTTTTGAGGGCTGATTTCTTGTCCTGTGATAAAAAGCCTTCTGTTTCCACCACCAAAGCTTTGAGGGGAGCATTTGCAACCGGTTGGCACCATTTTTGAGTGAACTGCCAAAAGTCAGATTTTTGCTGAAATTGTGACCCCGGGGCTTAGGGATTTTTTCAAAAAAATATTTTTTGCCGGTTAGGTTTTTGAGGGCTGATTTCTTGTCCTGTGATAAAAAGCCTTCTGTTTCCATTGCCAAAGCTTTCAGGGGATCATTTGCAACCTTCTGGCACCATCTTTGAGTGAATTGCCAAAAGTCAGATTTTTGCTGAAATTGTGACCCCGGGGCTTAGGGATATTTTCAAAAAAATATTTTCTGCCGTTTAAGTTTTTGAGGGCTGATATCTTGTCCTGTGATAAAAAGCCTTCTGTTTCCATCGCCAAAGCTTTCAGGGGATCATTTGTAAGCTTCTGGCTCCATTTTTGAGTGAATTGCCAAAAGTCAGATTTTTGCTGAAATTGTGACCCCGGGGTTTAGGGATTTTTTCAAGAAAATATTTTCTGCCGGTTAGGTTTTTGAGGGCTGATTTATTTTCCTTTAATAAAAAGACTTCTGTTTCCACCACCAAAGCTTTGAGGGGAGCATTTGCAACCGGTTGGCAGCATTTTTGAGTGAACTGCCAAAAGTCAGATTTTTGCTGAAATTGTGACCCTGGGGTTTAGGGATTTTTTCAAAAAAATATTTTCTGCCGGTTAAGTTTTTGAGGGCTGATTTCTTGTCCTGTGATAAAAAGCCTTCTGTTTCCATCGCCAAAGCTTTCAGGGGAGCATTAGCAACCGGTTGGCACCATTTTTGAGTGAATTGCCAAAAGTCAGATTTTGGCTGAAATTGTGACCCCGGGGCTTAGGGATTTTTTCAAAAAAAATCTTCTGCCGGTTAAGTTTTTGAGGGCTGATTTCTTGTCCTGTGATAAAAAGCCTTCTGTTTCGAGTGCCAAACCTTTCAGGAGAGCATTTTCAAGCTTTTGGTACCATTTTTGAGTGAATTACCAAAAGTCAGATTTTTACTGAAATTGTGACCCCGGGGCTTAGGGATTTTTTTCAAGAAAATATTTTCTGCCGGTTAAGTTTTTGAGGGCTGATTTCTTGTCCTGTGATAAAAAGCCTTCTGTTTCCACCACCAAAGCTTTGAGGGGAGCATTTGCAACCGGTTGGCAGCATTTTTGAGTGAACTGCCAAAAGTCAGATTTTTGCTGAAATTGTGACCCCGGGGCTTAGGGATTTTTTCAAAAAAATATTTTCTGCCGGTTAAGTTTTTGAGGGCTGATTTCTTGTCCTGTGATAAAAAGCCTTCTGTTTCCATCGCCAAAGCTTTCAGGGGATCATTTGCAAGCTTCTGGCACCATTTTTGAGTGAATTGCCAAAAGTCAGATTTTTGCTGAAATTGTGACCCCGGGGCTTAGGGATTTTTTCAAAAAAATATTTTCTGCCGGTTAAGTTTTTGAGGGCTGATTTCTTGTCCTGTGATAAAAAGCCTTCTGTTTCCATCGCCAAAGCTTTCAGGGGATCATTTGCAAGCTTCTGGCACCATTTTTGAGTGAATTGCCAAAAGTCAGATTTTTGCTGAAATTGTGACCCCGGGGCTTAGGGATTTTTTCAAAAAAATATTTTCTGCCGGTTAAGTTTTTGAGGGCTGATTTCTTCTCCTGTGATAAAAAGCCTTCAGTTTCCCTCGCCGAACCTTTCAGGGGATCATTTGTAAGCTTCTGGCTCCATTTTTGAGTGAATTGCCAAAAGTCAGATTTTTGCTGAAATTGTGACCCCGGGGTTTAGGGATTTTTTCAAAAAAATATTTTCTGCCGGTTAGGTTTTTGAGGGCTGATTTATTTTCCTTTAATAAAAAGACTTCTGTTTCCACCACCAAAGCTTTGAGGGGAGCATTTGTAAGCTTCTGGCTCCATTTTTGAGTGAATTGCCAAAAGTCAGATTTTTGCTGAAATTGTGACCCCGGGGTTTAGGGATTTTTTCAAGAAAATATTTTCTGCCGGTTAGGTTTTTGAGGGCTGATTTATTTTCCTTTAATAAAAAGACTTCTGTTTCCACCACCAAAGCTTTGAGGGGAGCATTTGCAACCGGTTGGCAGCATTTTTGAGTGAACTGCCAAAAGTCAGATTTTTGCTGAAATTGTGACCCTGGGGCTTAGGGATTTTTTCAAAAAAATATTTTCTGCCGGTTAAGTTTTTGAGGGCTGATTTCTTGTCCTGTGATAAAAAGCCTTCTGTTTCCATCGCCAAAGCTTTCAGGGGAGCATTAGCAACCGGTTGGCACCATTTTTGAGTGAATTGCCAAAAGTCAGATTTTGGCTGAAATTGTGACCCCGGGGCTTAGGGATATTTTCAAAAAAATATTTTCTGCCGTTTAAGTTTTTGAGGGCTGATTTCTTCTCCTGTGATAAAAAGCCTTCAGTTTCCCTCGCCGAACCTTTCAGGGGATCATTTGTAAGCTTCTGGCTCCATTTTTGAGTGAATTGCCAAAAGTCAGATTTTTGCTGAAATTGTGACCCCGGGGTTTAGGGATTTTTTCAAAAAAATATTTTCTGCCGGTTAGGTTTTTGAGGGCTGATTTATTTTCCTTTAATAAAAAGACTTCTGTTTCCACCACCAAAGCTTTGAGGGGAGCATTTGCAACCGGTTGGCAGCATTTTTGAGTGAACTGCCAAAAGTCAGATTTTTGCTGAAATTGTGACCCTGGGGTTTAGGGATTTTTTCAAAAAAATATTTTCTGCCGGATAAGTTTTTGAGGGCTGATTTCTTGTCCTGTGATAAAAAGCCTTCTGTTTCCATCGCCAAAGCTTTCAGGGGAGCATTAGCAACCGGTTGGCACCATTTTTGAGTGAATTGCCAAAAGTCAGATTTTGGCTGAAATTGTGACCCCGGGGCTTAGGGATTTTTTCAAAAAAAATCTTCTGCCGGTTAAGTTTTTGAGGGCTGATTTCTTGTCCTGTGATAAAAAGCCTTCTGTTTCGAGTGCCAAACTTTTCAGGAGAGCATTTTCAAGCTTTTGGTACCATTTTTGAGTGAATTACCAAAAGTCAGATTTTTACTGAAATTGTGACCCCGGGGCTTAGGGATTTTTTTCAAGAAAATATTTTCTGCCGGTTAAGTTTTTGAGGGCTGATTTCTTGTCCTGTGATAAAAAGCCTTCTGTTTCCACCACCAAAGCTTTGAGGGGAGCATTTGCAACCGGTTGGCAGCATTTTTGAGTGAACTGCCAAAAGTCAGATTTTTGCTGAAATTGTGACCCCGGGGCTTAGGGATTTTTTCAAAAAAATATTTTCTGCCGGTTAAGTTTTTGAGGGCTGATTTCTTGTCCTGTGATAAAAAGCCTTCTGTTTCCATCGCCAAAGCTTTCAGGGGATCATTTGCAACCTTCTGGCACCATTTTTGAGTGAATTGCCAAAAGACAGATTTTTGCTGAAATTGTGACCCCGGGGCTTAGGGATATTTTCAAAAAAATATTTTCTGCCGGTTAAGTTTTTGTGGGCTGATTTCTTGTCCTGTGATAAAAAGCCTTCTGTTTCCATCGCCAAAGCTTTCAGGGGAGCATTAGCAACCGGTTGGCACCATTTTTGAGTGAACTGCCAAAAGTCAGATTTTTGCTGAAATTGTGACCCTGGGGCTTAGGGATTTTTTCAAAAAAATATTTTCTGCCGGTTAAGTTTTTGAGGGCTGATTTCTTGTCCTGTGAAAAAAAGCCTTCTGTTTCCATCGCCAAAGCTTTCAGGGGATCATTTGCAACCTTCTGGCACCATTTTTGAGTGAATTGCCAAAAGACAGATTTTTGCTGAAATTGTGACCCCGGGCCTTAGGGATTTTTTCAAAAAAATATTTTCTGCTGTTTAAGTTTTTGAGGGCTGATTTCTTGTCCTGTGATAAAAAGCCTTCTGTTTCCATCGCCAAAGCTTTCAGTGGATCATTTGTAAGCTTCTGGCTCCATTTTTGAGTGAATTGCCAATAGTCAGATTTTTGCTGAATTTATGACCCTGGGGCTTAGGGATTTTTTCAAAAAAATATTTTCTGCCGGTTAAGTTTTTGAGGGCTGATTTCTTGTCCTGTGATAAAAAGCCTTCTGTTTCCATCGCCAAAGCTTTCAGGGGATCATTTGCAACCTTCTGGCACCATTTTTGAGTGAATTGCCAAAAGACAGATTTTTGCTGAAATTGTGACCCCGGGGCTTAGGGATATTTTCAAAAAAATATTTTCTGCCGGTTAAGTTTTTGTGGGCTGATTTCTTGTCCTGTGATAAAAAGCCTTCTGTTTCCATCGCCAAAGCTTTCAGTGGATCATTTGTAAGCTTCTGGCTCCATTTTTGAGTGAATTGCCAAAAGACAGATTTTTGCTGAAATTGTGACCCCGGGGCTTAGGGATTTTTTCAAAAAAATATTTTCTGCTGTTTAAGTTTTTGAGGGCTGATTTCTTGTCCTGTGATAAAAAGCCTTCTGTTTCCATCGCCAAAGCTTTCAGTGGATCATTTGTAAGCTTCTGGCTCCATTTTTGAGTGAATTGCCAAAAGTCAGATTTTTGCTGAAATTATGACCCTGGGGCTTAGGGATTTTTTCAAAAAAATATTTTCTGCCGGTTAAGTTTTTGAGGGCTGATTTCTTGTCCTGTGATAAAAAGCCTTCTGTTTCCATCGCCGAAGCTTTCAGGGGATCATTTGCAAGCTTCTGGCACCATTTTTGAGTGAATTGCCAAAAGTCAGATTTTTGCTGAAATTGTGACCCCGGCGCTTAGGGATTTTTTCAAAAAAATATTTTCTGCCAGTTAAGTTTTTGAGGGCTGATTTCTTGTCCTGTGATAAAAAGCCTTCTGTTTCCATCGCCAAAACTTTCAGGGGTGCATTAGCAACCGGTTGGCACCATTTTTGAGTGAATTGCCAAAAGTCAGATTTTTGCTGAAATTGTGACCCCGGAGTTTAGGGATTTTTTCAAAAAAATATATTCAGCCAGTTATGTTTGTGAGGGCTGATTTCTTCTCCTGTGATAAAAAGCCTTCAGTTTCCATCGCCGAACCTTTCAGGAGATCATTTTCAAGCTTTTGGCACCATTCTTGAGTGAATTGCCAAAAGTCAGATTATTGCTGAAATTGTGACCCGGGGCTTGGGGATTTTTTCAAAAAAATATTTTCTGCCGGTTAAGTTTTTGAGGGCTGATTTCTTGTCCTGTGATAAAAAGCCTTCTGTTTCCATCGCCAAAGCTTTCAGGGGATCATTTGCAACCTTCTGGCACCATTTTTGAGTGAATTGCCAAAAGACAGATTTTTGCTGAAATTGTGACCCCGGGGCTTAGGGATTTTTTCACAAAAATATTTTCTGCCGGTTACGTTTTTGAGGGCTGATTTCTTGTCCTGTGATAAAAAGCCTTCTGTTTCCATGGCCAAAGCTTTCAGGGGATCATTTGCAAGCTTCTGGCACCATTTTTTAGTGAATTGCCAAAAGTCAGATTTTTGCTGAAATTGTGACCCCGGGGCTTAGGGATTTTTTCAAAAAAATATTTTCTGCCGGTTAAGTTTTTGAGGGCTGATTTCTTGTCCTGTGATAAAAAGCCTTCTGTTTCCATGGCCAAAGCTTTCAGGGGATCATTTGCAAGCTTCTGGCACCATTTTTGAGTGAATTGCCAAAAGTCAGATTTTTGCTGAAATTGTGACCCCGGGGCTTAGGGATTTTTTCAAAAAAATATTTTCTGCCGGTTACGTTTTTGAGGGCTGATTTCTTGTCCTGTGATAAAAAGCCTTCTGTTTCCACCGCCAAAGCTTTCAGGGGATCATTTGCAAGCTTCTGGCACCATTTTTGAGTGAATTGCCAAAAGTCAGATTTTGGCTGAAATTGTGACCCCGGGGCTTAGGGATTTTTTCAAAAAAATATTTTCTGCCGGTTAAGTTTTTGAGGGCTGATTTCTTGTCCTGTGATAAAAAGCCTTCTGTTTCCATGGCCAAAGCTTTCAGGGGATCATTTGCAAGCTTCTGGCACCATTTTTGAGTGAATTGCCAAAAGTCAGATTTTTGCTGAAATTGTGACCCCGGGGCTTAGGGATTTTTTCAAAAAAATATTTTCTGCCGGTTAAGTTTTTGAGGGCTGATTTCTTGTCCTGTGATAAAAAGCCTTCTGTTTCCATCGCCAAAGCTTTCAGGGGATCATTTGCAACCTTCTGGCACCATTTTTGAGTGAATTGCCAAAAGACAGATTTTTGCTGAAATTGTGACCCCGGGGCTTAGGGATATTTTCAAAAAAATATTTTCTGCCGGTTAAGTTTTTGTGGGCTGATTTCTTGTCCTGTGATAAAAAGCCTTCTGTTTCCATCGCCAAAGCTTTCAGGGGAGCATTAGCAACCGGTTGGCACCATTTTTGAGTGAACTGCCAAAAGTCAGATTTTTGCTGAAATTGTGACCCTGGGGCTTAGGGATTTTTTCAAAAAAATATTTTCTGCCGGTTAAGTTTTTGAGGGCTGATTTCTTGTCCTGTGAAAAAAAGCCTTCTGTTTCCATCGCCAAAGCTTTCAGGGGATCATTTGCAACCTTCTGGCACCATTTTTGAGTGAATTGCCAAAAGACAGATTTTTGCTGAAATTGTGACCCCGGGCCTTAGGGATTTTTTCAAAAAAATATTTTCTGCTGTTTAAGTTTTTGAGGGCTGATTTCTTGTCCTGTGATAAAAAGCCTTCTGTTTCCATCGCCAAAGCTTTCAGTGGATCATTTGTAAGCTTCTGGCTCCATTTTTGAGTGAATTGCCAATAGTCAGATTTTTGCTGAATTTATGACCCTGGGGCTTAGGGATTTTTTCAAAAAAATATTTTCTGCCGGTTAAGTTTTTGAGGGCTGATTTCTTGTCCTGTGATAAAAAGCCTTCTGTTTCCATCGCCAAAGCTTTCAGGGGATCATTTGCAACCTTCTGGCACCATTTTTGAGTGAATTGCCAAAAGACAGATTTTTGCTGAAATTGTGACCCCGGGGCTTAGGGATATTTTCAAAAAAATATTTTCTGCCGGTTAAGTTTTTGTGGGCTGATTTCTTGTCCTGTGATAAAAAGCCTTCTGTTTCCATCGCCAAAGCTTTCAGTGGATCATTTGTAAGCTTCTGGCTCCATTTTTGAGTGAATTGCCAAAAGACAGATTTTTGCTGAAATTGTGACCCCGGGGCTTAGGGATTTTTTCAAAAAAATATTTTCTGCTGTTTAAGTTTTTGAGGGCTGATTTCTTGTCCTGTGATAAAAAGCCTTCTGTTTCCATCGCCAAAGCTTTCAGGGGATCATTTGTAAGCTTCTGGCTCCATTTTTGAGTGAATTGCCAAAAGTCAGATTTTTGCTGAAATTATGACCCTGGGGCTTAGGGATTTTTTCAAAAAAATATTTTCTGCCGGTTAAGTTTTTGAGGGCTGATTTCTTGTCCTGTGATAAAAAGCCTTCTGTTTCCATCGCCAAAGCTTTCAGGGGATCATTTGCAAGCTTCTGGCACCATTTTTGAGTGAATTGCCAATAGTCAGATTTTTGCTGAAATTGTGACCCCGGCGCTTAGGGATTTTTTCAAAAAAATATTTTCTGCCGGTTAAGTTTTTGAGGGCTGATTTCTTGTCCTGTGATAAAAAGCCTTCTGTTTCCATCGCCAAAACTTTCAGGGGTGCATTAGCAACCGGTTGGCACCATTTTTGAGTGAATTGCCAAAAGTCAGATTTTTGCTGAAATTGTGACCCCGGAGCTTAGGGATTTTTTCAAAAAAATATATTCAGCCAGTTATGTTTGTGAGGGCTGATTTCTTCTCCTGTGATAAAAAGCCTTCAGTTTCCATCGCCGAACCTTTCAGGAGATCATTTTCAAGCTTTTGGCACCATTCTTGAGTGAATTGCCAAAAGTCAGATTATTGCTGAAATTGTGACCCGGGGCTTGGGGATTTTTTCAAAAAAATATTTTCTGCCGGTTAAGTTTTTGAGGGCTGATTTCTTGTCCTGTGATAAAAAGCCTTCTGTTTCCATCGCCAAAGCTTTCAGGGGATCATTTGCAACCTTCTGGCACCATTTTTGAGTGAATTGCCAAAAGACAGATTTTTGCTGAAATTGTGACCCCGGGGCTTAGGGATTTTTTCACAAAAATATTTTCTGCCGGTTACGTTTTTGAGGGCTGATTTCTTGTCCTGTGATAAAAAGCCTTCTGTTTCCATGGCCAAAGCTTTCAGGGGATCATTTGCAAGCTTCTGGCACCATTTTTTAGTGAATTGCCAAAAGTCAGATTTTTGCTGAAATTGTGACCCCGGGGCTTAGGGATTTTTTCAAAAAAATATTTTCTGCCGGTTAAGTTTTTGAGGGCTGATTTCTTGTCCTGTGATAAAAAGCCTTCTGTTTCCATGGCCAAAGCTTTCAGGGGATCATTTGCAAGCTTCTGGCACCATTTTTGAGTGAATTGCCAAAAGTCAGATTTTTGCTGAAATATTTTCAAAAAAATATTTTCTGCCGGTTACGTTTTTGAGGGCTGATTTCTTGTCCTGTGATAAAAAGCCTTCTGTTTCCACCGCCAAAGCTTTCAGGGGATCATTTGCAAGCTTCTGGCACCATTTTTGAGTGAATTGCCAAAAGTCAGATTTTGGCTGAAATTGTGACCCCGGGGCTTAGGGATTTTTTCAAAAAAATATTTTCTGCCGGTTAAGTTTTTGAGGGCTGATTTCTTGTCCTGTGATAAAAAGCCTTCTGTTTCCATGGCCAAAGCTTTCAGGGGATCATTTGCAAGCTTCTGGCACCATTTTTGAGTGAATTGCCAAAAGTCAGATTTTTGCTGAAATTGTGACCCCGGGGCTTAGGGATTTTTTCAAAAAAATATTTTCTGCCGGTTACGTTTTTGAGGGCTGATTTCTTGTCCTGTGATAAAAAGCCTTCTGTTTCCACCGCCAAAGCTTTCAGGGGATCATTTGCAAGCTTCTGGCACCATTTTTGAGTGAATTGCCAAAAGTCAGATTTTTGCTGAAATTGTGACCCCGGGGCTTAGGGATTTTTTCAAAAAAATATTTTCTGCCGGTTAAGTTTTTGAGGGCTGATTTCTTGTCCTGTGATAAAAAGCCTTCTGTTTCCATCGCCACAGCTTTCAGGGGATCATTTGCAAGCTTCTGGCACCATTTTTGAGTGAATTGCCAAAAGTCAGATTTTTGCTGAAATTGTGACCCCGGGGCTTAGGGATTTTTTCACAAAAATATTTTCTGCCGGTTACGTTTTTGAGGGCTGATTTCTTGTCCTGTGATAAAAAGCCTTCTGTTTCCATCGCCAAAGCTTTCAGGGGATCATTTGCAAGCTTCTGGCACCATTTTTGAGTGAATTGCCAAAAGTCAGATTTCTGCTGAAATTGTGACCCCGGGGCTTAAGGATTTTTTCAAAAAAAAAATTCTGCCGGTTAAGTTTTTGAGGGCTGATTTCTTGTCCTGTGATAAAAAGCCTTCTGTTTCCATCGCCCAAGCTTTCAGGGGATCATTTGCAATCTTCTGGCACCATTTTTGAGTGAATTGCCAAAAGTCAGATTTTTGCTGAAATTGTGACCCCGGGGCCACTAAATTCTGGTGTACTTTTTAACATAACAGTGTAAACAGGGATCAACATACAAACACTGAGAAGCCATTCCCCCCGCCCCACTACTTTATATGGAAACAACTGGAAAAACCTCTGTGATTGAGGCTACCAACATGGCACCTTTTTGTACAACGAACACTTCTGAGGTCATTCTTACTACTACTTTACTACTGCTTTACTACTGCTTTACTACTAGTTTACTACTACTTTACTACTGCTTTACTACCACTTTACTAACACTTTACTAACACTTTACTAACACTTTACTATCGCTTTACTATCACTTTACTACTGCTTTACTACTACTTTACTATCATTTTACTACTACTTTACTACTACTTTACTATCATTTTACTACTATTTTACTACTGCGTTACTACTACTACTTTACTACTGTTTTACTACTACTTTACTGCTATTTTACTACTATTCCACCACTTTACTATTACCCGAAGCCAAAGGGCTTCCTTACACAGGAAGAACGCTCGGTGCATTTTGTGAATATTTTAGATGATATGCTGCCAGGGAAAATAAAATTAAATGACATTACCTCAGTAGATTTCATATTCTACAATGGATATTCTCTGCGAGTGATTGCCTCCTTCAAAGATCAAAACTTGGCTAAATATATATATAGATCATGACATCTGCTGTCAAAGAAAAGGATAACGGTAACAAGATTTTTCGAAAACAGCACATGTTTGAAATTGTTCCCTGATGAGTTTACGACAGCTGAGATAAGATTTACTTGTAAACCAAAGGAGGAGAGAGGACACTCAAAAGACAAACTGGAACATACTGAGCAAGGGCCCTTGAAACTAAGACAGGAGATGAGATTGCCTAATGAGGGGATGGATAACTTCTATCCAGAAGAAAAGGCATTAATAAACCAGTTTGGATTGTTGCCTTTCTTTGCCCAATCTGAGATCTTGAGAAGATTGGAGACCCTTAGAAATAAGTTAACAGAGATGAATGCTCAGGTAAAAGTAAGAGAGAAAGAACCGGCAACGGATCAATTGAAGAAAGAGAACCTCTCTGAAAAAGCTAAGACAGACCTCATGAAAGATTACTTTTATAATACCTCTACAATTGCGGAGATAAACCTGTTAACAACAGATCCAACACAGTGCGTGAGGGACAGCAACAATCTACCATCTAAGAAGGAAACCATCCCTATGGCAACCACGAAAGACTACCCTTATATTACCTCTGCAGCTGCAGAGATAAACCTGACAACAACAGATCTAACACAGTGCGTAAGGGACAGCAACAACCTACCATCTAAGAAGGAAACCATCCCTATGACAACCACAACGCGCTCTGGGACCAGCATGAGATACCTGGATGAGGATGAACTTGGCACCAGTCAAATAGAACACCTCAAGGTAGATTCGCCAAAAAAAGGAGTACTGATCACTAACGTTAGCACGCTGCACCCTTCAACTGATTCCATTGAGTACCTGGGCGATAATACATCTATGGACATTGCCAAAATGAATGAAATCCAACTAACAGATAAAAAGATAGGCCCAAAAAATCTTTCAAAGGCAAATTGACTAAGACCAATTTTTGGCAAGACAATGTGTAACCTCGCCTTGCTAACTTGGAATATTGCAGGTTGGCAAAAGAGGCGTTCTGACCAATCCTTTGCTAAATATATCCAGAGACATGACATTGCGTTTCTCCAGGAGACCTGGAGCACAAGTGAAGTGGAGTTAAATGGTTTTTCTGCGTTCTCCCTCCCAGGTCTTTTAAGTACTAGAGGGGGGCGAGTTAAAGGTGGGTTAGTTACTTTAATCTCAACAAGGCTAAGGGCCACATTTAAAAAACTAGACCCACTAGACCATCTGGCCACAGCTGTGCAAGTACAGTGGAGAACCCACAGCTGGCTGCTGATTAATGTATACCTACCTTCACAAAGAGAGAAAAGATTGATAAGAAATACTTGGGCTCAGTTAGAACAGTATCTTGACAAACTACTAAATCAATTTCCTGATGCCTCTGTAGTGGTGGCAGGTGACCTAAATGCCAGAACTGGACAATCTGATGAGGCTTTGTGTGCCCATTTCCACGAAACAGTCCCCTTTATAGTGGAAACCCACCCAATACCAGCTAGAATCTCAAAGGATAAAGGCTGCAATTATGCCGGCTTATGCCTACTACACTTGGTCAATAAGCTGGACCTGGTTATATTAAATGGCCGCACAGAGGGGGAGAAGGTCGGAGAATTCACATTTATATCTAACAATGGCGCCTCCACAATTGATTATATAATCGTGTCGTATGATCTTCAAAACAAAGTTCTGGAATGCAAAGTGGAGGAGCGCTTAGACAGTGATCATCTGCCATTAAGTGCACTTGTAGCTGCGGGAAAGGATTTATCCTGCGCTGAAAAAATCGAGCATTCGAGCCCTACAGCTTTGGAACTCAGATATTCGCGCATTAGATGGACAGATGAACTGCATAAGGAAATTTCAAGTAGGCTATGCTCAAAGGAATTCCTCATTAAGAGAGAAAACCTTATAACTTCCTCAAGCCATGAATTAAAGATAAATTTATTTCAGGAGCTAATTTTACTCCTTCAAGATCCCCTGAAGGAAAAAAGGAACAGGCCAAGTAGGCAATCCTCAGTATATAAAAACTCCAAACCCTGGTTCGATCAAGAATGTCAGGATATGAAGCTAAATTTACTGAAAAAATACAAGAATTATAGATCTGCCAATTTACCCCAACTCCCCACGGGCTGGTTTGAAGATAAACGGAATTATAAAATTTTGATCAAAAATAAAAAACTCCTGGCACAGAAAAGAGAATGGAAATGCCTAATAGATGCGTCCAGAGAGAGAGATTCGGCCACCTTCTGGAGACTGGTAGCAAATGGAGTGCGACCTACTTCCTCAGAAGTGGAGTATACTATACCTGCAGGGACTTGGGAGGCATTTTTCCAATCTTCATATTAAGCTCTGCCTTTGACACAGCCACTAATACAGTGTGCGGCAGGTGATGAGTGGCCTCCGGTGTCGGTTGCGGAGATTAGGAGGCTTATTCAGGCACTCAAACACAGAAAAGCCCCGGGAGCAGATAACATCTCTCCTGAACTTCTCAAAGCCAATATTGACTGGTGGGCCCCAGTCCTTGCCACCCTTTTCACCAGCATAGATCAAACAGCAATAATACCAGAGGACTGGGGATTGGCAATCATCGTTCCCATATTCAAGAAAGGCTGTAAACTTGATCCACTCAATTACAGACCAATCAGTCTCTTAAGCATCATCAGCAAACTTTATGCAACTCACTTACGTGAAAAGTTTGCGGACTGGCTGGAACAGGAGCACATCCTAAAGGAAGCCCAGGCTGGTTTCAGGGCACATAGATCAACTCTAGACCAAGGATTGGTATTGCAACATCTAGTGGAGAAATACACCTCAAAGAAAGGAGGCTCTCTCTATGTAGCCTTTATAGATTTCAAATCAGCCTTCGACTCGATACCCCGGCACAGACTTTGGGAAAAACTAAATGTCACAAACATCGATAGACGTCTTTTGCTTCTTATCCGTAGACTACATGAAAATACTCGGATCCGTGTTAGATGCGACCGTTATGGGAACCTATCAAAGGAAATCCAAAGTTCCCATGGTGTCAAGCAAGGCTGTGTTCTTGCCCCTATTCTTTTTAACTTCTATATAAACTCCTTAGTCGGAAAGATGGAGGAAGCAAGTATTCATTCCCCAAATCTAAATAATACACCAATCCCGGTCCTTTTGTACGCGGATGATGCGGCACTTATTTCCTTCTCTTGTGTGGGTCTAAGAAAACTTTTACGAGCTCTTACAGAGTATTGCGAAGCTGAACACCTAATAATAAACTACACCAAATCAAAAATTATGGTGTTCTCCAAGAGAAAACTCCGACATAAATGGAAAATTAATAACCAACCTATTGAGCAAGTAACATCTTTTAGATATCTTGGAATAATTTTTGATGAGAAGGGATCTTGGTGCCATCAGATTAAGAATTCCATTGTAAATGCGCAAAGATCTTCCAGAGCTATCATAAGAGTCTTTTACAGAAAAGGAGGTCAATATGTTCCTGCTGCCTCCCAGGTCTTTGTTGCAAAAATACTTCCACAATTGACGTATGGCACCCAGATATTTAATTGTCAAAAACTCAAGTCCCTGGAATCTGTACAAACTAAATTTTATCGTTCCCTACTAGGGTTACCTACCTGTGTCTCTAACACTGCCGTTAGGCTGGAGGTTGGCCAACTCCCTATTAATGCCAGGATATGGATCCTGAAGATTCACTTCTGGCTAAAACTCATATTTTTCCCAGTGGGAGTGGCTCCATTGACTCTACTAGACCCGTTCCAGTCTAAATGGAGATTGTCGCTTTATGAAAAATTGAGGGGCCTGGGGCTTTCCTCACAAGAACTCATAGCCTCAGGCTTTGAAAAGGCTAAAATGATGGTGAGCCAGCGAATAGGAGATGTAGAGCTTCAGGACCATGTGAGCAAGATAGATAAATATCCAGCTATCCAAGATTATGGAAAAGGGTTTAATCTAACCCCATATTTGATGGACCTACAAATCGCAAAATATAGGCGGGCGTTTACCCTTACTAGATTTGATGTATTGCCATCTGCCTTACTAAAGGGCAGATACGAGGGCACACCCTATGCTGAACGAGTTTGCCCATGTGGTCTGAAGGAGGTGGAAACGGCTTCACATGTGCTGTTACACTGCGACCTTTACGGGGATATCAGGTTACTGTTTATCTCCCCTATCGTTCAGAAATTTCCAGGTCGATCTGAATCTCAGCGGCTAAAAATCCTACTAGGAGACAAAAACCCAGAAGTAACATTTAAAGTGGCCAAGTTTTCTGCGGCCGCGATCAAGCGGAGGGCATTAGCTGTAAAAAAGTAAAAGATCTGACCCCTGGATAAGCCCCCCCCTTTTTTAAGCCCATACATATACTGTAGTGCATATATGAGTATGTATATGTGTGTGGGGGTGGGTGGGTGTGTGTATGTGTATTGTTTTTATGTATAATTTTACAACTTTTAACTGACACCATCATTCCCTTGTAAATTACTGCTGCCTTTTTTCCCTTTCTTCTGGTCTATGACCGTAATAAATTTATTCATTCATTCATTCATTCATCGCCAAAGCTTTCAGGGGATCATTTGCAAGCTTCTGGCACCATTTTTGAGTGAATTGCCAAAAGTCAGATTTTTGCTGAAATTGTGACCCCGGGGCTTAGGGATTTTTTCAAAAAAATATTTTCTGCCGGTTAAGTTTTTGAGGGATGATTTCTTGTCCTGTGATAAAAAGCCTTCTGTTTCCATCGCCAAAGCTTTCAGGGGATCATTTGCAAGCTTCTGGCACCATTTTTGAGTGAATTGCCAAAAGTCAGATTTTTGCTGAAATTGTGACCCCGGGGCTTAGGGATTTTTTCAAAAAAATATTTTCTGCCGGTTAAGTTTTTGAGGGCTGATTTCTTGTCCTGTGATAAAAAGCCTTCTGTTTCCATCGCCAAAGCTTTCAGGGGATCATTTGCAAGCTTCTGGCACCATTTTTGAGTGAATTGCCAAAAGTCAGATTTTTGGCTTAGGGTTTTTTTCAAAAAAATATTTTCTGTCGGTTACGTTTTTGAGGGCTGATTTCTTGTCCTGTGATAAAAAGCCTTCTGGTCCCATCGCCAAAGCTTTCAGGGGATCATTTGCAAGCTTCTGGCACCATTTTTGAGTGAATTGCCAAAAGTCAGATTTCTGCTGAAATTGTGACCCTGGGCCTTAAGGATTTTTTCAAAAAAAAATTTCTGCCGGTTAAGTTTTTGAGGGCTGATTTCTTGTCCTGTGATAAAAAGCCTTCTGTTTCCATCGCCAAAGCTTTCAGGGGATCATTTGCAAGCTTCTGGCACCATTTTTGAGTGAATTGCCAAAAGTCAGATTTTTGCTGAAATTGTGACCCAGGGGCTTAGGGATTTTTTCAAAAAAATATTTTCTGCCGGTTAAGTTTTTGAGGGCTGATTTCTTGTCCTGTGATAAAAAGCCTTCTGTTTCCATCGCCAAAGCTTTCAGGGGATCATTTGCAAGCTTCTGGCACCATTTTTGAGTGAATTGCCAAAAGTCAGATTTTTGCTGAAATTGTGACCCCGGGGCTTAGGGATTTTTTCAAAAAAATATTTTCTGTCGGTTACGTTTTTGAGGGCTGATTTCTTGTCCTGTGATAAAAAGCCTTCTGTTTCCATCGCCAAAGCTTTCAGGGGATCATTTGCAAGCTTCTGGCACCATTTTTGAGTGAATTGCCAAAAGTCAGATTTTTGCTGAAATTGTGACCCCGGGGCTTAAGGATTTTTTCAAAAAAAAAAATCTGCCGGTTAAGTTTTTGAGGGCTGATTTCTTGTCCTGTGATAAAAAGCCTTCTGTTTCCATCGCCAAAGCTTTCAGGGGATCATTTGCAAGCTTCTGGCACCATGTTTGAGTGAATTGCCAAAAGTCAGATATTTGCTGAAATTGTGACCCCGGGGCTTAGGGATTTTTTCAAAAAAATATTTTCTGCCGGTTACGTTTTTGAGGGCTGATTTCTTGTCCTGTGATAAAAAGCCTTCTGTTTCCATCGCCAAAGCTTTCAGGGGATCATTTGCAAGCTTCTGGCACCATTTTTGAGTGAATTGCCAAAAGTCAGATTTTTGCTGAAATTGTGACCCCGGGGCTTAGGGATTTTTTCAAAAAAATATTTTCTGCCGGTTAAGTTTTTGCGGGCTGATTTCTTGTCCTGTGATAAAAAGCCTTCTGTTTCCATCGCCAAAGCTTTCAGGGGATCATTTGCAAGCTTCTGGCACCATTTTTGAGTGAATTGCCAAAAGTCAGATTTTTGCTGAAATTGTGACCCCGGGGCTTAGGGATTTTTTCAAAAAAATATTTTCTGCCGGTTACGTTTTTGAGGGCTGATTTCTTGTCCTGTGATAAAAAGCCTTCTGTTTCCATCGCCAAAGCTTTCAGGGGATCATTTGCAAGCTTCTGGCACCATTTTTGAGTGAATTGCCAAAAGTCAGATTTTTGGCTTAGGGATTTTTTCAAAAAAAAAAATTCTGCCGGTTACGTTTTTGAGGGCTGATTTCTTGTCCTGTGATAAAAAGCCTTCTGTTTCCATCGCCAAAGCTTTCAGGGGATCATTTGCAAGCTTCTGGCACCATTTTTGAGTGAATTGCCAAAAGTCAGATTTTTGCTGAAATTGTGACCCCGGGGCTTAGGGATTTTTTAAAAAAAATATTTTCTGCCGGTTACGTTTTTGAGGGCTGATTTCTTGTCCTGTGATAAAAAGCCTTCTGTTTCCATCGCCAAAGCTTTCAGGGGATCATTTGCAAGCTTCTGGCACCATTTTGGAGTGACATGCCAAAAGTCAGATTTCTGCTGAAATTGTGACCCCGGGGCTTAGGGATTTTTTCAAAAAAATATTTTCTGCCGGTTACGTTTTTGAGGGCTGATTTCTTGTCCTGTGATAAAAAGCCTTCTGTTTCCATCGCCAAAGCTTTCAGGGGATCATTTGCAAGCTTCTGGCACCATTTTTGAGTGACATGCCAAAAGTCAGATTTTTGCTGAAATTGTGACCCCGGGGCTTAGGGATTTTTTCAAAAAAAAATATTCTGCCGGTTAAGTTTTTGAGGGCTGATTTCTTGTCCTGTGATAAAAAGCCTTCTGTTTCCATGGCCAAAGCTTTCAGGGGATCATTTGCAAGCTTCTGGCACCATTTTTGAGTGAATTGCCAAAAGTCAGATTTCTGCTGAAATTGTGACCCCGGGGCTTAGGGATTTTTTCAAAAAAATATTTTCTGCCGGTTACGTTTTTGAGGGCTGATTTCTTGTCCTGTGATAAAAAGCCTTCTGTTTCCATCGCCAAAGCTTTCAGGGGATCATTTGCAAGCTTCTGGCACCATTTTTGAGTGACATGCCAAAAGTCAGATTTTTGCTGAAATTGTGACCCCGGGGCTTAGGGATTTTTTCAAAAAAATATTTTCTGCCGGTTACGTTTTTGAGGGCTGATTTCTTGTCCTGTGATAAAAAGCCTTCTGTTTCCATCGCCAAAGCTTTCAGG
This sequence comes from Podarcis vaucheri, assembly GCF_965113315.1. Taxonomy (NCBI): domain Eukaryota; kingdom Metazoa; phylum Chordata; class Lepidosauria; order Squamata; family Lacertidae; genus Podarcis; species Podarcis vaucheri. The sequence goes on from NC_138766.1 coordinate 16,826,848, forward strand.
GGATCATTTGCAAGCTTCTGGCACCATTTTTGAGTGAATTGCCAAAAGTCAGATATTTGCTGAAATTGTGACCCCGGGGCTTAGGGATTTTTTCAAAAAAATATTTTCTGCCGGTTACGTTTTTGAGGGCTGATTTCTTGTCCTGTGATAAAAAGCCTTCTGTTTCCATCGCCAAAGCTTTCAGGGGATCATTTGCAAGCTTCTGGCACCATTTTTGAGTGAATTGCCAAAAGTCAGATTTTTGGTTTGGGTTTTTTTCAAAAAAATATTTTCTGCCGGTTAAGTTTTTGCGGGCTGATTTCTTGTCCTGTGATAAAAAGCCTTCTGTTTCCATCGCCAAAGCTTTCAGGGGATCATTTGCAAGCTTCTGGCACCATTTTTGAGTGAATTGCCAAAAGTCAGATTTTTGCTGAAATTGTGACCCCGGGGCTTAGGGATTTTTTCAAAAAAATATTTTCTGCCGGTTACGTTTTTGAGGGCTGATTTCTTGTCCTGTGATAAAAAGCCTTCTGTTTCCATCGCCAAAGCTTTCAGGGGATCATTTGCAAGCTTCTGGCACCATTTTTGAGTGAATTGCCAAAAGTCAGATTTTTGCTGAAATTGTGACCCCGGGGCTTAGGGATTTTTTCAAAAAAATATTTTCTGCCGGTTACGTTTTTGAGGGCTGATTTCTTGTCCTGTGATAAAAAGCCTTCTGTTTCCATCGCCAAAGCTTTCAGGGGATCATTTGCAAGCTTCTGGCACCATTTTTTAGTGAATTGCCAAAAGTCAGATTTTTGCTGAAATTGTGACCGCGGGGCTTAGGGATTTTTTCAAAAAAATATTTTCTGCCGGTTAAGTTTTTGCGGGCTGATTTCTTGTCCTGTGATAAAAAGCCTTCTGTTTCCATCGCCAAAGCTTTCAGGGGATCATTTACAAGATTCTGGCACCATTTTTGAGTGAATTGCCAAAAGTCAGATTAGGGCTTAGGGATCATTTGCAAGCTTCTGGCACCATGTTTGAGTGAATTGCCAAAAGTCAGATATTTGCTGAAATTGTGACCCCGGGGCTTAGGGATTTTTTCAAAAAAATATTTTCTGCCGGTTACGTTTTTGAGGGCTGATTTCTTGTCCTGTGATAAAAAGCCTTCTGTTTCCATCGCCAAAGCTTTCAGGGGATCATTTGCAAGCTTCTGGCACCATTTTTGAGTGAATTGCCAAAAGTCAGATTTTTGGTTTGGGTTTTTTTCAAAAAAATATTTTCTGTCGGTTACGTTTTTGAGGGCTGATTTCTTGTCCTGTGATAAAAAGCCTTCTGTTTCCATCGCCAAAGCTTTCAGGGGATCATTTGCAAGCTTCAGGCACCATTTTTGAGTGAATTGCCAAAAGTCAGATTTTTGCTGAAATTGTGACCCCGGGGCTTAGGGATTTTTTCAAAAAAATATTTTCTGCCGGTTAAGTTTTTGAGGGCTGATTTCTTGTCCTGTGATAAAAAGCCTTCTGTTTCCATCGCCAAAGCTTTCAGGGGATCATTTGCAAGCTTCTGGCACCATTTTTGAGTGAATTGCCAAAAGTCAGATTTTTGCTGAAATTGTGACCCCGGGGCTTACGGATTTTTTCAAAAAAATATTTTCTGCCGGTTAAGTTTTTGCGGGCTGATTTCTTGTCCTGTGATAAAAAGCCTTCTGTTTCCATCGCCAAAGCTTTCAGGGGATCATTTGCAAGCTTCTGGCACCATTTTTGAGTGAATTGCCAAAAGTCAGATTTTTGCTGAAATTGTGACCCCGGGGCTTAGGGATTTTTTCAAAAAAATATTTTCTGCCGGTTACGTTTTTGAGGGCTGATTTCTTGTCCTGTGATAAAAAGCCTTCTGTTTCCATCGCCAAAGCTTTCAGGGGATCATTTGCAAGCTTCTGGCACCATTTTTGAGTGAATTGCCAAAAGTCAGATTTTTGGCTTAGGGATTTTTTCAAAAAAAAAAATTCTGCCGGTTACGTTTTTGAGGGCTGATTTCTTGTCCTGTGATAAAAAGCCTTCTGTTTCCATCGCCAAAGCTTTCAGGGGATCATTTGCAAGCTTCTGGCACCATTTTTGAGTGAATTGCCAAAAGTCAGATTTTTGCTGAAATTGTGACCCCGGGGCCTAGGGATTTTTTCAAAAAAATATTTTCTGCCAGTTACGTTTTTGAGGGCTGATTTCTTGTCCTGTGATAAAAAGCCTTCTGTTTCCATCGCCAAAACTTTCAGGGGATCATTTGCAAGCTTCTGGCACCATTTTTGAGTGAATTGCCAAAAGTCAGATTTTTGCTGAAATTGTGACCCCGGGGCCTAGGGATTTTTTCAAAAAAAAATTTCTGCCGGTTACGTTTTTGAGGTCTGATTTCTTGTCCTGTGATAAAAAGCCTTCTGTTTCCATGGCCAAAGCTTTCAGGGGATCATTTGCAAGCTGCTGGCACCATTTTTGAGTGAATTGCCAAAAGTCAGATTTTTGCTGAAATTGTGACCCCGAGGCTTAGGGATTTTTTCAAAAAAATATTTTCCGCCGGTTACGTTTTTGAGGGCTGATTTCTTGTCCTGTGATAAAAAGCCTTCTGTTTCCATCGCCAAAGCTTTCAGGGGATCATTTGCAAGCTTCTGGCACCATTTTTGAGTGAATTGCCAAAAGTCAGATTTTTGCTGAAATTGTGACCCCGGGGCTTAGGGATTTTTTCAAAAAAATATTTTCTGCCGGTTAAGTTTTTGAGGGCTGATTTCTTGTCCTGTGATAAAAAGCCTTCTGTTTCCATCGCCAAAGCTTTCAGGGGATCATTTGCAAGCTTCTGGCACCATTTTTGAGTGAATTGCCAAAAGTCAGATTTTTGGCTTAGGGATTTTTTCAAAAAAATATTTTCTGCTGGTTACGTTTTTGAGGGCTGATTTCTTGTCCTGTGATAAAAAGCCTTCTGTTTCCATCGCCAAAGCTTTCAGGGGATCATTTGCAAGCTTCTGGCACCATTTTTGAGTGAATTGCCAAAAGTCAGATTTTTGCTGAAATTGTGACCCCGGGGCTTACGGATTTTTTCAAAAAAAAATTCTGCCGGTTACGTTTTTGAGGGCTGATTTCTTGTCCTGTGATAAAAAGCCTTCTGTTTCCATCGCCAAAGCTTTCAGGGGATCATTTGCAAGCTTCTGGCACCATTTTTGAGTGAATTGCCAAAAGTCAGATTTTTGCTGAAATTGTGACCCCGGGGCTTAGGGATTTTTTCAAAAAAATATTTTCTGCCGGTTAAGTTTTTGAGGGCTGATTTCTTGTCCTGTGATAAAAAGCCTTCTGTTTCCATCGCCAAAGCATTCAGGGGATCATTTGCAAGCTTCTGGCACCATTTTTGAGTGAATTGCCAAAAGTCAGATTTTTGGCTTAGGGATTTTTTCAAAAAAATATTTTCTGCTGGTTACGTTTTTGAGGGCTGATTTCTTGTCCTGTGATAAAAAGCCTTCTGTTTCCATCGCTAAAGCTTTCAGGGGATCATTTGCAAGCTTCTGGCACCATTTTTGAGTGAATTGCCAAAAGTCAGATTTTTGCTGAAATTGTGACCCCGGGGCTTAGGGATTTTTTCAAAAAAATATTTTCTGCCGGTTAAGTTTTTGAGGGCTGATTTCTTGTCCTGTGATAAAAAGCCTTCTGTTTCCATCGCCAAAGCTTTCAGGGGATCATTTGCAAGCTTCTGGCACCATTTTGGAGTGACATGCCAAAAGTCAGATTTTTGCTGAAATTGTGACCCCGGGGCTTAGGGATTTTTTCAAAAAAATATTTTCTGCCGGTTACGTTTTTGAGGGCTGATTTCTTGTCCTGTGATAAAAAGCCTTCTGTTTCCATCGCCAAAGCTTTCAGGGGATCATTTGCAAGCTTCTGGCACCATTTTTGAGTGAATTGCCAAAAGTCAGATTAGGGCTTAGGGATCATTTGCAAGCTTCTGGCACCATTTTTGAGTGAATTGCCAAAAGTCAGATTTTTGCTGAAATTGTGACCCCGGGGCTTAGGGATTTTTTCAAAAAAAAAATTCTGCCGGTTACGTTTTTGAGGGGTGATTTCTTGTCCTGTGATAAAAAGCCTTCTGTTTCCATCGCCACAGCTTTCAGGGGATCATTTGCAAGCTTCTGGCACCATTTTTGAGTGAATTGCCAAAAGTCAGATTTTTGCTGAAATTGTGACCGCGGGGCTTAGGGATTTTTTCAAAAAAAATATTTTCTGCCGGTTAAGTTTTTGAGGGCTGATTTCTTGTCCTGTGATAAAAAGCCTTCTGTTTCCATCGCCAAAGCTTTCAGGGGATCATTTGCAAGCTTCTGGCACCATTTTTGAGTGAATTGCCAAAAGTCAGATTTTTGCTGAAATTGTGACCCCGGGGCTTAGGGATTTTTTTAAAAAAATATTTTCTGCCGGTTACGTTTTTGAGGGCTGATTTCTTGTCCTGTGATAAAAAGCCTTCTGTTTCCATCGCCAAAGCTTTCAGGGGATCATTTGCAAGCTTCTGGCACCATTTTGGAGTGACATGCCAAAAGTCAGATTTTTGCTGAAATTGTGACCCCGGGGCTTAGGGATTTTTTCAAAAAAATATTTTCTGCCGGTTACGTTTTTGAGGGCTGATTTCTTGTCCTGTGATAAAAAGCCTTCTGTTTCCATCGCCAAAGCTTTCAGGGGATCATTTGCAAGCTTCTGGCACCATTTTTGAGTGAATTGCCAAAAGTCAGATTAGGGCTTAGGGATCATTTGCAAGCTTCTGGCACCATTTTTGAGTGAATTGCCAAAAGTCAGATTTTTGCTGAAATTGTGACCCCGGGGCTTAGGGATTTTTTCAAAAAAAAAATTCTGCCGGTTACGTTTTTGAGGGCTGATTTCTTGTCCTGTGATAAAAAGCCTTCTGTTTCCATCGCCACAGCTTTCAGGGGATCATTTGCAAGCTTCTGGCACCATTTTTGAGTGAATTGCCAAAAGTCAGATTTTTGCTGAAATTGTGACCGCGGGGCTTAGGGATTTTTTCAAAAAAATATTTTCTGCCGGTTAAGTTTTTGAGGGCTGATTTCTTGTCCTGTGATAAAAAGCCTTCTGTTTCCATCGCCAAAGCTTTCAGGGGATCATTTGCAAGCTTCTGGCACCATTTTTGAGTGAATTGCCAAAAGTCAGATTTTTGCTGAAATTGTGACCCCGGGGCTTAGGGATTTTTTCAAAAAAAAAATTCTGCCGGTTAAGTTTTTGAGGGCTGATTTCTTGTCCTGTGATAAAAAGCCTTCTGTTTCCATGGCCAAAGCTTTCAGGGGATCATTTGCAAGCTTCTGGCACCATTTTTGAGTGAATTGCCAAAAGTCAGATTTCTGCTGAAATTGTGACCCCGGGGCTTAGGGATTTTTTCAAAAAAATATTTTCTGCCGGTTACGTTTTTGAGGGCTGATTTCTTGTCCTGTGATAAAAAGCCTTCTGTTTCCATCGCCAAAGCTTTCAGGGGATCATTTGCAAGCTTCTGGCACCATTTTTGAGTGACATGCCAAAAGTCAGATTTTTGCTGAAATTGTGACCCCGGGGCTTAGGGATTTTTTCAAAAAAATATTTTCTGCCGGTTACGTTTTTGAGGGCTGATTTCTTGTCCTGTGATAAAAAGCCTTCTGTTTCCATCGCCAAAGCTTTCAGGGGATCATTTGCAAGCTTCTGGCACCATTTTTGAGTGAATTGCCAAAAGTCAGATTTTTGCTGAAATTGTGACCCCGGGGCTTAGGGATTTATTCAAAAAAATATTTTCTGCCGGTTAAGTTTTTGAGGGCTGATTTCCTGTCCTGTGATAAAAAGCCTTCTGTTTCCATCGCCAAAGCTTTCAGGGGATCATTTGCAAGCTTCTGGCACCATTTTTGAGTGAATTGCCAAAAGTCAGATTTTTGGTTTGGGTTTTTTTCAAAAAAATATTTTCTGTCGGTTACGTTTTTGAGGGCTGATTTCTTGTCCTGTGATAAAAAGCCTTCTGTTTCCATCGCCAAAGCTTTCAGGGGATCATTTGCAAGCTTCTGGCACCATTTTTGAGTGAATTGCCAAAAGTCAGATTTTTGCTGAAATTGTGACCCCGGGGCTTAAGGATTTTTTCAAAAAAAAAATTCTGCCGGTTAAGTTTTTGAGGGCTGATTTCTTGTCCTGTGATAAAAAGCCTTCTGTTTCCATCGCCAAAGCTTTCAGGGGATCATTTGCAAGCTTCTGGCACCATGTTTGAGTGAATTGCCAAAAGTCAGATATTTGCTGAAATTGTGACCCCGGGGCTTAGGGATTTTTTCAAAAAAATATTTTCTGCCGGTTACGTTTTTGAGGGCTGATTTCTTGTCCTGTGATAAAAAGCCTTCTGTTTCCATCGCCAAAGCTTTCAGGGGATCATTTGCAAGCTTCTGGCACCATTTTTGAGTGAATTGCCAAAAGTCAGATTTTTGCTGAAATTGTGACCCCGGGGCTTAGGGATTTTTTCAAAAAAATATTTTCTGCCGGTTAAGTTTTTGCGGGCTGATTTCTTGTCCTGTGATAAAAAGCCTTCTGTTTCCATCGCCAAAGCTTTCAGGGGATCATTTGCAAGCTTCTGGCACCATTTTTGAGTGAATTGCCAAAAGTCAGATTTTTGCTGAAATTGTGACCCCGGGGCTTAGGGATTTTTTCAAAAAAATATTTTCTGCCGGTTACGTTTTTGAGGGCTGATTTCTTGTCCTGTGATAAAAAGCCTTCTGTTTCCATCGCCAAAGCTTTCAGGGGATCATTTGCAAGCTTCTGGCACCATTTTTGAGTGAATTGCCAAAAGTCAGATTTTTGCTGAAATTGTGACCCCGGGGCTTAGGGATTTTCTCAAAAAAATATTTTCTGCCGGTTACGTTTTTGAGGGCTGATTTCTTGTCCTGTGATAAAAAGCCTTCTGTTTCCATCGCCAAAACTTTCAGGGGATCATTTGCAAGCTTCTGGCACCATTTTTGAGTGAATTGCCAAAAGTCAGATTTTTGCTGAAATTGTGACCCCGGGGCTTAAGGATTTTTTCAAAAAAAAAATTCTGCCGGTTAAGTTTTTGAGGGCTGGTTTCTTGTCCTGTGATAAAAAGCCTTCTGTTTCCATCGCCAAAGCTTTCAGGGGATCATTTGCAAGCTTCTGGCACCATTTTTGAGTGAATTGCCAAAAGTCAGATTTTTGCTGAAATTGTGACCCCGGGGCTTAGGGATTTTTTCAAAAAAATATTTTCTGTCGGTTACGTTTTTGAGGGCTGATTTCTTGTCCTGTGATAAAAAGCCTTCTGTTTCCATCGCCAAAGCTTTCAGGGGATCATTTGCAAGCTTCTGGCACCATTTTTGAGTGAATTGCCAAAAGTCAGATTTTTGCGGAAATTGTGACCCCGGGGCTTAGGGATTTTTTCAAAAAAATATTTTCTGCCGGTTAAGTTTTTGAGGGCTGATTTCTTGTCCTGTGATAAAAAGCCTTCTGTTTCCATCGCCAAAGCTTTCAGGGGATCATTTGCAAGCTTCTGGCACCATTTTTGAGTGAATTGCCAAAAGTCAGATTTTTGCTGAAATTGTGACCCCGGGGCTTAGGGATTTATTCAAAAAAATATTTTCTGCCGGTTACGTTTTTGAGGGCTGATTTCTTGTCCTGTGATAAAAAGCATTCTGTTTCCATCGCCAAAGCTTTCCGGGGATCATTTGCAAGCTTCTGGCACCATTTTTGAGTGAATTGCCAAAAGTCAGATTTTTGCTGAAATTGTGACCCCGGGGCTTAGGGATTTTTTCAAAAAAATATTTTCTGTCGGTGACGTTTTTGAGGGCTGATTTCTTGTACTGTGATAAAAAGCCTTCTGTTTCCATCGCCAAAGCTTTCAGGGGATCATTTGCAAGCTTCTGACACCATTTTTCAGTGAATTGCCAAAAGTCAGATTTTTGCTGAAATTGTGACCCCGGGGCTTAGGGATTTTTTCAAAAAAATATTTTCTGCCGGTTAAGTTTTTGAGGGCTGATTTCTTGTCCTGTGATAAAAAGCCTTCTGTTTCCATCGCCAAAGCTTTCAGGGGATCATTTGCAAGCTTCTGGCACCATTTTTGAGTGAATTGCCAAAAGTCAGATTTTTGCTGAAATTGTGACCCCGGGGCTTAGGGATTTTTTCAAAAAAATATTTTCTGCCGGTTACGTTTTTGAGGGCTGATTTCTTGTCCTGTGATAAAAAGCCTTCTGTTTCCATCGCCAAAGCTTTCAGGGGATCATTTGCAAGCTTCTGGCACCATTTTTGAGTGAATTGCCAAAAGTCAGATTTTTGCTGAAATTGTGACCCCGGGGCTTACGGATTTTTTCAAAAAAATATTTTCTGCCGGTTAAGTTTTTGCGGGCTGATTTCTTGTCCTGTGATAAAAAGCCTTCTGTTTCCATCGCCAAAGCTTTCAGGGGATCATTTGCAAGCTTCTGGCACCATTTTTGAGTGAATTGCCAAAAGTCAGATTTTTGCTGAAATTGTGACCCCGGGGCTTAGGGATTTTTTCAAAAAAATATTTTCTGCCGGTTACGTTTTTGAGGGCTGATTTCTTGTCCTGTGATAAAAAGCCTTCTGTTTCCATCGCCAAAGCTTTCAGGGGATCATTTGCAAGCTTCTGGCACCATTTTTGAGTGAATTGCCAAAAGTCAGATTTTTGGCTTAGGGATTTTTTCAAAAAAAAAAATTCTGCCGGTTACGTTTTTGAGGGCTGATTTCTTGTCCTGTGATAAAAAGCCTTCTGTTTCCATCGCCAAAGCTTTCAGGGGATCATTTGCAAGCTTCTGGCACCATTTTTGAGTGAATTGCCAAAAGTCAGATTTTTGCTGAAATTGTGACCCCGGGGCTTAGGGATTTTTTCAAAAAAATATTTTCTGCCGGTTAAGTTTTTGAGGGCTGATTTCTTGTCCTGTGATAAAAAGCCTTCTGTTTCCATGGCCAAAGCTTTCAGGGGATCATTTGCAAGCTTCTGGCACCATTTTTGAGTGAATTGCCAAAAGTCAGATTTTTGCTGAAATTGTGACCCCGGGGCTTAGGGATTTTTTTAAAAAAATATTTTCTGCCGGTTACGTTTTTGAGGGCTGATTTCTTGTCCTGTGATAAAAAGCCTTCTGTTTCCATCGCCAAAGCTTTCAGGGGATCATTTGCAAGCTTCTGGCACCATTTTGGAGTGACATGCCAAAAGTCAGATTTTTGCTGAAATTGTGACCCCGGGGCTTAGGGATTTTTTCAAAAAAATATTTTCTGCCGGTTACGTTTTTGAGGGCTGATTTCTTGTCCTGTGATAAAAAGCCTTCTGTTTCCATCGCCAAAGCTTTCAGGGGATCATTTGCAAGCTTCTGGCACCATTTTTGAGTGAATTGCCAAAAGTCAGATTAGGGCTTAGGGATCATTTGTAAGCTTCTGGCACCATTTTTGAGTGAATTGCCAAAAGTCAGATTTTTGCTGAAATTGTGACCCCGGGGCTTAGGGATTTTTTCAAAAAAAAAATTCTGCCGGTTACGTTTTTGAGGGCTGATTTCTTGTCCTGTGATAAAAAGCCTTCTGTTTCCATCGCCACAGCTTTCAGGGGATCATTTGCAAGCTTCTGGCACCATTTTTGAGTGAATTGCCAAAAGTCAGATTTTTGCTGAAATTGTGACCGCGGGGCTTAGGGATTTTTTCAAAAAAATATTTTCTGCCGGTTAAGTTTTTGAGGGCTGATTTCTTGTCCTGTGATAAAAAGCCTTCTGTTTCCATCGCCAAAGCTTTCAGGGGATCATTTGCAAGCTTCTGGCACCATTTTTGAGTGAATTGCCAAAAGTCAGATTTTTGCTGAAATTGTGACCCCGGGGCTTAGGGATTTTTTAAAAAAAATATTTTCTGCCGGTTACGTTTTTGAGGGCTGATTTCTTGTCCTGTGATAAAAAGCCTTCTGTTTCCATCGCCAAAGCTTTCAGGATATCATTTGCAAGCTTCTGGCACCATTTTTGAGTGAATTGCCAAAAGTCAGATTAGGGCTTAGGGATCATTTGCAAGCTTCTGGCACCATTTTTGAGTGAATTGCCAAAAGTCAGATTTTTGCTGAAATTGTGACCCCGGGGCTTAGGGATTTTTTCAAAAAAAAATTTCTGCCGGTTACGTTTTTGAGGGCTGATTTCTTGTCCTGTGATAAAAAGCCTTCTGTTTCCATCGCCACAGTTTTCAGGGGATCATTTGCAAGCTTCTGGCACCATTTTTTAGTGAATTGCCAAAAGTCAGATTTTTGCTGAAATTGTGACCGCGGGTCTTAGGGATTTTTTTCAAAGAAATATTTTCTGCCGGTTAAGTTTTTGAGGGCTGATTTCTTGTCCTGTGATAAAAAGCCTTCTGTTTCCATCGCCAAAGCTTTCAGGGGATCATTTGCAAGCTTCTGGCACCATTTTTGAGTGAATTGCCAAAAGTCAGATTTTTGCTGAAATTGTGACCCCGGGGCTTAGGGATTTTTTCAAAAAAATATTTTCTGCCGGTTAAGTTTTTGAGGGCTGATTTCTTGTCCTGTGATAAAAAGCCTTCTGTTTCCATGGCCAAAGCTTTCAGGGGATCATTTGCAAGCTTCTGGCACCATTTTTGAGTGAATTGCCAAAAGTCAGATTTTTGCTGAAATTGTGACCCCGGGGCTTAGGGATTTTTTCAAAAAAATATTTTCTGCCGGTTACGTTTTTGAGGGCTGATTTCTTGTCCTGTGATAAAAAGCCTTCTGTTTCCATCGCCAAAGCTTTCAGGGGATCATTTGCAAGCTTCTGGCACCATTTTGGAGTGACATGCCAAAAGTCAGATTTTTGCTGAAATTGTGACCCCGGGGCTTAGGGATTTTTTCAAAAAAATATTTTCTGCCGGTTACGTTTTTGAGGGCTGATTTCTTGTCCTGTGATAAAAAGCCTTCTGTTTCCATCGCCAAAGCTTTCAGGGGATCATTTGCAAGCTTCTGGCACCATTTTTGAGTGAATTGCCAAAAGTCAGATTAGAGCTTTCAGGGGATCATTTGCAAGCTTCTGGCACCATTTTTGAGTGAATTGCCAAAAGTCAGATTTTTGCTGAAATTGTGACCCCGGGGCTTAGGGATTTTTTCAAAAAAAAAATTCTGCCGGTTACGTTTTTGAGGGCTGATTTCTTGTCCTGTGATAAAAAGCCTTCTGTTTCCATCGCCACAGCTTTCAGGGGATCATTTGCAAGCTTCTGGCACCATTTTTGAGTGAATTGCCAAAAGTCAGATTTTTGCTGAAATTGTGACCGCGGGGCTTAGGGATTTTTTCAAAAAAATATTTTCTGCCGGTTAAGTTTTTGAGGGCTGATTTCTTGTCCTGTGATAAAAAGCCTTCTGTTTCCATCGCCAAAGCTTTCAGGGGATCATTTGCAAGCTTCTGGCACCATTTTTGAGTGAATTGCCAAAAGTCAGATTTTTGCTGAAATTGTGACCCCGGGGCTTAGGGATTTTTTCAAAAAAAAAATTCTGCCGGTTAAGTTTTTGAGGGCTGATTTCTTGTCGTGTGATAAAAAGCCTTCTGTTTCCATGGCCAAAGCTTTCAGGGGATCATTTGCAAGCTTCTGGCACCATTTTTGAGTGAATTGCCAAAAGTCAGATTTCTGCTGAAATTGTGACCCCGGGGCTTAGGGATTTTTTCAAAAAAATATTTTCTGCCGGTTACGTTTTTGAGGGCTGATTTCTTGTCCTGTGATAAAAGCCTTCTGTTTCCATGGCCAAGCTTTCAGGGGATCATTTGCAAGCTTCTGGCACCATTTTTGAGTGACATGCCAAAAGTCAGATTTTTGCTGAAATTGTGACCCCGGGCTTAGGGATTTTTTCAAAAAATATTTTCTGCCGGTTACGTTTTTGAGGGCTGATTTCTTGTCCTGTGATAAAAAGCCTTCTGTTTCCATCGCCAAAGCTTTCAGGGGATCATTTGCAAGCTTCTGGCACCATTTTTGAGTGAATTGCCAAAGTCAGATTAGGGCTTAGGGATCATTTGCAAGCTTCTGGCACCATTTTTGAGTGAATTGCCAAAGTCAGATTTTTGCTGAAATTGTGACCCCGGGGCTTAGGGATTTTTTCAAAAAAAAATTTCTGCCGGTTACGTTTTTGAGGGCTGATTTCTTGTCCTGTGATAAAAAGCCTTCTGTTTCCATCGCCACAGTTTTCAGGGGATCATTTGCAAGCTTCTGGCACCATTTTTTAGTGAATTGCCAAAAGTCAGATTTTTGCTGAAATTGTGACCGCGGGTCTTAGGGATTTTTTCAAAGAAATATTTTCTGCCGGTTAAGTTTTTGAGGGCTGATTTCTTGTCCTGTGATAAAAAGCCTTCTGTTTCCATCGCCAAAGCTTTCAGGGGATCATTTGCAAGCTTCTGGCACCATTTTTGAGTGAATTGCCAAAAGTCAGATTTTTGCTGAAATTGTGACCCCGGGGCTTAGGGATTTTTTCAAAAAAAAAATTCTGCCGGTTAAGCTTTTGAGGGCTGATTTCTTGTCCTGTGATAAAAAGCCTTCTGTTTCCATGGCCAAAGCTTTCAGGGGATCATTTGCAAGCTTCTGGCACCATTTTTGAGTGAATTGCCAAAAGTCAGATTTTTGCTGAAATTGTGACCCCGGGGCTTAGGGATTTTTTCAAAAAAATATTTTCTGCCGGTTACGTTTTTGAGGGCTGATTTCTTGTCCTGTGATAAAAAGCCTTCTGTTTCCATCGCCAAAGCTTTCAGGGGATCATTTGCAAGCTTCTGGCACCATTTTTGAGTGACATGCCAAAAGTCAGATTTTTGCTGAAATTGTGACCCCGGGGCTTAGGGATTTTTTCAAAAAATATTTTCTGCCGGTTAAGTTTTTGAGGGCTGATTTCTGAGGGTTTAGGGATTTTTTCAAAAAAATATTTTCTGCCGGTTAGGTTTTTGAGGGCTGATTACTTGTCCTGTGATAAAAAGCCTTCTGTTTCCATCGCCAAAGCTTTCAGGGGATCATTTGCAAGCTTCTGGCACCATTTTTGAGTGAATTGCCAAAAGTCAGATTTTTGCTGAAATTGTGAAATTGCAAGCTTCTGGCACCATTTTTGAGTGAATTGCCAAAAGTCAGATTTTTGCTGAAATTGTGACCCCGGGGCTTAGGGATTTTTTCAAAAAAATATTTTCTGCCGGTTAAGTTTTTGAGGGCTGATTTCTGAGGGCTTAGGGATTTTTTCAAAAAAATATTTTCTGCCGGTTAAGTTTTTGAGGGCTGATTTCTTGTCCTGTGATAAAAAGCCTTCTGTTTCGAGTGCCAAACCTTTCAGGGGATCATTTGCAACCTTCTGCCACCATTTTTGAGTGAATTGCCAAAAGTCAGATTTTTGCTGAAATTGTGACCCCGGGGCTTAGGGATTTTTTCAAAAAAATATTTTCTGCCGGTTACGTTTTTGAGGGCTGATTTCTTGTCCTGTGATAAAAAGCCTTCTGTTTCCATCGCCAAAGCTTTCAGGGGATCATTTGCAAGCTTCTGGCACCATTTTTGAGTGAATTGCCAAAAGTCAGATTTTTGCTGAAATTGTGACCCCGGGGCTTAGGGATTTTTTCAAAAAAATATTTTCTGCCAGTTACGTTTTTGAGGGCTGATTTCTTGTCCTGTGATAAAAAGCCTTCTATTTCCATCGCCAAAACTTTCAGGGGATCATTTGCAAGCTTCTGGCACCATTTTTGAGTGAATTGCCAAAAGTCAGATTTTTGCTGAAATTGTGACCCCGGGGCTTAAGGATTTTTTCAAAAAAAAATTCTGCCGGTTAAGTTTTTGAGGGCTGATTTCTTGTCCTGTGATAAAAAGCCTTCTGTTTCCATCGCCAAAGCTTTCAGGGGATCATTTGCAAGCTTCTGGCACCATTTTTGAGTGAATTGCCAAAAGTCAGATTAGGGCTTAGGGATCATTTGCAAGCTTCTGGCACCATTTTTGAGTGAATTGCCAAAAGTCAGATTTTTGCTGAAATTGTGACCCCGGGGCTTAGGGATTTTTTCAAAAAAAAAATTCTGCCGGTTAAGTTTTTGAGGGCTGATTTCTTGTCCTGTGATAAAAAGCCTTCTGTTTCCATGGCCAAAGCTTTCAGGGGATCATTTGCAAGCTTCTGGCACCATTTTTGAGTGAATTGCCAAAAGTCAGATTTTTGCTGAAATTGTGACCCCGGGGCTTAGGGATTTTTTCAAAAAAATATTTTTTGCCGGTTACGTTTTTGAGGGCTGATTTCTTGTCCTGTGATAAAAAGCCTTCTGTTTCCATCGCCAAAGCTTTCAGGGGATCATTTGCAAGCTTCTGGCACCATTTTTGAGTGAATTGCCAAAAGTCAGATTTTTGCTGAAATTGTGACCCCGGGGCTTAGGGATTTTTTCAAAAAAATATTTTCTGCCAGTTACGTTTTTGAGGGCTGATTTCTTGTCCTGTGATAAAAAGCCTTCTGTTTCCATCGCCAAAACTTTCAGGGGATCATTTGCAAGCTTCTGGCACCATTTTTGAGTGAATTGCCAAAAGTCAGATTTTTGCTGAAATTGTGACCCCGGGGCTTACGGATTTTTTCAAAAAAAAATTTCTGCCGGTTACGTTTTTGAGGTCTGATTTCTTGTCCTGTGATAAAAAGCCTTCTGTTTCCATCACCAAAGCTTTCAGGGGATCATTTGCAAGCTGCTGGCACCATTTTTGAGTGAATTGCCAAAAGTCAGATTTTTGCTGAAATTGTGACCCCGAGGCTTAGGGATTTTTTCAAAAAAATATTTTCCGCCGGTTACGTTTTTGAGGGCTGATTTCTTGTCCTGTGATAAAAAGCCTTCTGTTTCCATCGCCAAAGCTTTCAGGGGATCATTTGCAAGCTTCTGGCACCATTTTTGAGTGAATTGCCAAAAGTCAGATTTTTGCTGAAATTGTGACCCCGGGGCTTAGGGATTTTTTCAAAAAAATATTTTCTGCCGGTTAAGTTTTTGAGGGCTGATTTCTTGTCCTGTGATAAAAAGCCTTCTGTTTCCATCGCCAAAGCTTTCAGGGGATCATTTGCAAGCTTCTGGCACCATTTTTGAGTGAATTGCCAAAAGTCAGATTTTTGGCTTAGGGATTTTTTCAAAAAAATATTTTCTGCTGGTTACGTTTTTGAGGGCTGATTTCTTGTCCTGTGATAAAAAGCCTTCTGTTTCCATCGCCAAAGCTTTCAGGGGATTATTTGCAAGCTTCTGGCACCATTTTTGAGTGAATTGCCAAAAGTCAGATTTTTGCTGAAATTGTGACCCCGGGGCTTACGGATTTTTTCAAAAAAAAATTTCTGCCGGTTACGTTTTTGAGGTCTGATTTCTTGTCCTGTGATAAAAAGCCTTCTGTTTCCATCACCAAAGCTTTCAGGGGATCATTTGCAAGCTGCTGGCACCATTTTTGAGTGAATTGCCAAAAGTCAGATTTTTGCTGAAATTGTGACCCCGAGGCTTAGGGATTTTTTCAAAAAAATATTTTCCGCCGGTTACGTTTTTGAGGGCTGATTTCTTGTCCTGTGATAAAAAGCCTTCTGTTTCCATCGCCAAAGCTTTCAGGGGATCATTTGCAAGCTTCTGGCACCATTTTTGAGTGAATTGCCAAAAGTCAGATTTTTGCTGAAATTGTGACCCCGGGGCTTAGGGATTTTTTCAAAAAAATATTTTCTGCCGGTTAAGTTTTTGAGGGCTGATTTCTTGTCCTGTGATAAAAAGCCTTCTGTTTCCATCGCCAAAGCTTTCAGGGGATCATTTGCAAGCTTCTGGCACCATTTTTGAGTGAATTGCCAAAAGTCAGATTTTTGGCTTAGGGATTTTTTCAAAAAAATATTTTCTGCTGGTTACGTTTTTGAGGGCTGATTTCTTGTCCTGTGATAAAAAGCCTTCTGTTTCCATCGCCAAAGCTTTCAGGGGATCATTTGCAAGCTTCTGGCACCATTTTTGAGTGAATTGCCAAAAGTCAGATTTTTGCTGAAATTGTGACCCCGGGGCTTACGGATTTTTTCAAAAAAAAAATTCTGCCGGTTACGTTTTTGAGGGCTGATTTCTTGTCCTGTGATAAAAAGCCTTCTGTTTCCATCGCCAAAGCTTTCAGGGGATCATTTGCAAGCTTCTGGCACCATTTTTGAGTGAATTGCCAAAAGTCAGATTTTTGCTGAAATTGTGACCCCGGGGCTTAGGGATTTTTTCAAAAAAATATTTTCTGCCGGTTAAGTTTTTGAGGGCTGATTTCTTGTCCTGTGATAAAAAGCCTTCTGTTTCCATCGCCAAAGCATTCAGGGGATCATTTGCAAGCTTCTGGCACCATTTTTGAGTGAATTGCCAAAAGTCAGATTTTTGGCTTAGGGATTTTTTCAAAAAAATATTTTCTGCTGGTTACGTTTTTGAGGGCTGATTTCTTGTCCTGTGATAAAAAGCCTTCTGTTTCCATCGCCAAAGCTTTCAGGGGATCATTTGCAAGCTTCTGGCACCATTTTTGAGTGAATTGCCAAAAGTCAGATTTTTGCTGAAATTGTGACCCCGGGGCTTACGGATTTTTTCAAAAAAAAAATTCTGCCGGTTACGTTTTTGAGGGCTGATTTCTTGTCCTGTGATAAAAAGCCTTCTGTTTCCATCACCAAAGCTTTCAGGGGATCATTTGCAAGCTGCTGGCACCATTTTTGAGTGAATTGCCAAAAGTCAGATTTTTGCTGAAATTGTGATCCCGAGGCTTAGGGATTTTTTCACAAAAATATGTTCTGCCGGTTACGTTTTTGAGGGCTGATTTCTTGTCCTGTGATAAAAAGCCTTCTGTTTCCATCGCCAAAGCTTTCAGGGGATCATTTGCAAGCTTCTGGCACCATTTTTGAGTGAATTGCCAAAAGTCAGATTTTTGCTGAAATTGTGACCCCGGGGCTTACGGATTTTTTCAAAAAAAAAATTCTGCCGGTTACGTTTTTGAGGGCTGATTTCTTGTCCTGTGATAAAAAGCCTTCTGTTTCCATCACCAAAGCTTTCAGGGGATCATTTGCAAGCTGCTGGCACCATTTTTGAGTGAATTGCCAAAAGTCAGATTTTTGCTGAAATTGTGATCCCGAGGCTTAGGGATTTTTTCACAAAAATATGTTCTGCCGGTTACGTTTTTGAGGGCTGATTTCTTGTCCTGTGATAAAAAGCCTTCTGTTTCCATCGCCAAAACTTTCAGGGGATCATTTATAAGCTTCTGGCACCATTTTTGAGTGAATTGCCAAAAGTCAGATTTTTGCTGAAATTGTGACCCCGGGGCTTACGGATTTTTTCAAAAAAAAATTTCTGCCGGTTACGTTTTTGAGGGCTGATTTCTTGTCCTGTGATAAAAAGCCTTCTGTTTCCATCGCCAAAGCTTTCAGGGGATCATTTGCAAGCTGCTGGCACCATTTTTGAGTGAATTGCCAAAAGTCAGATTTTTGCTGAAATTGTGACCCCGAGGCTTAGGGATTTTTTTTAAAAAAAAAAAATTTCCGCCGGTTACGTTTTTGAGGGCTGATTTCTTGTCCTGTGATAAAAAGCCTTCTGTTTCCATCGCCAAAGCTTTCAGGGGATCATTTGCAAGCTTCTGGCACCATTTTTGAGTGAATTGCCAAAAGTCAGATTTTTGCTGAAATTGTGACCCCGGGGCTTAGGGATTTTTTCAAAAAAATATTTTCTGCCGGTTAAGTTTTTGAGGGCTGATTTCTTGTCCTGTGATAAAAAGCCTTCTGTTTCCATCGCCAAAGCTTTCAGGGGATCATTTGCAAGCTTCTGGCACCATTTTTGAGTGAATTGCCAAAAGTCAGATTTTTGCTGAAATTGTGATCCCGGGGCTTACGGATTTTTTCAAAAAAAAAATTCTGCCGGTTACGTTTTTGAGGGCTGATTTCTTGTCCTGTGATAAAAAGCCTTCTGTTTCCATCACCAAAGCTTTCAGGGGATCATTTGCAAGCTGCTGGCACCATTTTTGAGTGAATTGCCAAAAGTCAGATTTTTGCTGAAATTGTGATCCCGAGGCTTAGGGATTTTTTCACAAAAATATGTTCTGCCGGTTACGTTTTTGAGGGCTGATTTCTTGTCCTGTGATAAAAAGCCTTCTGTTTCCATCGCCAAAGCTTTCAGGGGATCATTTGCAAGCTTCTGGCACCATTTTTGAGTGAATTGCCAAAAGTCAGATTTTTGCTGAAATTGTGACCCCGGGGCTTACGGATTTTTTCAAAAAAAAATTCTGCCGGTTACGTTTTTGAGGGCTGATTTCTTGTCCTGTGATAAAAAGCCTTCTGTTTCCATCACCAAAGCTTTCAGGGGATCATTTGCAAGCTGCTGGCACCATTTTTGAGTGAATTGCCAAAAGTCAGATTTTTGCTGAAATTGTGATCCCGAGGCTTAGGGATTTTTTCACAAAAATATGTTCTGCCGGTTACGTTTTTGAGGGCTGATTTCTTGTCCTGTGATAAAAAGCCTTCTGTTTCCATCGCCAAAACTTTCAGGGGATCATTTATAAGCTTCTGGCACCATTTTTGAGTGAATTGCCAAAAGTCAGATTTTTGCTGAAATTGTGACCCCGGGGCTTACGGATTTTTTCAAAAAAAAATTTCTGCCGGTTACGTTTTTGAGGGCTGATTTCTTGTCCTGTGATAAAAAGCCTTCTGTTTCCATCGCCAAAGCTTTCAGGGGATCATTTGCAAGCTGCTGGCACCATTTTTGAGTGAATTGCCAAAAGTCAGATTTTTGCTGAAATTGTGACCCCGAGGCTTAGGGATTTTTTAAAAAAAAAAAAAATTTCCGCCGGTTACGTTTTTGAGGGCTGATTTCTTGTCCTGTGATAAAAAGCCTTCTGTTTCCATCGCCAAAGCTTTCAGGGGATCATTTGCAAGCTTCTGGCACCATTTTTGAGTGAATTGCCAAAAGTCAGATTTTTGCTGAAATTGTGACCCCGGGGCTTAGGGATTTTTTCAAAAAAATATTTTCTGCCGGTTAAGTTTTTGAGGGCTGATTTCTTGTCCTGTGATAAAAAGCCTTCTGTTTCCATCGCCAAAGCTTTCAGGGGATCATTTGCAAGCTTCTGGCACCATTTTTGAGTGAATTGCCAAAAGTCAGATTTTTGGCTTAGGGATTTTTTCAAAAAAATATTTTCTGCTGGTTACGTTTTTGAGGGCTGATTTCTTGTCCTGTGATAAAAAGCCTTCTGTTTCCATCGCCAAAGCTTTCAGGGGATTATTTGCAAGCTTCTGGCACCATTTTTGAGTGAATTGCCAAAAGTCAGATTTTTGCTGAAATTGTGACCCCGGGGCTTACGGATTTTTTCAAAAAAAAATTTCTGCCGGTTACGTTTTTGAGGTCTGATTTCTTGTCCTGTGATAAAAAGCCTTCTGTTTCCATCACCAAAGCTTTCAGGGGATCATTTGCAAGCTGCTGGCACCATTTTTGAGTGAATTGCCAAAAGTCAGATTTTTGCTGAAATTGTGACCCCGAGGCTTAGGGATTTTTTCAAAAAAATATTTTCCGCCGGTTACGTTTTTGAGGGCTGATTTCTTGTCCTGTGATAAAAAGCCTTCTGTTTCCATCGCCAAAGCTTTCAGGGGATCATTTGCAAGCTTCTGGCACCATTTTTGAGTGAATTGCCAAAAGTCAGATTTTTGCTGAAATTGTGACCCCGGGGCTTAGGGATTTTTTCAAAAAAATATTTTCTGCCGGTTAAGTTTTTGAGGGCTGATTTCTTGTCCTGTGATAAAAAGCCTTCTGTTTCCATCGCCAAAGCTTTCAGGGGATCATTTGCAAGCTTCTGGCACCATTTTTGAGTGAATTGCCAAAAGTCAGATTTTTGGCTTAGGGATTTTTTCAAAAAAATATTTTCTGCTGGTTACGTTTTTGAGGGCTGATTTCTTGTCCTGTGATAAAAAGCCTTCTGTTTCCATCGCCAAAGCTTTCAGGGGATCATTTGCAAGCTTCTGGCACCATTTTTGAGTGAATTGCCAAAAGTCAGATTTTTGGCTTAGGGATTTTTTCAAAAAAATATTTTCTGCTGGTTACGTTTTTGAGGGCTGATTTCTTGTCCTGTGATAAAAAGCCTTCTGTTTCCATCGCCAAAGCTTTCAGGGGATCATTTGCAAGCTTCTGGCACCATTTTTGAGTGAATTGCCAAAAGTCAGATTTTTGCTGAAATTGTGACCCCGGGGCTTACGGATTTTTTCAAAAAAAAAATTCTGCCGGTTACGTTTTTGAGGGCTGATTTCTTGTCCTGTGATAAAAAGCCTTCTGTTTCCATCACCAAAGCTTTCAGGGGATCATTTGCAAGCTGCTGGCACCATTTTTGAGTGAATTGCCAAAAGTCAGATTTTTGCTGAAATTGTGATCCCGAGGCTTAGGGATTTTTTCACAAAAATATGTTCTGCCGGTTACGTTTTTGAGGGCTGATTTCTTGTCCTGTGATAAAAAGCCTTCTGTTTCCATCGCCAAAACTTTCAGGGGATCATTTATAAGCTTCTGGCACCATTTTTGAGTGAATTGCCAAAAGTCAGATTTTTGCTGAAATTGTGACCCCGGGGCTTACGGATTTTTTCAAAAAAAAATTTCTGCCGGTTACGTTTTTGAGGGCTGATTTCTTGTCCTGTGATAAAAAGCCTTCTGTTTCCATCGCCAAAGCTTTCAGGGGATCATTTGCAAGCTGCTGGCACCATTTTTGAGTGAATTGCCAAAAGTCAGATTTTTGCTGAAATTGTGACCCCGAGGCTTAGGGATTTTTTAAAAAAAAAAAAAATTTCCGCCGGTTACGTTTTTGAGGGCTGATTTCTTGTCCTGTGATAAAAAGCCTTCTGTTTCCATCGCCAAAGCTTTCAGGGGATCATTTGCAAGCTTCTGGCACCATTTTTGAGTGAATTGCCAAAAGTCAGATTTTTGCTGAAATTGTGACCCCGGGGCTTAGGGATTTTTTCAAAAAAATATTTTCTGCCGGTTAAGTTTTTGAGGGCTGATTTCTTGTCCTGTGATAAAAAGCCTTCTGTTTCCATCGCCAAAGCTTTCAGGGGATCATTTGCAAGCTTCTGGCACCATTTTTGAGTGAATTGCCAAAAGTCAGATTTTTGGCTTAGGGATTTTTTCAAAAAAATATTTTCTGCTGGTTACGTTTTTGAGGGCTGATTTCTTGTCCTGTGATAAAAAGCCTTCTGTTTCCATCGCCAAAGCTTTCAGGGGATTATTTGCAAGCTTCTGGCACCATTTTTGAGTGAATTGCCAAAAGTCAGATTTTTGCTGAAATTGTGACCCCGGGGCTTACGGATTTTTTCAAAAAAAAATTTCTGCCGGTTACGTTTTTGAGGTCTGATTTCTTGTCCTGTGATAAAAAGCCTTCTGTTTCCATCACCAAAGCTTTCAGGGGATCATTTGCAAGCTGCTGGCACCATTTTTGAGTGAATTGCCAAAAGTCAGATTTTTGCTGAAATTGTGACCCCGAGGCTTAGGGATTTTTTCAAAAAAATATTTTCCGCCGGTTACGTTTTTGAGGGCTGATTTCTTGTCCTGTGATAAAAAGCCTTCTGTTTCCATCGCCAAAGCTTTCAGGGGATCATTTGCAAGCTTCTGGCACCATTTTTGAGTGAATTGCCAAAAGTCAGATTTTTGCTGAAATTGTGACCCCGGGGCTTAGGGATTTTTTCAAAAAAATATTTTCTGCCGGTTAAGTTTTTGAGGGCTGATTTCTTGTCCTGTGATAAAAAGCCTTCTGTTTCCATCGCCAAAGCTTTCAGGGGATCATTTGCAAGCTTCTGGCACCATTTTTGAGTGAATTGCCAAAAGTCAGATTTTTGGCTTAGGGATTTTTTCAAAAAAATATTTTCTGCTGGTTACGTTTTTGAGGGCTGATTTCTTGTCCTGTGATAAAAAGCCTTCTGTTTCCATCGCCAAAGCTTTCAGGGGATCATTTGCAAGCTTCTGGCACCATTTTTGAGTGAATTGCCAAAAGTCAGATTTTTGCTGAAATTGTGACCCCGGGGCTTACGGATTTTTTCAAAAAAAAAATTCTGCCGGTTACGTTTTTGAGGGCTGATTTCTTGTCCTGTGATAAAAAGCCTTCTGTTTCCATCGCCAAAGCTTTCAGGGGATCATTTGCAAGCTTCTGGCACCATTTTTGAGTGAATTGCCAAAAGTCAGATTTTTGCTGAAATTGTGACCCCGGGGCTTAGGGATTTTTTCAAAAAAATATTTTCTGCCGGTTAAGTTTTTGAGGGCTGATTTCTTGTCCTGTGATAAAAAGCCTTCTGTTTCCATCGCCAAAGCATTCAGGGGATCATTTGCAAGCTTCTGGCACCATTTTTGAGTGAATTGCCAAAAGTCAGATTTTTGGCTTAGGGATTTTTTCAAAAAAATATTTTCTGCTGGTTACGTTTTTGAGGGCTGATTTCTTGTCCTGTGATAAAAAGCCTTCTGTTTCCATCGCCAAAGCTTTCAGGGGATCATTTGCAAGCTTCTGGCACCATTTTTGAGTGAATTGCCAAAAGTCAGATTTTTGCTGAAATTGTGACCCCGGGGCTTACGGATTTTTTCAAAAAAAAAATTCTGCCGGTTACGTTTTTGAGGGCTGATTTCTTGTCCTGTGATAAAAAGCCTTCTGTTTCCATCACCAAAGCTTTCAGGGGATCATTTGCAAGCTGCTGGCACCATTTTTGAGTGAATTGCCAAAAGTCAGATTTTTGCTGAAATTGTGATCCCGAGGCTTAGGGATTTTTTCACAAAAATATGTTCTGCCGGTTACGTTTTTGAGGGCTGATTTCTTGTCCTGTGATAAAAAGCCTTCTGTTTCCATCGCCAAAGCTTTCAGGGGATCATTTGCAAGCTTCTGGCACCATTTTTGAGTGAATTGCCAAAAGTCAGATTTTTGCTGAAATTGTGACCCCGGGGCTTAGGGATTTTTTCAAAAAAATATTTTCTGCCGGTTAAGTTTTTGAGGGCTGATTTCTTGTCCTGTGATAAAAAGCCTTCTGTTTCCATCGCCAAAGCTTTCAGGGGATCATTTGCAAGCTTCTGGCACCATTTTTGAGTGAATTGCCAAAAGTCAGATTTTTGGCTTAGGGATTTTTTCAAAAAAATATTTTCTGCTGGTTACGTTTTTGAGGGCTGATTTCTTGTCCTGTGATAAAAAGCCTTCTGTTTCCATCGCCAAAGCTTTCAGGGGATCATATGCAAGCTTCTGGCACCATTTTTGAGTGAATTGCCAAAAGTCAGATTTTTGCTGAAATTGTGACCCCGGGGCTTAGGGATTTTTTCACAAAAATATTTTCTGCCGGTTACGTTTTTGAGGGCTGATTTCTTGTCCTGTGATAAAAAGCCTTCTGTTTCCATCGCCAAAGCTTTCAGGGGATCATTTGCAAGCTTCTGGCACCATTTTTGAGTGAATTGCCAAAAGTCAGATTTTTGCTGAAATTGTGACCCCGGGGCTTAGGGATTTTTTCAAAAAAATATTTTCTGCCGGTTACGTTTTTGAGGGCTGATTTCTTGTCCTGTGATAAAAAGCCTTCTGTTTCCATCGCCAAAACTTTCAGGGGATCACTTGCAAGCTTCTGGCACCATTTTTGAGTGAATTGCCAAAAGTCAGATTTTTGCTGAAATTGTGACCCCGGGGCTTAGGGATTTTTTCAAAAAAATATTTTCTGCCGGTTACGTTTTTGAGGGCTGATTTCTTGTCCTGTGATAAAAAGCCTTCTGTTTCCATCGCCAAAGCTTTCAGGGGATCATTTGCAAGCTTCTGGCACCATTTTTGAGTGAATTGCCAAAAGTCAGATTTTTGGCTTAGGGATTTTTTCAAAAAAATATTTTCTGCTGGTTACGTTTTTGAGGGCTGATTTCTTGTCCTGTGATAAAAAGCCTTCTGTTTCCATCGCCAAAGCTTTCAGGGGATCATTTGCAAGCTTCTGGCACCATTTTTGAGTGAATTGCCAAAAGTCAGATTTTTGCTGAAATTGTGACCCCGGGGCTTACGGATTTTTTCAAAAAAAAAATTCTGCCGGTTACGTTTTTGAGGGCTGATTTCTTGTCCTGTGATAAAAAGCCTTCTGTTTCCATCGCCAAAGCTTTCAGGGGATCATTTGCAAGCTTCTGGCACCATTTTTGAGTGAATTGCCAAAAGTCAGATTTTTGCTGAAATTGTGACCCCGGGGCTTAGGGATTTTTTCAAAAAAATATTTTCTGCCGGTTAAGTTTTTGAGGGCTGATTTCTTGTCCTGTGATAAAAAGCCTTCTGTTTCCATCGCCAAAGCATTCAGGGGATCATTTGCAAGCTTCTGGCACCATTTTTGAGTGAATTGCCAAAAGTCAGATTTTTGGCTTAGGGATTTTTTCAAAAAAATATTTTCTGCTGGTTACGTTTTTGAGGGCTGATTTCTTGTCCTGTGATAAAAAGCCTTCTGTTTCCATCGCCAAAGCTTTCAGGGGATCATTTGCAAGCTTCTGGCACCATTTTTGAGTGAATTGCCAAAAGTCAGATTTTTGCTGAAATTGTGACCCCGGGGCTTACGGATTTTTTCAAAAAAAAAATTCTGCCGGTTACGTTTTTGAGGGCTGATTTCTTGTCCTGTGATAAAAAGCCTTCTGTTTCCATCACCAAAGCTTTCAGGGGATCATTTGCAAGCTGCTGGCACCATTTTTGAGTGAATTGCCAAAAGTCAGATTTTTGCTGAAATTGTGATCCCGAGGCTTAGGGATTTTTTCACAAAAATATGTTCTGCCGGTTACGTTTTTGAGGGCTGATTTCTTGTCCTGTGATAAAAAGCCTTCTGTTTCCATCGCCAAAGCTTTCAGGGGATCATTTGCAAGCTTCTGGCACCATTTTTGAGTGAATTGCCAAAAGTCAGATTTTTGCTGAAATTGTGACCCCGGGGCTTAGGGATTTTTTCAAAAAAATATTTTCTGCCGGTTAAGTTTTTGAGGGCTGATTTCTTGTCCTGTGATAAAAAGCCTTCTGTTTCCATCGCCAAAGCTTTCAGGGGATCATTTGCAAGCTTCTGGCACCATTTTTGAGTGAATTGCCAAAAGTCAGATTTTTGGCTTAGGGATTTTTTCAAAAAAATATTTTCTGCTGGTTACGTTTTTGAGGGCTGATTTCTTGTCCTGTGATAAAAAGCCTTCTGTTTCCATCGCCAAAGCTTTCAGGGGATCATATGCAAGCTTCTGGCACCATTTTTGAGTGAATTGCCAAAAGTCAGATTTTTGCTGAAATTGTGACCCCGGGGCTTAGGGATTTTTTCACAAAAATATTTTCTGCCGGTTACGTTTTTGAGGGCTGATTTCTTGTCCTGTGATAAAAAGCCTTCTGTTTCCATCGCCAAAACTTTCAGGGGATCACTTGCAAGCTTCTGGCACCATTTTTGAGTGAATTGCCAAAAGTCAGATTTTTGCTGAAATTGTGACCCCGGGGCTTAGGGATTTTTTCAAAAAAATATTTTCTGCCGGTTACGTTTTTGAGGGCTGATTTCTTGTCCTGTGATAAAAAGCCTTCTGTTTCCATCGCCAAAGCTTTCAGGGGATCATTTTCAAGCTTCTGGCACCATTTTTGAGTGAATTGCCAAAAGTCAGATTTTTGGCTTAGGGATTTTTTCAAAAAAATATTTTCTGCTGGTTACGTTTTTGAGGGCTGATTTCTTGTCCTGTGATAAAAAGCCTTCTGTTTCCATCGCCAAAGCTTTCAGGGGATCATTTGCAAGCTTCTGGCACCATTTTTGAGTGAATTGCCAAAAGTCAGATTTTTGCTGAAATTGTGACCCCGGGGCTTAGGGATTTTTTCAAAAAAATATTTTCTGCCGGTTACGTTTTTGAGGGCTGATTTCTTGTCCTGTGATAAAAAGCCTTCTGTTTCCATCGCCAAAACTTTCAGGGGATCACTTGCAAGCTTCTGGCACCATTTTTGAGTGAATTGCCAAAAGTCAGATTTTTGCTGAAATTGTGACCCCGGGGCTTAGGGATTTTTTCAAAAAAATATTTTCTGTCGGTTACGTTTTTGAGGGCTGATTTCTTGTCCTGTGATAAAAAGCCTTCTGTTTCCATCGCCAAAGCTTTCAGGGGATCATTTGCAAGCTTCTGGCACCATTTTTGAGTGAATTGCCAAAAGTCAGATTTTTGCTGAAATTGTGACCCCGGGGCTTACGGATTTTTTCAAAAAAACATTTTCTGCCGGTAAAGTTTTTGAGGGCTGATTTCTTGTCCTGTGATAAAAAGCCTCTGTTTCCATGGCCAAAGCTTTCAGGGGATCATTTGCAAGCTTCTGGCACCATTTTTGAGTGAATTGCCAAAAGTCAGATTTTTGCTGAAATTGTGACCCCGGGGCTTAGGGATTTTTTCAAAAAAATATTTTCTGCCGGTTAAGTTTTTGAGGGCTGATTTCTTGTCCTGTGATAAAAAGCCTTCTGTTTCCATCGCCAAAGCTTTCAGGGGATCATTTGCAAGCTTCTGGCACCATTTTTGAGTGAATTGCCAAAAGTCAGATTTTTGGCTTAGGGATTTTTTCAAAAAAATATTTTCTGCTGGTTACGTTTTTGAGGGCTGATTTCTTGTCCTGTGATAAAAAGCCTTCTGTTTCCATCGCCAAAGCTTTCAGGGGATCATTTGCAAGATTCTGGCACCATTTTTGAGTGAATTGCCAAAAGTCAGATTAGGGTTTAGGGATCATTTGCAAGCTTCTGGCACCATTTTTGAGTGAATTGCCAAAAGTCAGATTTTTGCTGAAATTGTGACCCCGGGGCTTAGGGATTTTTTCAAAAAAAAAATTCTGCCGGTTACGTTTTTGAGCGCTGATTTCTTGTCCTGTGATAAAAAGCCTTCTGTTTCCATCGCCACAGCTTTCAGGGGATCATTTGCAAGCTTCTGGCACCATTTTTGAGTGAATTGCCAAAAGTCAGATTTTTGCTGAAATTGTGACCGCGGGGCTTAGGGATTTTTTCAAAAAAATATTTTCTGCCGGTTAAGTTTTTGAGGGCTGATTTCTTGTCCTGTGATAAAAAGCCTTCTGTTTCCATCGCCAAAGCTTTCAGGGAATCATTTGTAAGCTTCTGGCACCATTTTTGAGTGAATTGCCAAAGTCAGATTTTTGCTGAAATTGTGACCCCGGGGCTTACGGATTTTTTCAAAAAAACATTTTCTGCCGGTTACGTTTTTGAGGGCTGATTTCTTGTCCTGTGATAAAAAGCCTTCTGTTTCGAGTGCCAAACCTTTCAGGGGATCATTTGCAACCTTCTGCCACCATTTTTGAGTGAATTGCCAAAAGTCAGATTTTTGCTGAAATTGTGACCCCGGGGCTTAGGGATTTTTTCAAAAAAATATTTTCTGCCGGTTACGTTTTTGAGGGCTGATTTCTTGTCCTGTGATAAAAAGCCTTCTGTTTCCATCGCCAAAGCTTTCAGGGGATCATTTGCAAGCTTCTGGCACCATTTTTGAGTGAATTGCCAAAAGTCAGATTAGGGCTTAGGGATCATTTGCAAGCTTCTGGCACCATTTTTGAGTGAATTGCCAAAAGTCAGATTTTTGCTGAAATTGTGACCCCGGGGCTTAGGGATTTTTTCAAAAAAAATTTTCTGCCGGTTACGTTTTTGAGGGCTGATTTCTTGTCCTGTGATAAAAAGCCTTCTGTTTCCATCGCCACAGCTTTCAGGGGATCATTTGCAAGCTTCTGGCACCATTTTTTAGTGAATTGCCAAAAGTCAGTTTTTTGCTGAAATTGTGACCGCGGGTCTTAGGGATTTTTTCAAAAAAATATTTTCTGCCGGTTAAGTTTTTGAGGGCTGATTTCTTGTCCTGTGATAAAAAGCCTTCTGTTTCCATCGCCAAAGCTTTCAGGGGATCATTTGCAACCTTCTGGCACCATTTTTGAGTGAATTGCCAAAAGTCAGATTTTTGCTGAAATTGTGAAATTGCAAGCTTCTGGCACCATTTTTGAGTGAATTGCCAAAAGTCAGATTTTTGCTGAAATTGTGACCCCGGGGCTTAGGGATTTTTTCAAAAAAATATTTTCTGCCGGTTAAGTTTTTGAGGGCTGATTTCTTGTCCTGTGATAAAAAGCCTTCTGTTTCGAGTGCCAAACCTTTCAGGGGATCATTTGCAACCTTCTGCCACCATTTTTGAGTGAATTGCCAAAAGTCAGATTTTTGCTGAAATTGTGACCCCGGGGCTTAGGGATTTTTTCAAAAAAATATTTTCTGCCGGTTACGTTTTTGAGGGCTGATTTCTTGTCCTGTGATAAAAAGCCTTCTGTTTCCATCGCCAAAGCTTTCAGGGGATCATTTGCAAGCTTCTGGCACCATTTTTGAGTGAATTGCCAAAAGTCAGATTTTTGCTGAAATTGTGACCCCGGGGCTTAGGGATTTTTTCAAAAAAATATTTTCTGCCAGTTACGTTTTTGAGGGCTGATTTCTTGTCCTGTGATAAAAAGCCTTCTGTTTCCATCGCCAAAACTTTCAGGGGATCATTTGCAAGCTTCTGGCACCATTTTTGAGTGAATTGCCAAAAGTCAGATTTTTGCTGAAATTGTGACCCCGGGGCTTAGGGATTTTTTCAAAAAAAAAATTCTGCCGGTTAAGTTTTTGAGGGCTGATTTCTTGTCCTGTGATAAAAAGCCTTCTGTTTCCATGGCCAAAGCTTTCAGGCGATCATTTGCAAGCTTCTGGCACCATTTTTGAGTGAATTGCCAAAAGTCAGATTTTTGCTGAAATTGTGACCCCGGGGCTTAGGGATTTTTTCAAAAAAATATTTTTTGCCGGTTACGTTTTTGAGGGCTGATTTCTTGTCCTGTGATAAAAAGCCTTCTGTTTCCATCGCCAAAGCTTTCAGGGGATCATTTGCAAGCTTCTGGCACCATTTTTGAGTGAATTGCCAAAAGTCAGATTTTTGCTGAAATTGTGACCCCGGGGCTTAAGGATTTTTTCAAAAAAAAAATTCTGCCGGTTAAGTTTTTGAGGGCTGATTTCTTGTCCTGTGATAAAAAGCCTTCTGTTTCCATGGCCAAAGCTTTCAGGCGATCATTTGCAAGCTTCTGGCACCATTTTTGAGTGAATTGCCAAAAGTCAGATTTTTGCTGAAATTGTGACCCCGGGGCTTAGGGATTTTTTCAAAAAAATATTTTCTGCCAGTTACGTTTTTGAGGGCTGATTTCTTGTCCTGTGATAAAAAGCCTTCTGTTTCCATCGCCAAAACTTTCAGGGGATCATTTGCAAGCTTCTGGCACCATTTTTGAGTGAATTGCCAAAAGTCAGATTAGGGCTTAGGGATCATTTGCAAGCTTCTGGCACCATTTTTGAGTGAATTGCCAAAAGTCAGATTTTTGCTGAAATTGTGACCCCGGGGCTTAGGGATTTTTTCAAAAAAAAAATTCTGCCGGTTAAGTTTTTGAGGGCTGATTTCTTGTCCTGTGATAAAAAGCCTTCTGTTTCCATGGCCAAAGCTTTCAGGCGATCATTTGCAAGCTTCTGGCACCATTTTTGAGTGAATTGCCAAAAGTCAGATTTTTGCTGAAATTGTGACCCCGGGGCTTAGGGATTTTTTCAAAAAAATATTTTTTGCCGGTTACGTTTTTGAGGGCTGATTTCTTGTCCTGTGATAAAAAGCCTTCTGTTTCCATCGCCAAAGCTTTCAGGGGATCATTTGCAAGCTTCTGGCACCATTTTTGAGTGAATTGCCAAAAGTCAGATTTTTGCTGAAATTGTGACCCCGGGGCTTAGGGATTTTTTCAAAAAAATATTTTCTGCCAGTTACGTTTTTGAGGGCTGATTTCTTGTCCTGTGATAAAAAGCCTTCTGTTTCCATCGCCAAAACTTTCAGGGGATCATTTATAAGCTTCTGGCACCATTTTTGAGTGAATTGCCAAAAGTCAGATTTTTGCTGAAATTGTGACCCCGGGGCTTACGGATTTTTTCAAAAAAAAATTTCTGCCGGTTACGTTTTTGAGGGCTGATTTCTTGTCCTGTGATAAAAAGCCTTCTGTTTCCATCGCCAAAGCTTTCAGGGGATCATTTGCAAGCTGCTGGCACCATTTTTGAGTGAATTGCCAAAAGTCAGATTTTTGCTGAAATTGTGACCCCGAGGCTTAGGGATTTTTAAAAAAAAAAAAAAATTTCCGCCGGTTACGTTTTTGAGGGCTGATTTCTTGTCCTGTGATAAAAAGCCTTCTGTTTCCATCGCCAAAGCTTTCAGGGGATCATTTGCAAGCTTCTGGCACCATTTTTGAGTGAATTGCCAAAAGTCAGATTTTTGCTGAAATTGTGACCCCGGGGCTTAGGGATTTTTTCAAAAAAATATTTTCTGCCGGTTAAGTTTTTGAGGGCTGATTTCTTGTCCTGTGATAAAAAGCCTTCTGTTTCCATCGCCAAAGCTTTCAGGGGATCATTTGCAAGCTTCTGGCACCATTTTTGAGTGAATTGCCAAAAGTCAGATTTTTGGCTTAGGGATTTTTTCAAAAAAATATTTTCTGCTGGTTACGTTTTTGAGGGCTGATTTCTTGTCCTGTGATAAAAAGCCTTCTGTTTCCATCGCCAAAGCTTTCAGGGGATCATTTGCAAGCTTCTGGCACCATTTTTGAGTGAATTGCCAAAAGTCAGATTTTTGCTGAAATTGTGACCCCGGGGCTTAGGGATTTTTTCAAAAAAATATTTTCTGCCGGTTAAGTTTTTGAGGGCTGATTTCTTGTCCTGTGATAAAAAGCCTTCTGTTTCCATCGCCAAGGCTTTCAGGGGATCATTTTTAAGCTCTTGGAACCATTTTTGAGTGAACTGCCAAAAGTCAGATTTTTGCTGAAATTGTGACCCCGGGGCTTAGGGATTTTTTCAAAAAAATATTTTCTGCCGGTTACGTTTTTGAGGGCTGATTTCTTGTCCTGTGATAAAAAGCCTTCTGTTTCCATCGCCAAAGCTTTCAGGGGATCATTTGCAAGCTTCTGGCACCATTTTTGAGTGAATTGCCAAAAGTCAGATTTTTGGCTTAGGGATTTTTTCAAAAAAATATTTTCTGCTGGTTACGTTTTCGAGGGCTGATTACTTGTCCTGTGATAAAAAGCCTTCTGTTTCCATCGCCAAAGCTTTCAGGGGATCATTTGCAAGCTTCTGGCACCATTTTTGAGTGAATTGCCAAAAATCAGATTTTTGCTGAAATTGTGACCCCGGCCGGGGCCTAGGGATTTTTTCAAAAAAATATTTTCTGCCGGTTAAGTTTTTGAGGGCTGATTTCTTGTCCTGTGATAAAAAGCCTTCTGTTTCCATCGCCAAAGCTTTCAAGGGATCATTTGCAAGATTGTGGCACCATTTTTGAGTGAATTGCCAAAAGTCAGATTAGGGCTTAGGGATCATTTGCAAGCTTCTGGCACCATTTTTGAGTGAATTGCCAAAAGTCAGATTTTTGCTGAAATTGTGACCCCGGGGCTTAGGGATTTTTTCAAAAAAAAATTTCTGCCGGTTACGTTTTTGAGCGCTGATTTCTTGTCCTGTGATAAAAAGCCTTCTGTTTCCATCGCCACAGCTTTCAGGGGATCATTTGCAAGCTTCTGGCACCATTTTTGAGTGAATTGCCAAAAGTCAGATTTTTGCTGAAATTGTGACCGCGGGGCTTAGGGATTTTTTCAAAAAAATATTTTCTGCCGGTTACGTTTTTGAGGGCTGATTTCTTGTCCTGTGATAAAAAGCCTTCTGTTTCCATCGCCAAAGCTTTCAGGGGATCATTTGCAAGCTTCTGGAACCATTTTTGAGTGAATTGCCAAAAGTCAGATTTTTGCTGAAATTGTGACCCCGGGGCTTAGGGATTTTTTCAAAAAAATATTTTCTGCCGGTTACGTTTTTGAGGGCTGATTTCTTGTCCTGTGATAAAAAGCCTTCTGTTTCCATCGCCAAAGCTTTCAGGGGATCATTTGCAAGCTTCTGGCACCATTTTTGAGTGAATTGCCAAAGTCACATTTTTGCTGAAATTGTGACCCCGGGGCTTACGGATTTTTTCAAAAAAACATTTTCTGCCCGTTACGTTTTTGAGGGCTGATTTCTTGTCCTGTGATAAAAAGCCTTCTGTTTCCATCGCCAAAGCTTTCAGGGGATCATTTGCAAGCTTCTGGCACCATTTTTGAGTGAATTGCCAAAAGTCAGATTTTTGCTGAAATTGTGACCCCGGGGCTTAGGGATTTTTTCAAAAAAACATTTTCTGCCGGTAAAGTTTTTGAGGGCTGATTTCTTGTCCTGTGATAAAAAGCCTTCTGTTTCCATCGACAAAGCTTTCAGGGGATCATTTGCAAGCTTCTGGCACCATTTTTGAGTGAATTGCCAAAAGTCAGATTTTTGCTGAAATTGTGACCCCGGGGCTTAGGGATTTTTTCAAAAAAATATTTTCTGCCGGTTAAGTTTTTGAGGGCTGATTTCTTGTCCTGTGATAAAAAGCCTTCTGTTTCCATCGCCAAAGCTTTCAGGGGATCATTTGCAAGCTTCTGGCACCATTTTTGAGTGAATTGCCAAAAGTCAGATTTTTGGCTTAGGGATTTTTTCAAAAAAATATTTTCTGCTGGTTACGTTTTTGAGGGCTGATTTCTTGTCCTGTGATAAAAAGCCTTCTGTTTCCATCGCCAAAGCTTTCAGGGGATCATTTGCAAGCTTCTGGCACCATTTTTGAGTGAATTGCCAAAAGTCAGATTTTTGCTGAAATTGTGACCCCGGGGCCTAGGGATTTTTTCAAAAAGATATTTTCTGCCGGTTAAGTTTTTGAGGGCTGATTTCTTGTCCTGTGATAAAAAGCCTTCTGTTTCCATCGCCAAAGCTTTCAGGGGATCATTTACAAGATTCTGGCACCATTTTTGAGTGAATTGCCAAAAGTCAGATTAGGGTTTAGGGATCATTTGCAAGCTTCTGGCACCATTTTTGAGTGAATTGCCAAAAGTCAGATTTTTGCTGAAATTGTGACCCCGGGGCTTAGGGATTTTTTTCAAAAAAAATTTTCTGCCGGTTACGTTTTTGAGCGCTGATTTCTTGTCCTGTGATAAAAAGCCTTCTGTTTCCATCGCCACAGCTTTCAGGGGATCATTTGCAAGCTTCTGGCACCATTTTTGAGTGAATTGCCAAAAGTCAGATTTTTGCTGAAATTGTGACCGCGGGGCTTAGGGATTTTTTCAAAAAAATATTTTCTGCCGGTTAAGTTTTTGAGGGCTGATTTCTTGTCCTGTGATAAAAAGCCTTCTGTTTCCATCGCCAAAGCTTTCAGGGGATCATTTGCAAGCTTCTGGAACCATTTTTGAGTGAATTGCCAAAAGTCAGATTTTTGCTGAAATTGTGACGCCGGGGCTTAGGGATTTTTTCAAAAAAATATTTTCTGCCGGTTACGTTTTTGAGCGCTGATTTCTTGTCCTGTGATAAAAAGCCTTCTGTTTCCATCGCCACAGCTTTCAGGGGATCATTTGCAAGCTTCTGGCACCATTTTTGAGTGAATTGCCAAAAGTCAGATTTTTGCTGAAATTGTGACCGCGGGGCTTAGGGATTTTTTCAAAAAAATATTTTCTGCCGGTTAAGTTTTTGAGGGCTGATTTCTTGTCCTGTGATAAAAAGCCTTCTGTTTCCATCGCCAAAGCTTTCAGGGGATCATTTGCAAGCTTCTGGAACCATTTTTGAGTGAATTGCCAAAAGTCAGATTTTTGCTGAAATTGTGACGCCGGGGCTTAGGGATTTTTTCAAAAAAATATTTTCTGCCGGTTACGTTTTTGGGGGCTGATTTCTTGTCCTGTGATAAAAAGCCTTCTGTTTCCATCGCCAAAGCTTTCAGGGGATCATTTGCAAGCTTCTGGCACCATTTTTGAGTGAATTGCCAAAGTCAGATTTTTGCTGAAATTGTGACCCCGGGGCTTAGGGATTTTTTCAAAAAAACATTTTCTGCCGGTTACGTTTTTGAGGGCTGATTTCTTGTCCTGTGATAAAAAGCCTTCTGTTTCCATCGCCAAAGCTTTCAGGGGATCATTTGCAAGCTTCTGGCACCATTTTTGAGTGAATTGCCAAAAGTCAGATTTTTGCTGAAATTGTGACCCCGGGGCTTAGGGATTTTTTCAAAAAAACATTTTCTGCCGGTAAAGTTTTTGAGGGCTGATTTCTTGTCCTGTGATAAAAAGCCTTCTGTTTCCATCGCCAAAGCTTTCAGGGGATCATTTGCAAGCTTCTGGCACCATTTTTGAGTGAATTGCCAAAAGTCAGATTTTTGCTGAAATTGTGACCCCGGGGCTTAGGGATTTTTTCAAAAAAATATTTTCTGCCGGTTAAGTTTTTGAGGGCTGATTTCTTGTCCTGTGATAAAAAGCCTTCTGTTTCCATCGCCAAAGCTTTCAGGGGATCATTTGCAAGCTTCTGGCACCATTTTTGAGTGAATTGCCAAAAGTCAGATTTTTGCTGAAATTGTGACCCCGGGGCCTAGGTATTTTTTCAAAAAAATATTTTCTGCCGGTTAAGTTTTTGAGGGCTGATTTCTTGTCCTGTGATAAAAAGCCTTCTGTTTCCATCGCCAAAGCTTTCAGGGGATCATTTGCAAGATTCTGGCACCATTTTTGAGTGAATTGCCAAAAGTCAGATTAGGGCTTAGGGATCATTTGCAAGCTTCTGGCACCATTTTTGAGTGAATTGCCAAAAGTCAGATTTTTGCTGAAATTGTGACCCCGGGGCTTAGGGATTTTTTCAAAAAAACATTTTCTGCCGGTAAAGTTTTTGAGGGCTGATTTCTTGTCCTGTGATAAAAAGCCTTCTGTTTCCATCGCCAAAGCTTTCAGGGGATCATTTGCAAGCTTCTGGCACCATTTTTGAGTGAATTGCCAAAGTCAGATTTTTGCTGAAATTGTGACCCCGGGGCTTAGGGATTTTTTCAAAAAAATATTTTCTGCCGGTTAAGTTTTTGAGGGCTGATTTCTTGTCCTGTGATAAAAAGCCTTCTGTTTCCATCGCCAAAGCTTTCAGGGGATCATTTGCAAGCTTCTGGCACCATTTTTGAGTGAATTGCCAAAAGTCAGATTTTTGGCTTAGGGATTTTTTCAAAAAAATATTTTCTGCTGGTTACGTTTTTGAGGGCTGATTTCTTGTCCTGTGATAAAAAGCCTTCTGTTTCCATCGCCAAAGCTTTCAGGGGATCATTTGCAAGCTTCTGGCACCATTTTTGAGTGAATTGCCAAAAGTCAGATTTTTGCTGAAATTGTGACCCCGGGGCCTAGGGATTTTTTCAAAAAAATATTTTCTGCCGGTTAAGTTTTTGAGGGCTGATTTCTTGTCCTGTGATAAAAAGCCTTCTGTTTCCATCGCCAAAGCTTTCAGGGGATCATTTACAAGATTCTGGCACCATTTTTGAGTGAATTGCCAAAAGTCAGATTAGGGCTTAGGGATCATTTGCAAGCTTCTGGCACCATTTTTGAGTGAATTGCCAAAAGTCAGATTTTTGCTGAAATTGTGACCCCGGGGCTTAGGGATTTTTTCAAAAAAAAATTTCTGCCGGTTACGTTTTTGAGCGCTGATTTCTTGTCCTGTGATAAAAAGCCTTCTGTTTCCATCGCCACAGCTTTCAGGGGATCATTTGCAAGCTTCTGGCACCATTTTTGAGTGAATTGCCAAAAGTCAGATTTTTGCTGAAATTGTGACCGCGGGGCTTAGGGATTTTTTCAAAAAAATATTTTCTGCCGGTTAAGTTTTTGAGGGCTGATTTCTTGTCCTGTGATAAAAAGCCTTCTGTTTCCATCGCCAAAGCTTTCAGGGGATCATTTGCAAGCTTCTGGAACCATTTTTGAGTGAATTGCCAAAAGTCAGATTTTTGCTGAAATTGTGACGCCGGGGCTTAGGGATTTTTTCAAAAAAATATTTTCTGCCGGTTACGTTTTTGAGGGCTGATTTCTTGTCCTGTGATAAAAAGCCTTCTGTTTCCATCGCCAAAGCTTTCAGGGGATCATTTGCAAGCTTCTGGCACCATTTTTGAGTGAATTGCCAAAGTCAGATTTTTGCTGAAATTGTGACCCCGGGGCTTAGGGATTTTTTCAAAAAAACATTTTCTGCCGGTAAAGTTTTTGAGGGCTGATTTCTTGTCCTGTGATAAAAAGCC
This sequence comes from Podarcis vaucheri, assembly GCF_965113315.1. NCBI lineage: Eukaryota > Metazoa > Chordata > Lepidosauria > Squamata > Lacertidae > Podarcis > Podarcis vaucheri. The sequence goes on from NC_138766.1 coordinate 16,862,843, forward strand.
TTCTGTTTCCATCGCCAAAGCTTTCAGGGGATCATTTGCAAGCTTCTGGCACCATTTTTGAGTGAATTGCCAAAAGTCTGATATTTGCTGAAATTGTGACCCCGGGGCTTAGGGATTTTTTCAAAAAAATATTTTCTGCCGGTTAAGTTTTTGAGGGCTGATTTCTTGTCCTGTGATAAAAAGCCTTCTGTTTCCATCGCCAAAGCTTTCAGGGGATCATTTGCAAGCTTCTGGCACCATTTTTGAGTGAATTGCCAAAAGTCAGATTTTTGGCTTAGGGATTTTTTCAAAAAAATATTTTCTGCTGGTTACGTTTTTGAGGGCTGATTTCTTGTCCTGTGATAAAAAGCCTTCTGTTTCCATCGCCAAAGCTTTCAGGGGATCATTTGCAAGCTTCTGGCACCATTTTTGAGTGAATTGCCAAAAGTCAGATTTTTGCTGAAATTGTGACCCCGGGGCCTAGGTATTTTTTCAAAAAAATATTTTCTGCCGGTTAAGTTTTTGAGGGCTGATTTCTTGTCCTGTGATAAAAAGCCTTCTGTTTCCATCGCCAAAGCTTTCAGGGGATCATTTGCAAGATTCTGGCACCATTTTTGAGTGAATTGCCAAAAGTCAGATTAGGGCTTAGGGATCATTTGCAAGCTTCTGGCACCATTTTTGAGTGAATTGCCAAAAGTCAGATTTTTGCTGAAATTGTGACCCCGGGGCTTAGGGATTTTTTTGAAAAAAACATTTTCTGCCGGTAAAGTTTTTGAGGGCTGATTTCTTGTCCTGTGATAAAAAGCCTTCTGTTTCCATCGCCAAAGCTTTCAGGGGATCATTTGCAAGCTTCTGGCACCATTTTTGAGTGAATTGCCAAAGTCAGATTTTTGCTGAAATTGTGACCCCGGGGCTTAGGGATTTTTTCAAAAAAATATTTTCTGCCGGTTAAGTTTTTGAGGGCTGATTTCTTGTCCTGTGATAAAAAGCCTTCTGTTTCCATCGCCAAAGCTTTCAGGGGATCATTTGCAAGCTTCTGGCACCATTTTTGAGTGAATTGCCAAAAGTCAGATTTTTGGCTTAGGGATTTTTTCAAAAAAATATTTTCTGCTGGTTACGTTTTTGAGGGCTGATTTCTTGTCCTGTGATAAAAAGCCTTCTGTTTCCATCGCCAAAGCTTTCAGGGGATCATTTGCAAGCTTCTGGCACCATTTTTGAGTGAATTGCCAAAAGTCAGATTTTTGCTGAAATTGTGACCCCGGGGCCTAGGGATTTTTTCAAAAAAATATTTTCTGCCGGTTAAGTTTTTGAGGGCTGATTTCTTGTCCTGTGATAAAAAGCCTTCTGTTTCCATCGCCAAAGCTTTCAGGGGATCATTTACAAGATTCTGGCACCATTTTTGAGTGAATTGCCAAAAGTCAGATTAGGGCTTAGGGATCATTTGCAAGCTTCTGGCACCATTTTTGAGTGAATTGCCAAAAGTCAGATTTTTGCTGAAATTGTGACCCCGGGGCTTAGGGATTTTTTCAAAAAAAAATTTCTGCCGGTTACGTTTTTGAGCGCTGATTTCTTGTCCTGTGATAAAAAGCCTTCTGTTTCCATCACCACAGCTTTCAGGGGATCATTTGCAAGCTTCTGGCACCATTTTTGAGTGAATTGCCAAAAGTCAGATTTTTGCTGAAATTGTGACCGCGGGGCTTAGGGATTTTTTCAAAAAAATATTTTCTGCCGGTTAAGTTTTTGAGGGCTGATTTCTTGTCCTGTGATAAAAAGCCTTCTGTTTCCATCGCCAAAGCTTTCAGGGGATCATTTGCAAGCTTCTGGAACCATTTTTGAGTGAATTGCCAAAAGTCAGATTTTTGCTGAAATTGTGACGCCGGGGCTTAGGGATTTTTTCAAAAAAATATTTTCTGCCGGTTACGTTTTTGAGGGCTGATTTCTTGTCCTGTGATAAAAAGCCTTCTGTTTCCATCGCCAAAGCTTTCAGGGGATCATTTGCAAGCTTCTGGCACCATTTTTGAGTGAATTGCCAAAAGTCAGATTTTTGCTGAAATTGTGACCCCGGGGCTTAGGGATTTTTTCAAAAAAATATTTTCTGCCGGTTAAGTTTTTGAGGGCTGATTTCTTGTCCTGTGATAAAAAGCCTTCTGTTTCCATCGCCAAAGCTTTCAGGGGATCATTTGCAAGCTTCTGGCACCATTTTTGAGTGAATTGCCAAAAGTCAGATTTTTGGCTTAGGGATTTTTTCAAAAAAATATTTTCTGCTGGTTACGTTTTTGAGGGCTGATTTCTTGTCCTGTGATAAAAAGCCTTCTGTTTCCATCGCCAAAGCTTTCAGGGGATCATTTGCAAGCTTCTGGCACCATTTTTGAGTGAATTGCCAAAAGTCAGATTTTTGCTGAAATTGTGACCCCGGGGCCTAGGGATTTTTCAAAAAAATATTTTCTGCCGGTTAAGTTTTTGAGGGCTGATTTCTTGTCCTGTGATAAAAAGCCTTCTGTTTCCATCGCCAAAGCTTTCAGGGGATCATTTGCAAGATTCTGGCACCATTTTTGAGTGAATTGCCAAAAGTCAGATTAGGGCTTAGGGATCATTTGCAAGCTTCTGGCACCATTTTTGAGTGAATTGCCAAAAGTCAGATTTTTGCTGAAATTGTGACCCCGGGGCTTAGGGATTTTTTCAAAAAAATATTTTCTGCCGGTTACGTTTTTGAGGGCTGATTTCTTGTCCTGTGATAAAAAGCCTTCTGTTTCCATCGCCAAAGCTTTCAGGGGATCATTTGCAAGCTTCTGGCACCATTTTTGAGTGAATTGCCAAAGTCAGATTTTTGCTGAAATTGTGACCCCGGGGCTTACGGATTTTTTCAAAAAAATATTTTCTGCCGGTTACGTTTTTGAGGGCTGATTTCTTGTCCTGTGATAAAAAGCCTTCTGTTTCCATCGCCAAAGCTTTCAGGGGATCATTTGCAAGCTTCTGGCACCATTTTTGAGTGAATTGCCAAAGTCAGATTTTTGCTGAAATTGTGACCCGGGGGCTTAGGGATTTTTTCAAAAAAATATTTTCTGCCGGTAAAGTTTTTGAGGGCTGATTTCTTGTCCTGTGATAAAAAGCCTTCTGTTTCCATCGCCAAGGCTTTCAGGGGATCATTTGCAAGCTTCTGGCACCATTTTTGAGTGAATTGCCAAAAGTCAGATTTTTGCTGAAATTGTGACCCCGGGGCTTAGGGATTTTTTCAAAAAAATATTTTCTGCCGGTTAAGTTTTTGAGGGCTGATTTCTTGTCCTGTGATAAAAAGCCTTCTGTTTCCATCACCAAAGCTTTCAGGGGATCATTTGCAAGCTTCTGGCACCATTTTTGAGTGAATTGCCAAAAGTCAGATTTTTGGCTTAGGGATTTTTTCAAAAAAATATTTTCTGCTGGTTACGTTTTCGAGGGCTGATTACTTGTCCTGTGATGAAAAGCCTTCTGTTTCCATCGCCAAAGCTCTCAGGGGATCATTTGCAAGCTTCTGGCACCATTTTTGAGTGAATTGCCAAAAGTCAGATTTTTGCTGAAATTGTGACCCCGGGGCCTAGGTATTTTTTCAAAAAAATATTTTCTGCCGGTTAAGTTTTTGAGGGCTGATTTCTTGTCCTGTGATAAAAAGCCTTCTGTTTCCATCGCCAAAGCTTTCAGGGGATCATTTGCAAGCTTCTGGCACCATTTTTGAGTGAATTGCCAAAAGTCAGATTAGGGCTTAGGGATCATTTGCAAGCTTCTGGCACCATTTTTGAGTGAATTGCCAAAAGTCAGATTTTTGCTGAAATTGTGACCCCGGGGCTTAGGGATTTTTTCAAAAAAAAATTTCTGCCGGTTACGTTTTTGAGCGCTGATTTCTTGTCCTGTGATAAAAAGCCTTCTGTTTCCATCGCCACAGCTTTCAGGGGATCATTTGCAAGCTTCTGGCACCATTTTTGAGTGAATTGGCAAAAGTCAGATTTTTGCTGAAATTGTGACCGCGGGGCTTAGGGATTTTTTCAAAAAAATATTTTCTGCCGGTTAAGTTTTTGAGGGCTGATTTCTTGTCCTGTGATAAAAAGCCTTCTGTTTCCATCGCCAAAGCTTTCAGGGGATCATTTGCAAGCTTCTGGAACCATTTTTGAGTGAATTGCCAAAAGTCAGATTTTTGCTGAAATTGTGACGCCGGGGCTTAGGGATTTTTTCAAAAAAAAATTTCTGCCGGTTACGTTTTTGAGCGCTGATTTCTTGTCCTGTGATAAAAAGCCTTCTGTTTCCATCGCCACAGCTTTCAGGGGATCATTTGCAAGCTTCTGGCACCATTTTTGAGTGAATTGGCAAAAGTCAGATTTTTGCTGAAATTGTGACCGCGGGGCTTAGGGATTTTTTCAAAAAAATATTTTCTGCCGGTTAAGTTTTTGAGGGCTGATTTCTTGTCCTGTGATAAAAAGCCTTCTGTTTCCATCGCCAAAGCTTTCAGGGGATCATTTGCAAGCTTCTGGAACCATTTTTGAGTGAATTGCCAAAAGTCAGATTTTTGCTGAAATTGTGACGCCGGGGCTTAGGGATTTTTTCAAAAAAATTTTTTCTGCCGGTTACGTTTTTGAGGGCTGATTTCTTGTCCTGTGATAAAAAGCCTTCTGTTTCCATCGCCAAAGCTTTCAGGGGATCATTTGCAAGCTTCTGGCACCATTTTTGAGTGAATTGCCAAAGTCAGATTTTTGCTGAAATTGTGACCCCGGGGCTTAGGGATTTTTTCAAAAAAATATTTTCTGCCGGTTACGTTTTTGAGGGCTGATTTCTTGTCCTGTGATAAAAAGCCTTCTGTTTCCATCGCCAAAGCTTTCAGGGGATCATTTGCAAGCTTCTGGCACCATTTTTGAGTGAATTGCCAAAAGTCAGATTTTTGCTGAAATTGTGACCCCGGGGCTTAGGGATTTTTTCAAAAAAATATTTTCTGCCGGTAAAGTTTTTGAGGGCTGATTTCTTGTCCTGTGATAAAAAGCCTTCTGTTTCCATCGCCAAAGCTTTCAGGGGATCATTTGCAAGCTTCTGGCACCATTTTTGAGTGAATTGCCAAAAGTCAGATTTTTGCTGAAATTGTGACCCCGGGGCTTAGGGATTTTTTCAAAAAAATATTTTCTGCCGGTTAAGTTTTTGAGGGCTGATTTCTTGTCCTGTGATAAAAAGCCTTCTGTTTCCATCGCCAAAGCTTTCAGGGGATCATTTGCAAGCTTCTGGCACCATTTTTGAGTGAATTGCCAAAAGTCAGATTTTTGGCTTAGGGATTTTTTCAAAAAAATATTTTCTGCTGGTTACGTTTTTGAGGGCTGATTTCTTGTCCTGTGATAAAAAGCCTTCTGTTTCCATCGCCAAAGCTTTCAGGGGATCATTTGCAAGCTTCTGGCACCATTTTTGAGTGAATTGCCAAAAGTCAGATTTTTGCTGAAATTGTGACCCCGGGGCCTAGGGATTTTTTCAAAAAAATATTTTCTGCCGGTTAAGTTTTTGAGGGCTGATTTCTTGTCCTGTGATAAAAAGCCTTCTGTTTCCATCGCCAAAGCTTTCAGGGGATCATTTGCAAGATTCTGGCACCATTTTTGAGTGAATTGCCAAAAGTCAGATTAGGGCTTAGGGATCATTTGCAAGCTTCTGGCACCATTTTTGAGTGAATTGCCAAAAGTCAGATTTTTGCTGAAATTGTGACCCCGGGGCTTAGGGATTTTTTCAAAAAAATATTTTCTGCCGGTTACGTTTTTGAGGGCTGATTTCTTGTCCTGTGATAAAAAGCCTTCTGTTTCCATCGCCAAAGCTTTCAGGGGATCATTTGCAAGCTTCTGGCACCATTTTTGAGTGAATTGCCAAAGTCAGATTTTTGCTGAAATTGTGACCCCGGGGCTTACGGATTTTTTCAAAAAAACATTTTCTGCCGGTTACGTTTTTGAGGGCTGATTTCTTGTCCTGTGATAAAAAGCCTTCTGTTTCCATCGCCAAAGCTTTCAGGGGATCATTTGCAAGCTTCTGGCACCATTTTTGAGTGAATTGCCAAAAGTCAGATTTTTGCTGAAATTGTGACCCCGGGGCTTAGGGATTTTTTCAAAAAAACATTTTCTGCCGGTAAAGTTTTTGAGGGCTGATTTCTTGTCCTGTGATAAAAAGCCTTCTGTTTCCATCGCCAAAGCTTTCAGGGGATCATTTGCAAGATTCTGGCACCATTTTTGAGTGAATTGCCAAAAGTCAGATTAGGGCTTAGGGATCTTTTGCAAGCTTCTGGCACCATTTTTGAGTGAATTGCCAAAAGTCAGATTTTTGCTGAAATTGTGACCCCGGGGCTTAGGGATTTTTTCAAAAAAAAATTTCTGCCGGTTACGTTTTTGAGCGCTGATTTCTTGTGCTGTGATAAAAAGCTTTCTGTTTCCATCGCCACAGCTTTCAGGGGATCATTTGCAAGCTTCTGGCACCATTTTTGAGTGAATTGCCAAAAGTCAGATTTTTGCTGAAATTGTGACCGCGGGGCTTAGGGATTTTTTCAAAAAAATATTTTCTGCCGGTTAAGTTTATGAGGGCTGATTTCTTGTCCTGTGATAAAAAGCCTTCTGTTTCCATCGCCAAAGCTTTCAGGGGATCATTTGCAAGCTTCTGGAACCATTTTTGAGTGAATTGCCAAAAGTCAGATTTTTGCTGAAATTGTGACGCCGGGGCTTAGGGATTTTTTCAAAAAAATATTTTCTGCCGGTTACGTTTTTGAGGGCTGATTTCCTGTCCTGTGATAAAAAGCCTTCTGTTTCCATCGCCAAAGCTTTCAGGGGATCATTTGCAAGCTTCTGGCACCATTTTTGAGTGAATTGCCAAAGTCAGATTTTTGCTGAAATTGTGACCCCGGGGCTTACGGATTTTTTCAAAAAAACATTTTCTGCCCGTTACGTTTTTGAGGGCTGATTTCTTGTCCTGTGATAAAAAGCCTTCTGTTTCCATCGCCAAAGCTTTCAGGGGATCATTTGCAAGCTTCTTGCACCATTTTTGAGTGAATTGCCAAAAGTCAGATTTTTGCTGAAATTGTGACCCCGGGGCTTAGGGATTTTTTCAAAAAAACATTTTCTGCCGGTAAAGTTTTTGAGGGCTGATTTCTTGTCCTGTGATAAAAAGCCTTCTGTTTCCATCGACAAAGCTTTCAGGGGATCATTTGCAAGCTTCTGGCACCATTTTTGAGTGAATTGCCAAAAGTCAGATTTTTGCTGAAATTGTGACCCCGGGGCTTAGGGATTTTTTCAAAAAAATATTTTCTGCCGGTTAAGTTTTTGAGGGCTGATTTCTTGTCCTGTGATAAAAAGCCTTCTGTTTCCATCGCCAAAGCTTTCAGGGGATCATTTGCAAGCTTCTGGCACCATTTTTGAGTGAATTGCCAAAAGTCAGATTTTTGGCTTAGGGATTTTTTCAAAAAAATATTTTCTGCTGGTTACGTTTTTGAGGGCTGATTTCTTGTCCTGTGATAAAAAGCCTTCTGTTTCCATCGCCAAAGCTTTCAGGGGATCATTTGCAAGCTTCTGGCACCATTTTTGAGTGAATTGCCAAAAGTCAGATTTTTGCTGAAATTGTGACCCCGGGGCCTAGGGATTTTTTCAAAAAAATATTTTCTGCCGGTTAAGTTTTTGAGGGCTGATTTCTTGTCCTGTGATAAAAAGCCTTCTGTTTCCATCGCCAAAGCTTTCAGGGGATCATTTACAAGATTCTGGCACCATTTTTGAGTGAATTGCCAAAAGTCAGATTAGGGCTTAGGGATCATTTGCAAGCTTCTGGCACCATTTTTGAGTGAATTGCCAAAAGTCAGATTTTTGCTGAAATTGTGACCCCGGGGCTTAGGGATTTTCTCAAAAAAAAATTTCTGCCGGTTACGTTTTTGAGCGCTGATTTCTTGTCCTGTGATAAAAAGCCTTCTGTTTCCATCGCCACAGCTTTCAGGGGATCATTTGCAAGCTTCTGGCACCATTTTTGAGTGAATTGCCAAAAGTCAGATTTTTGCTGAAATTGTGACCGCGGGGCTTAGGGATTTTTTCAAAAAAATATTTTCTGCCGGTTACGTTTTTGAGGGCTGATTTCTTGTCCTGTGATAAAAAGCCTTCTGTTTCCATCGCCAAAGCTTTCAGGGGATCATTTGCAAGCTTCTGGCACCATTTTTGAGTGAATTGCCAAAGTCAGATTTTTGCTGAAATTGTGACCCCGGGGCTTACGGATTTTTTCAAAAAAACATTTTCTGCCGGTTACGTTTTTGAGGGCTGATTTCTTGTCCTGTGATAAAAAGCCTTCTGTTTCCATCGACAAAGCTTTCAGGGGATCATTTGCAAGCTTCTGGCACCATTTTTGAGTGAATTGCCAAAAGTCAGATTTTTGCTGAAATTGTGACCGCGGGGCTTAGGGATTTTTTCAAAAAAATATTTTCTGCCGGTTAAGTTTATGAGGGCTGATTTCTTGTCCTGTGATAAAAAGCCTTCTGTTTCCATCGCCAAAGCTTTCAGGGGATCATTTGCAAGCTTCTGGAACCATTTTTGAGTGAATTGCCAAAAGTCAGATTTTTGCTGAAATTGTGACGCCGGGGCTTAGGGATTTTTTCAAAAAAATATTTTCTGCCGGTTACGTTTTTGAGGGCTGATTTCTTGTCCTGTGATAAAAAGCCTTCTGTTTCCATCGCCAAAGCTTTCAGGGGATCATTTGCAAGCTTCTGGCACCATTTTTGAGTGAATTGCCAAAGTCAGATTTTTGCTGAAATTGTGACCCCGGGGCTTACGGATTTTTTCAAAAAAACATTTTCTGCCCGTTACGTTTTTGAGGGCTGATTTCTTGTCCTGTGATAAAAAGCCTTCTGTTTCCATCGCCAAAGCTTTCAGGGGATCATTTGCAAGCTTCTTGCACCATTTTTGAGTGAATTGCCAAAAGTCAGATTTTTGCTGAAATTGTGACCGCGGGGCTTAGGGATTTTTTCAAAAAAATATTTTCTGCCGGTTAAGTTTTTGAGGGCTGATTTTTTGTGCTGTGATAAAAAGCCTTCTGTTTCCATCGACAAAGCTTTCAGGGGATCATTTGCAAGCTTCTGGAACCATTTTTGAGTGAATTGCCAAAAGTCAGATTTTTGCTGAAATTGTGACGCCGGGGCTTAGGGATTTTTTCAAAAAAATATTTTCTGCCGGTTACGTTTTTGAGGGCTGATTTCTTGTCCTGTGATAAAAAGCCTTCTGTTTCCATCGCCAAAGCTTTCAGGGGATCATTTGCAAGCTTCTGGCACCATTTTTGAGTGAATTGCCAAAGTCAGATTTTTGCTGAAATTGTGACCCCGGGGCTTACGGATTTTTTCAAAAAAACATTTTCTGCCGGTTACGTTTTTGAGGGCTGATTTCTTGTCCTGTGATAAAAAGCCTTCTGTTTCCATCGCCAAAGCTTTCAGGGGATCATTTGCAAGCTTCTGGCACCATTTTTGAGTGAATTGCCAAAAGTCAGATTTTTGCTGAAATTGTGACCCCGGGGCTTAGGGATTTTTTCAAAAAAACATTTTCTGCCGGTAAAGTTTTTGAGGGCTGATTTCTTGTCCTGTGATAAAAAGCCTTCTGTTTCCATCGCCAAAGCTTTCAGGGGATCATTTGCAAGCTTCTGGCACCATTTTTGAGTGAATTGCCAAAAGTCAGATTTTTGCTGAAATTGTGACCCCGGGGCTTAGGGATTTTTTCAAAAAAATATTTTCTGCCGGTTAAGTTTTTGAGGGCTGATTTCTTGTCCTGTGATAAAAAGCCTTCTGTTTCCATCGCCAAAGCTTTCAGGGGATCATTTGCAAGCTTCTGGCACCATTTTTGAGTGAATTGCCAAAAGTCAGATTTTTGGCTTAGGGATTTTTTCAAAAAAATATTTTCTGCTGGTTACGTTTTTGAGGGCTGATTTCTTGTCCTGTGATAAAAAGCCTTCTGTTTCCATCGCCAAAGCTTTCAGGGGATCATTTGCAAGCTTCTGGCACCATTTTTGAGTGAATTGCCAAAAGTCAGATTTTTGCTGAAATTGTGACCCCGGGGCCTAGGGATTTTTTCAAAAAAATATTTTCTGCCGGTTAAGTTTTTGAGGGCTGATTTCTTGTCCTGTGATAAAAAGCCTTCTGTTTCCATCGCCAAAGCTTTCAGGGGATCATTTGCAAGATTCTGGCACCATTTTTGAGTGAATTGCCAAAAGTCAGATTAGGGCATAGGGATCATTTGCAAGCTTCTGGCACCATTTTTGAGTGAATTGCCAAAAGTCAGATTTTTGCTGAAATTGTGACCCCGGGGCTTAGGGATTTTTTCAAAAAAAAATTTCTGCCGGTTACGTTTTTGAGCGCTGATTTCTTGTCCTGTGATAAAAAGCCTTCTGTTTCCATCGCCAAAGCTTTCAGGGGATCATTTGCAAGCTTCTGGAACCATTTTTGAGTGAATTGCCAAAAGTCAGATTTTTGCTGAAATTGTGACGCCGGGGCTTAGGGATTTTTTCAAAAAAATATTTTCTGCCGGTTACGTTTTTGAGGGCTGATTTCTTGTCCTGTGATAAAAAGCCTTCTGTTTCCATCGCCAAAGCTTTCAGGGAGTCATTTGCAAGCTTCTGGCACCATTTTTGAGTGAATTGCCAAAAGTCAGATTTTTGCTGAAATTGTGACCCCGGGGCTTAGGGATTTTTTCAAAAAAATATTTTCTGCTGGTTACGTTTTTGAGGGCTGATTTCTTGTCCTGTGATAAAAAGCCTTCTGTTTCCATCGCCAAAGCTTTCAGGGGATCATTTGCAAGCTTCTGGCACCATTTTTGAGTGAATTGCCAAAAGTCAGATTTTTGCTGAAATTGTGACCCCGGGGCCTAGGGATTTTTTCAAAAAAATATTTTCTGCCGGTTAAGTTTTTGAGGGCTGATTTCTTGTCCTGTGATAAAAAGCCTTCTGTTTCCATCGCCAAAGCTTTCAGGGGATCATTTGCAAGATTCTGGCACCATTTTTGAGTGAATTGCCAAAAGTCAGATTAGGGCTTAGGGATCATTTGCAAGCTTCTGGCACCATTTTTGAGTGAATTGCCAAAAGTCAGATTTTTGCTGAAATTGTGACCCCGGGGCTTAGGGATTTTTTCAAAAAAAAAATTCTGCCGGTTACGTTTTTGAGCGCTGATTTCTTGTCCTGTGATAAAAAGCCTTCTGTTTCCATCGCCAAAGCTTTCAGGGGATCATTTGCAAGCTTCTGGAACCATTTTTGAGTGAATTGCCAAAAGTCAGATTTTTGCTGAAATTGTGACGCCGGGGCTTAGGGATTTTTTCAAAAAAATATTTTCTGCCGGTTACGTTTTTGAGGGCTGATTTCTTGTCCTGTGATAAAAAGCCTTCTGTTTCCATCGCCAAAGCTTTCAGGGAGTCATTTGCAAGCTTCTGGCACCATTTTTGAGTGAATTGCCAAAAGTCAGATTTTTGCTGAAATTGTGACCCCGGGGCTTAGGGATTTTTTCAAAAAAGCATTTTCTGCCGGTAAAGTTTTTGAGGGCTGATTTCTTGTCCTGTGATAAAAAGCCTTCTGTTTCCATCGCCAAAGCTTTCAGGGGATCATTTGCAAGCTTCTGGCACCATTTTTGAGTGAATTGCCAAAAGTCAGATTTTTGCTGAAATTGTGACCCCGGGGCTTAGGGATTTTTTCAAAAAAATATTTTCTGCCGGTTAAGTTTTTGAGGGCTGATTTCTTGTCCTGTGATAAAAAGCCTTCTGTTTCCATCGCCAAAGCTTTCAGGGGATCATTTGCAAGCTTCTGGAACCATTTTTGAGTGAATTGCCAAAAGTCAGATTTTTGCTGAAATTGTGACCCCGGGGCCTAGGGATTTTTTCAAAAAAATATTTTCTGCCGGTGAAGTTTTTGAGGGCTGATTTCTTGTCCTGTGATAAAAAGCCTTCTGTTTCCATCGCCAAAGCTTTCAGGGGATCATTTGCAAGCTTCTGGCACCATTTTTGAGTGAATTGCCAAAAGTCAGATTTTTGGCTTAGGGATTTTTTCAAAAAAATATTTTCTGCCGGTTACGTTTTTGAGGGCTGATTTCTTGTCCTGTGATAAAAAGCCTTCTGTTTCCATCGCCAAAGCTTTCAGGGGATCATTTGCAAGCTTCTGGCACCATTTTTGAGTGAATTGCCAAAAGTCAGATTTTTGCTGAAATTGTGCCCCAGGGGCTTAGGGATTTTTTCAAAAAATATTTTCTGCCGGTAAAGTTTTTGAGGGCTGATTTCTTGTCCTGTGATAAAAAGCCTTCTGTTTCCATCGCCAAAGCTTTCAGGGGATCATTTGCAAGCTTCTGGCACCATTTTTGAGTGAATTGCCAAAAGTCAGATTTTTGCTGAAATTGTGACCCCGGGGCTTAGGGATTTTTTCAAAAAAATATTTTCTGTCGGTTAAGTTTTTGAGGGCTGATTTCTTGTCCTGTGATAAAAAGCCTTCTGTTTCCATCGCCAAAGCTTTCAGGGGATCATTTTTAAGCTCTTGGAACCATTTTTGAGTGAACTGCCAAAAGTCAGATTTTTGCTGAAATTGTGACCTCGGGGCTTAGGGATTTTTTCAAAAAAATATTTTCTGTCGGTTAAGTTTTTGAGGGCTGATTTCTTGTACTGTGATAAAAAGCCTTCTGTTTCCATCGCCAAAGCTTTCAGGGGATCATTTGCAAGCATTTGGCACCATTTTTGAGAGAATTGCCAAAAGTCAGATTTTTGCTGAAATTGTGACCCCAGGGCTTAGGGATTTTTTCAAAAAAATATTTTCTGCCGGTTAGGTTTTTGAGGCCTGATTTATTTTCCTTTGAGAAAAAGACTTCTGTTTCCATCGCCACAGCTTTCAGGAGAGCATTTGCAAGCTTTTGGCACCTTTTTTGAGTGAATTGCCAAAAGTCAGATTTTTGCTGAAATTGTGACCCCGGGGCTTAGGGGTTTTTTCAAAAAAATATTTTCTGCCGGTTAAGTTTTTGAGGGCTGATTTCTTGTCCTGTGATAAAAAGCCTTCTGTTTCCATCGCCAAAGCTTTCAGGGGATCATTTGCAAGCTTCTGGAACCATTTTTGAGTGAATTGCCAAAAGTCAGATTTTTGCTGAAATTGTGACCCCGGGGCCTAGGGATTTTTTCAAAAAAATATTTTCTGCCGGTGAAGTTTTTGAGGGCTGATTTCTTGTCCTGTGATAAAAAGCCTTCTGTTTCCATCGCCAAAGCTTTCAGGGGATCATTTGCAAGCTTCTGGCACCATTTTTGAGTGAATTGCCAAAAGTCAGATTTTTGGCTTAGGGATTTTTTCAAAAAAATATTTTCTGCCGGTTACGTTTTTGAGGGCTGATTTCTTGTCCTGTGATAAAAAGCCTTCTGTTTCCATCGCCAAAGCTTTCAGGGGATCATTTGCAAGCTTCTGGCACCATTTTTGAGTGAATTGCCAAAAGTCAGATTTTTGCTGAAATTGTGCCCCAGGGGCTTAGGGATTTTTTCAAAAAAATATTTTCTGCCGGTAAAGTTTTTGAGGGCTGATTTCTTGTCCTGTGATAAAAAGCCTTCTGTTTCCATCGCCAAAGCTTTCAGGGGATCATTTGCAAGCTTCTGGCACCATTTTTGAGTGAATTGCCAAAAGTCAGATTTTTGCTGAAATTGTGACCCCGGGGCTTAGGGATTTTTTCAAAAAAATATTTTCTGTCGGTTAAGTTTTTGAGGGCTGATTTCTTGTCCTGTGATAAAAAGCCTTCTGTTTCCATCGCCAAAGCTTTCAGGGGATCATTTTTAAGCTCTTGGAACCATTTTTGAGTGAACTGCCAAAAGTCAGATTTTTGCTGAAATTGTGACCCCGGGGCTTAGGGATTTTTTCAAAAAAATATTTTCTGTCGGTTAAGTTTTTGAGGGCTGATTTCTTGTACTGTGATAAAAAGCCTTCTGTTTCCATCGCCAAAGCTTTCAGGGGATCATTTGCAAGCATTTGGCACCATTTTTGAGAGAATTGCCAAAAGTCAGATTTTTGCTGAAATTGTGACCCCAGGGCTTAGGGATTTTTTCAAAAAAATATTTTCTGCCGGTTAGGTTTTTGAGGCCTGATTTATTTTCCTTTGAGAAAAAGACTTCTGTTTCCATCGCCACAGCTTTCAGGAGAGCATTTGCAAGCTTTTGGCACCTTTTTTGAGTGAATTGCCAAAAGTCAGATTTTTGCTGAAATTGTGACCCCGGGGCTTAGGGGTTTTTTCAAAAAAATATTTTCTGCCGGTTAGGTTTTTGAGGGCTGATTTCTTGTCCTGTGATAAAAAGCCTTCTGTTTCCATGGCCAAAGCTTTCAGGGGATCATTTGCAAGCTTCTGGCACCATTTTTGAGTGAATTGCCAAAAGTCAGATCTTTGTTGAAATTGTGACCCCGGGGCTTAGGGATTTTTTCAAAAAAATATTTTCTGCCGGTTACGTTTTTGAGGGCTGATTTCTTGTCCTGTCATAAAAAGCCTTCTATTTCCATGGCCACAGCTTTCAGGGGATCATTTGCAAGCTTCTGGCACCATTTTTGAGTGAATTGCCAAAAGTCAGATTTTTGCTGAAATTGTGACCCCGGGGCTTAGGGGTTTTTTCAAAAAAATATTTTCTGCCGGTTACGTTTTTGAGGGCTGATTTCTTGTCCTGTGATAAAAAGCCTTCTGTTTCCATCGCCAAAGCTTTCAGGGGATCATTTGCAAGCTTCTGGCACCATTTTTGAGTGAATTGACAAAAGTCAGATTTTTGCTGAAATTGTGACCCCGGGGCTTAGGGATTTTTTCAAAAAAATATTTTCTGCCGGTTACGTTTTTGAGGGCTGAGTTCTTGTCCTGTGATAAAAAAGCCTTCTGTTTCCATGGCCAAAGCTTTCAGGGGATCATTTGCAAGCTTCTGGCACCATTTTTGAGTGAATTGCCAAAAGTCAGATTTTTGCTGAAATTGTGACCCCGGGGCTTAGGGATTTTTTCAAAAAAATATTTTCTGCCGGTTACGTTTTTGAGGGCTGATTTCTTGTCCTGTGATAAAAAAGCCTTCTGTTTCCATGGCCAAAGCTTTCAGGGGATCATTTGCAAGCTTCTGGCACCATTTTTGAGTGAATTGCCAAATGTCAGATTTTTGCTGAAATTGTGACCCCGGGGCTTAGGGATTTTTTCAAAAAAATATTTTCTGCCGGTTACGTTTTTGAGGGCTGATTTCTTGTCCTGTGATAAAAAGCCTTCTGTTTCCATCGCCAAAGCTTTCAGGGGATCATTTGCAAGCTTCTGGCACCATTTTTGAGTGAATTGCCAAAAGTCAGATTTTTGCTGAAATTGTGACCCCGGGGCTTAGGGATTTTTTCAAAAAAATATTTTCTGCCGGTTAAGTTTTTGAGGGCTGATTTCTTGTCCTGTGATAAAAAGCCTTCTGTTTCCATCGCCAAAGCTTTCAGGGGATCATTTGCAAGCTTCTGGCACCATTTTTGAGTGAATTGCCAAAAGTCAGATTTTTGGCTTAGGGATTTTTTCAAAAAAATATTTTCTGCCGGTTAAGTTTTTGAGGGCTGATTTCTTGTTTCCTTCTGTTTCCATGGCCAAAGCTTTCAGGGGATCATTTGCAAGCTTCTGGCACCATTTTTGAGTGAATTGCCAAAAGTCAGATTTTTGCTGAAATTGTGACCCCGGGGCTTAGGGATTTTTTCAAAAAAATATTTTCTGCCGGTTACGTTTTTGAGGGCTGATTTCTTGTCCTGTGATAAAAAGCCTTCTGTTTCCATCGCCAAAGCTTTCAGGAGATCATTTGCAAGCTTCTGGCACCATTTTTGAGTGAATTGCCAAAAGTCAGATTTTTGCTGAAATTGTGACCCCGGGGCTTAGGGATTTTTTCAAAAAAATATTTTCTGCCGGTTAAGTTTTTGAGGGCTGATTTCTTGTCCTGTGATAAAAAGCCTTCTGTTTCCATCGCCACAGCTTTCAGGGGATCATTTGCAAGCTTCTGGCACCATTTTTTAGTGAATTGCCAAAAGTCAGATTTTTGCTGAAATTGTGACCCCGGGGCTTAGGGATTTTTTTCAAAAAAATATTTTCTGCCGGTAAAGTTTTTGAGGGCTGATTTCTTGTCCTGTGATAAAAAGCCTTCTGTTTCCATCGCCAAAGCTTTCAGGGGATCATTTGCAAGCTTCTGGCACCATTTTTGAGTGAATTGCCAAAAGTCAGATTTTTGCTGAAATTATGACCCCGGGGCTTAGGGATTTTTTCAAAAAAATATTTTCTGCCGGTTAAGTTTTTGAGGGCTGATTTCTTGTCCTGTGATAAAAAGCCTTCTGTTTCCATCGCCACAGCTTTCAGGGGATCATTTGCAAGCTTCTGGCACCATTTTTTAGTGAATTGCCAAAAGTCAGATTTTTGCTGAAATTGTGACCCCGGGGCTTAGGGATTTTTTTCAAAAAAATATTTTCTGCCGGTAAAGTTTTTGAGGGCTGATTTCTTGTCCTGTGATAAAAAGCCTTCTGTTTCCATCGCCAAAGCTTTCAGGGGATCATTTGCAAGCTTCTGGCACCATTTTTGAGTGAATTGCCAAAAGTCAGATTTTTGCTGAAATTATGACCCCGGGGCTTAGGGATTTTTTCAAAAAAATATTTTCTGCCGGTTAAGTTTTTGAGGGCTGATTTCTTGTACTGTGATAAAAAGCCTTCTGTTTCCATCGCCAAAGCTTTCAGGGGATCATTTGCAAGCATTTGGCACCATTTTTGAGAGAATTGCCAAAAGTCAGATTTTTGCTGAAATTGTGACCCCAGGGCTTAGGGATTTTTTCAAAAAAATATTTTCTGCCGGTTAGGTTTTTGAGGACTGATTTATTTTCCTTTGAGAAAAAGACTTCTGTTTCCATCGCCACAGCTTTCAGGAGAGCATTTGCAAGCTTTTGGCACCATTTTTGAGTGAATTGCCAAAAGTCAGATTTTTGCTGAAATTGTGACCCCGGGGCTTAGGGATTTTTTCAAAAAAATATTTTCTGCCGGTTAAGTTTTTGAGGGCTGATTTCTTGTCCTGTGATAAAAAGCCTTCTGTTTCCATCGCCAAAGCTTTCAGGGGATCATTTGCAAGCTTCTGGCACCATTTTTGAGTGAATTGCCAAAAGTCAGATTTTTGCTGAAATTGTGACCCCGGGGCTTAGGGATTTTTTCAAAAAAATATTTTCTGCCGGTTAGGTTTTTGAGGGCTGATTTCTTGTCCTGTGATAAAAAGCCTTCTATTTCCATGGCCACAGCTTTCAGGGGATCATTTGCAAGCTTCTGGCACCATTTTTGAGTGAATTGCCAAAAGTCAGATTTTTGCTGAAATTGTGACCCCGGGGCTTAGGGGTTTTTTCAAAAAAATATTTTCTGCCGGTTACGTTTTTGAGGGCTGATTTCTTGTCCTGTGATAAAAAGCCTTCTGTTTCCATCGCCAAAGCTTTCAGGGGATCATTTGCAAGCTTCTGGCACCATTTTTGAGTGAATTGACAAAAGTCAGATTTTTGCTGAAATTGTGACCCCGGGGCTTAGGGATTTTTTCAAAAAAATATTTTCTGCCGGTTAAGTTTTTGAGGGCTGATTTCTTGTACTGTGATAAAAAGCCTTCTGTTTCCATCGCCAAAGCTTTCAGGGGATCATTTGCAAGCATTTGGCACCATTTTTGAGAGTATTGCCAAAAGTCAGATTTTTGCTGAAATTGTGACCCCAGGGGTTAGGGATTTTTTCAAAAAAATATTTTCTGCCGGTTAGGTTTTTGAGGACTGATTTATTTTCCTTTGAGAAAAAGACTTCTGTTTCCATCGCCACAGCTTTCAGGAGAGCATTTGCAAGCTTTTGGCACCATTTTTGAGTGAATTGCCAAAAGTCAGATTTTTGCTGAAATTGTGACCCCGGGGCTTAGGGATTTTTTCAAAAAAATATTTTCTGCCGGTTAAGTTTTTGAGGGCTGATTTCTTGTCCTGTGATAAAAAGCCTTCTGTTTCCATCGCCAAAGCTTTCAGGGGATCATTTGCAAGCTTCTGGCACCATTTTTGAGTGAATTGCCAAAAGTCAGATTTTTGCTGAAATTGTGACCCCGGGGCTTAGGGATTTTTTCAAAAAAATATTTTCTGCCGGTTACGTTTTTGAGGGCTGATTTCTTGTCCTGTGATAAAAAGCCTTCTGTTTCCATCGCCAAAGCTTTCAGGGGATCATTTGCAAGCTTCTGGCACCATTTTTGAGTGAATTGACAAAAGTCAGATTTTTGCTGAAATTGTGACCCCGGGGCTTAGGGATTTTTTCAAAAAAATATTTTCTGCCGGTTAAGTTTTTGAGGGCTGATTTCTTGTACTGTGATAAAAAGCCTTCTGTTTCCATCGCCAAAGCTTTCAGGGGATCATTTGCAAGCATTTGGCACCATTTTTGAGAGTATTGCCAAAAGTCAGATTTTTGCTGAAATTGTGACCCCAGGGCTTAGGGATTTTTTCAAAAAAATATTTTCTGCCGGTTAGGTTTTTGAGGACTGATTTATTTTCCTTTGAGAAAAAGACTTCTGTTTCCATCGCCACAGCTTTCAGGAGAGCATTTGCAAGCTTTTGGCACCATTTTTGAGTGAATTGCCAAAAGTCAGATTTTTGCTGAAATTGTGACCCCGGGGCTTAGGGATTTTTTCAAAAAAATATTTTCTGCCGGTTAAGTTTTTGAGGGCTGATTTCTTGTCCTGTGATAAAAAGCCTTCTGTTTCCATCGCCAAAGCTTTCAGGGGATCATTTGCAAGCTTCTGGCACCATTTTTGAGTGAATTGCCAAAAGTCAGATTTTTGCTGAAATTGTGACCCCGGGGCTTAGGGATTTTTTCAAAAAAATATTTTCTGCCGGTTAGGTTTTTGAGGGCTGATTTCTTGTCCTGTGATAAAAAGCCTTCTGTTTCCATGGCCAAAGCTTTCAGGGGATCATTTGCAAGCTTCTGGCACCATTTTTGAGTGAATTGCCAAAAGTCAGATCTTTGTTGAAATTGTGACCCCGGGGCTTAGGGATTTTTTCAAAAAAATATTTTCTGCCGGTTAGGTTTTTGAGGGCTGATTTCTTGTCCTGTGATAAAAAGCCTTCTATTTCCATGGCCACAGCTTTCAGGGGATCATTTGCAAGCTTCTGGCACCATTTTTGAGTGAATTGCCAAAAGTCAGATTTTTGCTGAAATTGTGACCCCGGGGCTTAGGGGTTTTTTCAAAAAAATATTTTCTGCCGGTTACGTTTTTGAGGGCTGATTTCTTGTCGTGTGATAAAAAGCCTTCTGTTTCCATGGCCAAAGCTTTCAGGGGATCATTTGCAAGCTTCTGGCACCATTTTTGAGTGAATTGACAAAAGTCAGATTTTTGCTGAAATTGTGACCCCGGGGCTTAGGGATTTTTTCAAAAAAATATTTTCTGCCGGTTACGTTTTTGAGGGCTGATTTCTTGTCCTGTGATAAAAAAGCCTTCTGTTTCCATGGCCAAAGCTTTCAGGGGATCATTTGCAAGCTTCTGGCACCATTTTTGAGTGAATTGCCAAAAGTCAGATTTTTGCTGAAATTGTGACCCCGGGGCTTAGGGATTTTTTCAAAAAAATATTTTCTGCCGGTTACGTTTTTGAGGGCTGATTTCTTGTCCTGTGATAAAAAGCCTTCTGTTTCCATCGCCAAAGGTTTCAGGGAATCATTTGCAAGCTTCTGGCACCATTTTTGAGTGAATTGCCAAAAGTCAGATTAGAGTTTAGGGATCATTTGCAAGCTTCTGGCACCATTTTTGAGTGAATTGACAAAAGTCAGATTTTTGCTGAAATTGTGACCCCGGGGCTTAGGGATTTTTTCAAAAAAATATTTTCTGCCGGTTAAGTTTTTGAGGGCTGATTTCTTGTACTGTGATAAAAAGCCTTCTGTTTCCATCGCCAAAGCTTTCAGGGGATCATTTGCAAGCATTTGGCACCATTTTTGAGAGTATTGCCAAAAGTCAGATTTTTGCTGAAATTGTGACCCCAGGGCTTAGGGATTTTTTCAAAAAAATATTTTCTGCCGGTTAGGTTTTTGAGGACTGATTTATTTTCCTTTGAGAAAAAGACTTCTGTTTCCATCGCCACAGCTTTCAGGAGAGCATTTGCAAGCTTTTGGCACCATTTTTGAGTGAATTGCCAAAAGTCAGATTTTTGCTGAAATTGTGACCCCGGGGCTTAGGGATTTTTTCAAAAAAATATTTTCTGCCGGTTAAGTTTTTGAGGGCTGATTTCTTGTCCTGTGATAAAAAGCCTTCTGTTTCCATCGCCAAAGCTTTCAGGGGATCATTTGCAAGCTTCTGGCACCATTTTTGAGTGAATTGCCAAAAGTCAGATTTTTGCTGAAATTGTGACCCCGGGGCTTAGGGATTTTTTCAAAAAAATATTTTCTGCCGGTTACGTTTTTGAGGGCTGATTTCTTGTCCTGTGATAAAAAGCCTTCTGTTTCCATGGCCAAAGCTTTCAGGGGATCATTTGCAAGCTTCTGGCACCATTTTTGAGTGAATTGCCAAAAGTCAGATCTTTGTTGAAATTGTGACCCCGGGGCTTAGGGATTTTTTCAAAAAAATATTTTCTGCCGGTTAGGTTTTTGAGGGCTGATTTCTTGTCCTGTGATAAAAAGCCTTCTATTTCCATGGCCACAGCTTTCAGGGGATCATTTGCAAGCTTCTGGCACCATTTTTGAGTGAATTGCCAAAAGTCAGATTTTTGCTGAAATTGTGACCCCGGGGCTTAGGGGTTTTTTCAAAAAAATATTTTCTGCCGGTTACGTTTTTGAGGGCTGATTTCTTGTCCTGTGATAAAAAGCCTTCTGTTTCCATGGCCAAAGCTTTCAGGGGATCATTTGCAAGCTTCTGGCACCATTTTTGAGTGAATTGACAAAAGTCAGATTTTTGCTGAAATTGTGACCCCGGGGCTTAGGGATTTTTTCAAAAAAATATTTTCTGCCGGTTACGTTTTTGAGGGCTGATTTCTTGTCCTGTGATAAAAAAGCCTTCTGTTTCCATGGCCAAAGCTTTCAGGGGATCATTTGCAAGCTTCTGGCACCATTTTTGAGTGAATTGCCAAAAGTCAGATTTTTGCTGAAATTGTGACCCCGGGGCTTAGGGATTTTTTCAAAAAAATATTTTCTGCCGGTTACGTTTTTGAGGGCTGATTTCTTGTCCTGTGATAAAAAGCCTTCTGTTTCCATCGCCAAAGGTTTCAGGGAATCATTTGCAAGCTTCTGGCACCATTTTTGAGTGAATTGCCAAAAGTCAGATTAGAGTTTAGGGATCATTTGCAAGCTTCTGGCACCATTTTTGAGTGAATTGCCAAAAGTCAGATTTTTGCTGAAATTGTGACCCCGGGGTTTAGGGATTTTTTCAAAAAAATATTTTCTGCCGGTTACGTTTTTGAGGGCTGATTTCTTGTCCTGTGATAAAAAGCCTTCTGTTTCCATCGCCAAAGCTTTCAGGGGATCATTTGCAAGCTTCTGGCACCATTTTTGAGTGAATTGCCAAAAGTCAGATTTTTGCTGAAATTGTGACCCCGGGGCTTAGGGATTTTTTCAAAAAAATATTTTCTGCCGGTTACGTTTTTGAGGGCTGATTTCTTGTCCTGTGATAAAAAGCCTTCTGTTTCCATCGCCAAAGGTTTCAGGGAATCATTTGCAAGCTTCTGGCACCATTTTTGAGTGAATTGCCAAAAGTCAGATTAGGGCTTAGGGATCATTTGCAAGCTTCTGGCACCATTTTTGAGTGAATTGCCAAAAGTCAGATTTTTGCTGAAATTGTGACACCGGGGCTTAGGGATTTTTTCAAAAAAATATTTTCTGCCAGTTAAGTTTTTGAGGGCTGATTTCTTGTCCTGTGATAAAAAGCCTTCTGTTTCCATGGCCAAAGCTTTCAGGGGATCATTTGCAAGCTTCTGGCACCATTTTTGAGTGAATTGCCAAAAGTCAGATTTTTGCTGAAATTGTGACCCCGGGGCTTAGGGATTTTTTCAAAAAAATATTTTCTGCCGGTTACGTTTTTGAGGGCTGATTTCTTGTCCTGTGATAAAAAGCCTTCTGTTTCCATCGCCAAAGCTTTCAGGGGATCATTTGCAAGCTTCTGGCACCATTTTTGAGTGAATTGCCAAAAGTCAGATTTTTGCTGAAATTGTGACCCCGCGGCTTAGGGATTTTTTCAAAAAAATATTTTCTGCCGGTTACGTTTTTGAGGGCTGATTTCTTGTCCTGTGATAAAAAGCCTTCTGTTTCCATCGCCAAAGGTTTCAGGGAATCATTTGCAAGCTTCTGGCACCATTTTTGAGTGAATTGCCAAAAGTCAGATTAGGGCTTAGGGATCATTTGCAAGCTTCTGGCACCATTTTTGAGAGAATTGCCAAAAGTCAGATTTTTGCTGAAATTGTGACCCCGGGGCTTAGGGATTTTTTCAAAAAAATATTTTCTGCCAGTTAAGTTTTTGAGGGCTGATTTCTTGTCCTGTGATAAAAAGCCTTCTGTTTCCATAGCCAACGCTTTCAGGGGATCATTTGCAAGCTTCTGGCACCATTTTTGAGTGAATTGACAAAAGTCAGATTTTTGCTGAAATTGTGACCCCGGGGCTTAGGGATTTTTTCAAGAAAATATTTTCTGCCGGTTAAGTTTTTGAGGGCTGATTTCTTGTCCTGTGATAAAAAGCCTTCTGTTTCCATGGCCAAAGCTTTCTGGGGATCATTTGCAAGCTTCTGGCACCATTTTTGAGTGAATTGCCAAAAGCCAGATTTTTGCTGAAATTGTGACCCCGGGGCTTAGGGATTTTTTCAAAAAAATATTTTCTGCCGGTTACGTTTTTGAGGGCTGATTTTTTGTCCTGTGATAAAAAAGCCTTCTGTTTCCATGGCCAATGCTTTCAGGGGATCATTTGCAAGCTTCTGGCACCATTTTTGAGTGAATTGCCAAAAGTCTGATTTTTGCTGAAATTGTGACCCTGGGGCTTAGGGATTTTTTCAAAAAAATATTTTCTGCCGGTTACGTTTTTGAGGGCTGATTTCTTGTCCTGTGATAAAAAGCCTTCTGTTTCCATCGCCAAAGGTTTCAGGGAATCATTTGCAAGCTTCTGGCACCATTTTTGAGTGAATTGACAAAAGTCAGATTTTTGCTGAAATTGTGACCCCGGGGCTTAGGGATTTTTTCAAAAAAATATTTTCTGCCGGTTACGTTTTTGAGGGCTGATTTCTTGTCCTGTGATAAAAAGCCTTCTGTTTCCATCGCCAAAGGTTTCAGGGAATCATTTGCAAGCTTCTGGCACCATTTTTGAGTGAATTGCCAAAAGTCAGATTAGGGCTTAGGGATCATTTGCAAGCTTCTGGCACCATTTTTGAGTGAATTGCCAAAAGTCAGATTTTTGCTGAAATTGTGACCCCGGGGCTTAGGGAATTTTTCAAAAAAATATTTTCTGCCAGTTAAGTTTTTGAGGGCTGATTTCTTGTCCTGTGATAAAAAGCCTTCTGTTTCCATGGCCAAAGCTTTCAGGGGATCATTTGCAAGCTTCTGGCACCATTTTTGAGTGAATTGACAAAAGTCAGATTTTTGCTGAAATTGTGACCCCGGGGCTTAGGGATTTTTTCAAAAAAATATTTTCTGCCGGTTACGTGTTTGAGGGCTGATTTCTTGTCCTGTGATAAAAAGCCTTCTGTTTCCATCGCCAACGCTTTCAGGGGATCATTTGCAAGCTTCTGGCACCATTTTTGAGTGAATTGACAAAAGTCAGATTTTTGCTGAAATTGTGACCCCGGGGCTTAGGGATTTTTTCAAAAAAATATTTTCTGCCGGTTACGTGTTTGAGGGCTGATTTCTTGTCCTGTGATAAAAAGCCTTCTGTTTCCATGGCCAAAGCTTTCAGGGGATCATTTGCAAGCTTCTGGCACCATTTTTGAGTGAATTGACAAAAGTCAGATTTTTGCTGAAATTGTGACCCCGGGGCTTAGGGATTTTTTCAAAAAAATATTTTCTGCCGGTTACGTGTTTGAGGGCTGATTTCTTGTCCTGTGATAAAAAGCCTTCTGTTTCCATCGCCAACGCTTTCAGGGGATCATTTGCAAGCTTCTGGCACCATTTTTGAGTGAATTGACAAAAGTCAGATTTTTGCTGAAATTGTGACCCCGGGGCTTAGGGATTTTTTCAAAAAAATATTTTCTGCCGGTTAAGTTTTTGAGGGCTGATTTCTTGTCCTGTGATAAAAAGCCTTCTGTTTCCATGGCCAAAGCTTTCAGGGGATCATTTGCAAGCTTCTGGCACCATTTTTGTGTGAATTGCCAAAAGTCAGATTTTTGCTGAAATCGTGACCCCGGGGCTTAGGGATTTTTTTAAAAAAATATTTTCTGCCGGTTACGTTTTTGAGGGCTGATTTCTTGTCCTGTGATAAAAAGCCTTCTGTTTCCATCGCCAACGCTTTCAGGGGATCATTTGCAAGCTTCTGGCACCATTTTTGAGTGAATTGCCAAAAGTCAGATTTTGGCTGAAATTGTGACCCCGGGGCTTAGGGATTTTTTCAAGAAAATATTTTCTGCCGGTTAAGTTTTTGAGGGCTGATTTCTTGTCCTGTGATAAAAAGCCTTCTGTTTCCATGGCCAAAGCTTTCAGGGGATCATTTGCAAGCTTCTGGCACCATTTTTGAGTGAATTGCCAAAAGCCAGATTTTTGCTGAAATTGTGACCCCGGGGCTTAGGGATTTTTTCAAAAAAATATTTTCTGCCGGTTACGTTTTTGAGGGCTGATTTTTTGTCCTGTGATAAAAAAGCCTTCTGTTTCCATGGCCAAAGCTTTCAGGGGATCATTTGCAAGCTTCTGGCACCATTTTTGAGTGAATTGCCAAAAGTCAGATTTTTGCTGAAATTGTGACCCCGGGGCTTAGGGATTTTTTCAAAAAAATATTTTCTGCCGGTTACGTTTTTGAGGGCTGATTTCTTGTCCTGTGATAAAAAGCCTTCTGTTTCCATCGCCAAACCTTTCAGGGGATCATTTGCAAGCTTCTGGCACCATTTTTGAGTGAATTGCCAAAAGTCAGATTTTGGCTGAAATTGTGACCCCGGGGCTTAGGGATTTTTTCAAGAAAATATTTTCTGCCGGTTAAGTTTTTGAGGGCTGATTTCTTGTCCTGTGATAAAAAGCCTTCTGTTTCCATGGCCAAAGCTTTCTGGGGATCATTTGCAAGCTTCTGGCACCATTTTTGAGTGAATTGCCAAAAGTCAGATTTTTGCTGAAATTGTGACCCCGGGGTTTAGCGATTTTTTCAAAAAAATATTTTCTGCCGGTTAAGTTTTTGAGGGCTGATTTCTTGTCCTGTGATAAAAAAGCCTTCTGTTTCCATCGCCAAAGCTTTCAGGGGATCATTTGCAAGCTTCTGGCACCATTTTTGAGTGAATTGCCAAAAGTCAGAGTTTTGCTGAAATTGTGACCCCGAGCCTTAGGGATTTTTTCAAAAAAATATTTTCTGCCGGTTAAGTTTTTGAGGGCGGATTTCTTGTCCTGTGATAAAAAGCCTTCTGTTTCCATCGCCAAAGCTTTCAGGGGATCATTTGCAAGCTTCTGGCACCATTTTTGAGTGAATTGCCAAAAGTCAGATTTTTGGTGAAATTGTGACCCCGGGGCTTAGGGATTTTTTCAAAAAAATATTTTCTGCCGGTTACGTTTTTGAGGGCTGATTTCTTGTCCTGTGATAAAAAGCCTTCTGTTTCCATCGCCAAAGCTTTCAGGGGATCATTTGCAAGCTTCTGGCACCATTTTTGAGTGAATTGCCAAAAGTCAGATTTTTGCAGAAATTGTGACCCCGGGGCTTAGGGATTTTTTCAAAAAAATATTTTCTGCCGGTTACGTTTTTGAGGGCTGATTTCTTGTGCTGTGATAAAAAAGCCTTCTGTTTCCATCGCCAAAGCTTTCAGGGGATCATTTGCAAGCTTCTGGCACCTTTTTTGAGTGAATTGCCAAAAGTCAGATTTTGGCTGAAATTGTGACCCCGGGGCTTAGGGATTTTTTCAAAAAAATATTTTCTGCCGGTTAAGTTTTTGAGGGCTGATTTCTTGTCCTGTGATAAAAAGCCTTCTGTTTCCATCGCCAAAGCTTTCAGGGGACCATTTGCAAGCTTCTGGCACCATTTTTGAGTGAATTGCCAAAAGTCAGATTTTTGCTGAAATTGTGACCCCGGGGCTTAGGGATTTTTTCAAAAAAATATTTTCTGCCGGTTACGTTTTTGAGGGCTGATTTCTTGTCCTGTGATAAAAAGCCTTCTGTTTCCATCGCCAAAGGTTTCAGGGAATCATTTGCAAGCTTCTGGCACCATTTTTGATTGAATTGCCAAAAGTCAGATTAGGGTTTAGGGATCGTTTGCAAGCTTCTGGCACCATTTTTGAGTGAATTGCCAAAAGTCAGATTTTTGCTGAAATTGTGACCCCGGGGCTTAGGGATTTTTTCAAAAAAATATTTTCTGCCGGTTACGTTTTTGAGGGCTGATTTCTTGTCCTGTGATAAAAAGCCTTCTGTTTCCATCGCCAACGCTTTCAGGGGATCATTTGCAAGCTTCTGGCACCATTTTTGAGTGAATTGCCAAAAGTCAGATTTTGGCTGAAATTGTGACCCCGGGGCTTAGGGATTTTTTCAAGAAAATATTTTCTGCCGGTTAAGTTTTTGAGGGCTGATTTCTTGTCCTGTGATAAAAAGCCTTCTGTTTCCATGGCCAAAGCTTTCTGGGGATCATTTGCAAGCTTCTGGCACCATTTTTGAGTGAATTGCCAAAAGTCAGATTTTTGCTGAAATTGTGACCCCGGGGTTTAGCGATTTTTTCAAAAAAATATTTTCTGCCGGTTAAGTTTTTGAGGGATGATTTCTTGTCCTGTGATAAAAAAGCCTTCTGTTTCCATCGCCAAAGCTTTCAGGGGATCATTTGCAAGCTTCTGGCACCATTTTTGAGTGAATTGCCAAAAGTCAGATTTTTGCTGAAATTGTGACCCCGGGGCTTAGGGATTTTTTCAAAAAAGTATTTTCTGCCGGTTACGTTTTTGAGGGCTGATTTCTTGTCCTCTGATAAAAAAGCCTTCTGTTTCCATCGCCAAAGCTTTCAGGGGATCATTTGCAAGCTTCTGGCACCATTTTTGAGTGAATTGCCAAAAGTCAGAGTTTTGCTGAAATTGTGACCCCGAGCCTTAGGGATTTTTTCAAGAAAATATTTTCTGCCGGTTAAGTTTTTGAGGGCTGATTTATTGTCCTGTGATAAAAAGCCTTCTGTTTCCATCGCCAACGCTTTCAGGGGATCATTTGCAAGCTTCTGGCACCATTTTTGAGTGAATTGCCAAAAGTCAGATTTTGGCTGAAATTGTGACCCCGGGGCTTAGGGATTTTTTCAAGAAAATATTTTCTGCCGGTTAAGTTTTTGAGGGCTGATTTCTTGTCCTGTGATAAAAAGCCTTCTGTTTCCATGGCCAAAGCTTTCTTGGGATCATTTGCAAGCTTCTGGCACCATTTTTGAGTGAATTGCCAAAAGTCAGATTTTTGCTGAAATTGTGACCCCGGGGTTTAGCGATTTTTTCAAAAAAATATTTTCTGCCGGTTAAGTTTTTGAGGGATGATTTCTTGTCCTGTGATAAAAAAGCCTTCTGTTTTCATCGCCAAAGCTTTCAGGGGATCATTTGCAAGCTTCTGGCACCATTTTTGAGTGAATTGCCAAAAGTCAGATTTTTGCTGAAATTGTGACCCCGGGGCTTAGGGATTTTTTCAAAAAAATATTTTCTGCCGGTTACGTTTTTGAGGGCTGATTTCTTGTCCTGTGATAAAAAAGCCTTCTGTTTCCATCGCCAAAGCTTTCAGGGGATCATTTGCAAGCTTCTGGCACCATTTTTGAGTGAATTGCCAAAAGTCAGAGTTTTGCTGAAATTGTGACCCCGAGCCTTAGGGATTTTTTCAAAAAAATATTTTCTGCCGGTTAAGTTTTT
This sequence comes from Podarcis vaucheri, assembly GCF_965113315.1. Lineage (NCBI taxonomy): Eukaryota > Metazoa > Chordata > Lepidosauria > Squamata > Lacertidae > Podarcis > Podarcis vaucheri. Next base: position 16,890,760 of record NC_138766.1, read on the forward strand.
GAGGGCTGATTTCTTGTCCTGTGATAAAAAGCCTTCTGTTTCCATCGCCAAAGCTTTCAGGGGATCATTTGCAAGCTTCTGGCACCATTTTTGAGTGAATTGCCAAAAGTCAGATTTTTGCTGAAATTGTGACCCCGGGGCTTAGGGATTTTTTCAAAAAAATATTTTCTGCCGGTTACGTTTTTGAGGGCTGATTTCTTGTCCTGTGATAAAAAAGCCTTCTGTTTCCATCGCCAAAGCTTTCAGGGGATCATTTGCAAGCTTCTGGCACCATTTTTGAGTGAATTGCCAAAAGTCAGAGTTTTGCTGAAATTGTGACCCCGAGCCTTAGGGATTTTTTCAAAAAAATATTTTCTGCCGGTTAAGTTTTTGAGGGCTGATTTCTTGTCCTGTGATAAAAAGCCTTCTGTTTCCATCGCCAAAGCTTTCAGGGGATCATTTGCAAGCTTCTGGCACCATTTTTGAGTGAATTGCCAAAAGTCAGATTTTTGCTGAAATTGTGACCCCGGGGCTTAGGGATTTTTTCAAAAAAATATTTTCTGCCGGTTACGTTTTTGAGGGCTGATTTCTTGTCCTGTGATAGAAAGCCTTCTGTTTCCATCGCCAAACCTTTCAGGGGATCATTTGCAAGCTTCTGGCACCATTTTTGAGTGAATTGCCAAAAGTCAGATTTTTGCTGAAATTGTGACCCCGGGGCTTAGGGATTTTTTCAAAAAAATATTTTCTGCCGGTAAAGTTTTTGAGGGCTGATTTCTTGTCCTGTGATAAAAAGCCTTCTGTTTCCATCGCCAAAGCTTTCAGGCGATCATTTGCAAGCTTCTGGCACCATTTTTGAGTGAATTGCCAAATGTCAGATTTTTGCTGAAATTGTGACCCCGGGGCTTAGGGATTTTTTCACAAAAATATTTTCTGCCGGTTAAGTTTTTGAGGGCTGATTTCTTGTCCTGTGATAGAAAGCCTTCTGTTTCGAGTGCCAAACCTTTCAGGGGAGCATTTTAAGCTCTTGGAACCATTTTTGAGTGAACTGCCAAAAGTCAGATTTTTGCTGAAATTGTGACCCCGGGGCTTAGGGATTTTTTCAAAAAAATATTTTCTGCCGGTTAAATTTTTGAGGGCTGATTTCTTGTCCTGTGATAAAAAGCCTTCTGTTTCCATCGCCAAAGCTTTCAGGGGATCATTTGCAAGCTTCTGGCACCATTTTTGAGTGAACTGCCAAAAGTCAGATTTTTGCTGAAATTGTGACCCCGGGGCTTAGGGATTTTTTCAAGAAAATATTTTCTGCCGGTTACGTTTTTGAGGGCTGATTTCTTGTCCTGTGATAAAAAGCCTTCTGTTTCCATCGCCACAGCTTTCAGGGGATCATTTGCAAGCTTCTGGCACCATTTTTGAGTGAATTGCCAAAAGTCAGATTTTGGCTGAAATTGTGACCCCGAGCCTTAGGGATTTTTTCAAAAAAATATTTTCTGCCGGTTAAGTTTTTGAGGGCTGATTTCTTGTCCTGTGATAAAAAGCCTTCTGTTTCCATGGCCAAAGCTTTCTGGGGATCATTTGCAAGCTTCTGGCACCATTTTTGAGTGAATTGCCAAAAGTCAGATTTTTGCTGAAATTGTGACCCCGGGGTTTAGCGATTTTTTCAAAAAAATATTTTCTGCCGGTAAAGTTTTTGAGGGCTGATTTCTTGTCCTGTGATAAAAAGCCTTCTGTTTCCATCGCCAACGCTTTCAGGGGATCATTTGCAAGCTTCTGGCACCATTTTTGAGTGAATTGCCAAAAGTCAGATTTTGGCTGAAATTGTGACCCCGGGGCTTAGGGATTTTTTCAAGAAAATATTTTCTGCCGGTTAAGTTTTTGAGGGCTGATTTCTTGTCCTGTGATAAAAAGCCTTCTGTTTCCATGGCCAAAGCTTTCTGGGGATCATTTGCAAGCTTCTGGCACCATTTTTGAGTGAATTGCCAAAAGCCAGATTTTTGCTGAAATTGTGACCCCGGGGCTTAGGGATTTTTTCAAAAAAGTATTTTCTGCCGGTTACGTTTTTGAGGGCTGATTTCTTGTCCTGTGATAAAAAAGCCTTCTGTTTCCATGGCCAAAGCTTTCAGGGGATCATTTGCAAGCTTCTGGCACCATTTTTGAGTGAATTGCCAAAAGTCAGATTTTTGCTGAAATTGTGACCCAGGGGCTTAGGGATTTTTTCAAAAAAATATTTTCTGCCGGTGAAGTTTTTGAGGGCTGATTTCTTGTCCTGTGATAAAAAGCCTTCTGTTTCCATCGCCAAAGCTTTCAGGGGATCATTTGCAAGCTTCTGGCACCATTTTTGAGTGAATTGCCAAAAGTCAGATTTTTGCTGAAATTGTGACCCCGGGGCTTAGGGATTTTTTCAAGAAAATATTTTCTGCCGGTTACGTTTTGGAGGGATGATTTCTTGTCCTGTGATAAAAAGCCTTCTGTTTCCATCGCCAAAGCTTTCAGGGGATCATTTGCAAGCTTCTGGCACCATTTTTGAGTGAATTGCCAAAAGTCAGATTTTTGCTGAAATTGTGACCCCGGGGCTTAGGGATTTTTTTCAAAAAAATATTTTCTGCCGGTTACGTTTTTGAGGGCTGATTTCTTGTCCTGTGATAAAAAGCCTTCTTTTTCCATCGCCAAAGCTTTCAGGGGATCATTTGCAAGCTTCTGGCACCATTTTTGAGTGAATTGCCAAAAGGCAGATTTTTGCTGAAATTGTGACCCCGGGGCTTAGGGATTTTTTCAAAAAAATATTTTCTGCCGTTTAAGTTTTTGAGGGCTGATTTCTTGTCCTGTGATAAAAAGCCTTCTGTTTCCATCGCCAAAGCTTTCAGGGGATCATTTGCAAGCTTCTGGCACCATTTTTGAGTGAATTGCCAAAAGTCAGATTTTTGCTGAAATTGTGACCCCGGGGCTTAGGGATATTTTCAAAAAACTATTTTCTGCCGGTCAAGTTTGTGAGGGCTGATTTCTTGTCCTGTGATAAAAAGCCTTCTGATTCCATCGCCAAAGCTTTCAGGGGATCATTTGCAAGCTTCTGGCACCATTTTTGAGTGAATTGCCAAAAGTCAGATTTTTGCTGAAATAGTGACCCCGGGCCTTAGGGATTTTTTCAAAAAAATATTTTCTGCCGGTTAAGTTTTTGAGGGCTGATTTCTTGTCCTGTGATAAAAAGCCTTCTGTTTCCATCGCCAAAGCTTTCAGGGGATCATTTGCAAGCTTCTGGCAGCATTTTTGAGTGAATTGCCAAAAGTCAGATTTTTGCTGAAATTGTGACCCCGGGGCTTAGGGATTTTTTCAAAAAAATATTTTCTGCCGGTTACGTTTTTGAGGGCTGATTTCTTGTCCTGTGATAAAAAGCCTTCTTTTTCCATCGCCAAAGCTTTCAGGGGATCATTTGCAAGCTTCTGGCACCATTTTTGAGTGAATTGCCAAAAGGCAGATTTTTGCTGAAATTGTGACCCCGGGGCTTAGGGATTTTTTCAAAAAAATATTTTCTGCCGGTTACGTTTTTGAGGGCTGATTTCTTGTCCTGTGATAAAAAGCCTTCTGTTTCCATCGCCACAGCTTTCAGGGGATCATTTGCAAGCTTCTGGCACCATTTTTGAGTGAATTGCCAAAAGTCAGATTTTTGCTGAAATTGTGACCCCGGGGCTTAGGGATTTTTTCAAAAAAATATTTTCTGCCGGTTACGTTTTTGAGGGCTGATTTCTTGTCCTGTGATAAAAAGCCTTCTGTTTCCATCGCCACAGCTTTCAGGGGATCATTTGCAAGCTTCTGGCACCATTTTTGAGTGAATTGCAAAAAGTCAGATTTTTGCTGAAATAGTGACCCCGGGGCTTAGGGATTTTTTCAAAAAAATATTTTCTGCCGGTTAAGTTTTTGAGGGCTGATTTCTTGTCCTGTGATAAAAAGCCTTCTGTTTCCATCACCAAAGCTTTCAGGGGATCATTTGCAAGCTTCTGGCACCATTTTTGAGTGAATTGCCAAAAGTCAGATTTTGGCTGAAATTGTGACCCCGGGGCTTAGGGATTTTTTCAAAAAAAACATTTTCTGCCGGTTACGTTTTTGAGCGCTGATTTCTTGTCCTGTGATAAAAAGCCTTCTGTTTCCATCGCCAACGCTTTCAGGGGATCATTTGCAAGCTTCTGGCACCATTTTTGAGTGAATTGCCAAAAGTCAGATTTTTGCTGAAATTGTGACCCCGGGGCTTAGGGATTTTTTCAAAAAAATATTTTCTGCCGGTTACGTTTTTGAGGGCTGATTTCTTGTCCTGTGATAAAAAGCCTTCTTTTTCCATCGCCAAAGCTTTCAGGGGATCATTTGCAAGCTTCTGGCACCATTTTTGAGTGAATTGCCAAAAGGCAGATTTTTGCTGAAATTGTGACCCCGGGGCTTAGGGATTTTTTCAAAAAAATATTTTCTGCCGGTTACGTTTTTGAGGGCTGATTTCTTGTCCTGTGATAAAAAGCCTTCTGTTTCCATCGCCACAGCTTTCAGGGGATCATTTGCAAGCTTCTGGCACCATTTTTGAGTGAATTGCCAAAAGTCAGATTTTTGCTGAAATTGTGACCCCGGGGCTTAGGGATTTTTTCAAAAAAATATTTTCTGCCGGTTACGTTTTTGAGGGCTGATTTCTTGTCCTGTGATAAAAAGCCTTCTGTTTCCATCGCCACAGCTTTCAGGGGATCATTTGCAAGCTTCTGGCACCATTTTTGAGTGAATTGCAAAAAGTCAGATTTTTGCTGAAATAGTGACCCCGGGGCTTAGGGATTTTTTCAAAAAAATATTTTCTGCCGGTTAAGTTTTTGAGGGCTGATTTCTTGTCCTGTGATAAAAAGCCTTCTGTTTCCATCACCAAAGCTTTCAGGGGATCATTTGCAAGCTTCTGGCACCATTTTTGAGTGAATTGCCAAAAGTCAGATTTTGGCTGAAATTGTGACCCCGGGGCTTAGGGATTTTTTCAAAAAAAACATTTTCTGCCGGTTACGTTTTTGAGCGCTGATTTCTTGTCCTGTGATAAAAAGCCTTCTGTTTCCATCGCCAACGCTTTCAGGGGATCATTTGCAAGCTTCTGGCACCATTTTTGAGTGAATTGCCAAAAGTCAGATTTTGGCTGAAATTGTGACCCCGGGGCTTAGGGATTTTTTCAAGAAAATATTTTCTGCCGGTTAAGTTTTTGAGGGCTGATTTCTTGTCCTGTGATAAAAAGCCTTCTGTTTCCATCGCCAACGCTTTCAGGGGATCATTTGCAAGCTTCTGGCACCATTTTTGAGTGAATTGCAAAAAGTCAGATTTTTGCTGAAATAGTGACCCCGGGGCTTAGGGATTTTTTCAAAAAAATATTTTCTGCCGGTTAAGTTTTTGAGGGCTGATTTCTTGTCCTGTGATAAAAAGCCTTCTGTTTCCATCGCCACAGCTTTCAGGGGATCATTTGCAAGCTTCTGGCACCATTTTTGAGTGAATTGCCAAAAGTCAGATTTTTGCTGAAATTGTGACCCCGGGGCTTAGGGATTTTTTCAAAAAAATATTTTCTGCCGGTTACGTTTTTGAGGGCTGATTTCTTGTCCTGTGATAAAAAGCCTTCTGTTTCCATCGCCACAGCTTTCAGGGGATCATTTGCAAGCTTCTGGCACCATTTTTGAGTGAATTGCCAAAAGTCAGATTTTTGCTGAAATAGTGACCCCGGGGCTTAGGGATTTTTTCAAAAAAAACATTTTCTGCCGGTTACGTTTTTGAGCGCTGATTTCTTGTCCTGTGATAAAAAGCCTTCTGTTTCCATCGCCAACGCTTTCAGGGGATCATTTGCAAGCTTCTGGCACCATTTTTGAGTGAATTGCCAAAAGTCAGATTTTGGCTGAAATTGTGACCCCGGGGCTTAGGGATTTTTTCAAGAAAATATTTTCTGCCGGTTAAGTTTTTGAGGGCTGATTTCTTGTCCTGTGATAAAAAGCCTTCTGTTTCCATCGCCAACGCTTTCAGGGGATCATTTGCAAGCTTCTGGCACCATTTTTGAGTGAATTGCAAAAAGTCAGATTTTTGCTGAAATAGTGACCCCGGGGCTTAGGGATTTTTTCAAAAAAATATTTTCTGCCGGTTAAGTTTTTGAGGGCTGATTTCTTGTCCTGTGATAAAAAGCCTTCTGTTTCCATCACCAAAGCTTTCAGGGGATCATTTGCAAGCTTCTGGCACCATTTTTGAGTGAATTGCCAAAAGTCAGATTTTGGCTGAAATTGTGACCCCGGGGCTTAGGGATTTTTTCAAAAAAAACATTTTCTGCCGGTTACGTTTTTGAGCGCTGATTTCTTGTCCTGTGATAAAAAGCCTTCTGTTTCCATCGCCAACGCTTTCAGGGGATCATTTGCAAGCTTCTGGCACCATTTTTGAGTGAATTGCCAAAAGTCAGATTTTGGCTGAAATTGTGACCCCGGGGCTTAGGGATTTTTTCAAGAAAATATTTTCTGCCGGTTAAGTTTTTGAGGGCTGATTTCTTGTCCTGTGATAAAAAGCCTTCTGTTTCCATCGCCAACGCTTTCAGGGGATCATTTGCAAGCTTCTGGCACCATTTTTGAGTGAATTGCCAAAAGTCAGATTTTGGCTGAAATTGTGACCCCGGGGCTTAGGGATTTTTTCAAAAAAATATTTTCTGCCGGTTACGTTTTTGAGGGCTGATTTCTTGTCCTGTGATAAAAAGCCTTCTGTTTCCATCGCCACAGCTTTCAGGGGATCATTTGCAAGCTTCTGGCACCATTTTTGAGTGAATTGCAAAAAGTCAGATTTTTGCTGAAATAGTGACCCCGGGGCTTAGGGATTTTTTCAAAAAAATATTTTCTGCCGGTTAAGTTTTTGAGGGCTGATTTCTTGACCTGTGATAAAAAGCCTTCTGTTTCCATCACCAAAGCTTTCAGGGGATCATTTGCAAGCTTCTGGCACCATTTTTGAGTGAATTGCCAAAAGTCAGATTTTGGCTGAAATTGTGACCCCGGGGCTTAGGGATTTTTTCAAAAAAAACATTTTCTGCCGGTTACGTTTTTGAGCGCTGATTTCTTGTCCTGTGATAAAAAGCCTTCTGTTTCCATCGCCAACGCTTTCAGGGGATCATTTGCAAGCTTCTGGCACCATTTTTGAGTGAATTGCCAAAAGTCAGATTTTGGCTGAAATTGTGACCCCGGGGCTTAGGGATTTTTTCAAGAAAATATTTTCTGCCGGTTAAGTTTTTGAGGGCTGATTTCTTGTCCTGTGATAAAAAGCCTTCTGTTTCCATCGCCAACGCTTTCAGGGGATCATTTGCAAGCTTCTGGCACCATTTTTGAGTGAATTGCAAAAAGTCAGATTTTTGCTGAAATAGTGACCCCGGGGCTTAGGGATTTTTTCAAAAAAATATTTTCTGCCGGTTAAGTTTTTGAGGGCTGATTTCTTGTCCTGTGATAAAAAGCCTTCTGTTTCCATCACCAAAGCTTTCAGGGGATCATTTGCAAGCTTCTGGCACCATTTTTGAGTGAATTGCCAAAAGTCAGATTTTGGCTGAAATTGTGACCCCGGGGCTTAGGGATTTTTTCAAAAAAAACATTTTCTGCCGGTTACGTTTTTGAGCGCTGATTTCTTGTCCTGTGATAAAAAGCCTTCTGTTTCCATCGCCAACGCTTTCAGGGGATCATTTGCAAGCTTCTGGCACCATTTTTGAGTGAATTGCCAAAAGTCAGATTTTGGCTGAAATTGTGACCCCGGGGCTTAGGGATTTTTTCAAGAAAATATTTTCTGCCGGTTAAGTTTTTGAGGGCTGATTTCTTGTCCTGTGATAAAAAGCCTTCTGTTTCCATCGCCAACGCTTTCAGGGGATCATTTGCAAGCTTCTGGCACCATTTTTGAGTGAATTGCCAAAAGTCAGATTTTGGCTGAAATTGTGACCCCGGGGCTTAGGGATTTTTTCAAGAAAATATTTTCTGCCGGTTAAGTTTTTGAGGGCTGATTTCTTGTCCTGTGATAAAAAGCCTTCTGTTTCCATCACCAAAGCTTTCAGGGGATCATTTGCAAGCTTCTGGCACCATTTTTGAGTGAATTGCCAAAAGTCAGATTTTGGCTGAAATTGTGACCCCGGGGCTTAGGGATTTTTTCAAAAAAATATTTTCTGCCGGTTACGTTTTTGAGCGCTGATTTCTTGTCCTGTGATAAAAAGCCTTCTGTTTCCATCGCCAACGCTTTCAGGGGATCATTTGCAAGCTTCTGGCACCATTTTTGAGTGAATTGCCAAAAGTCAGATTTTGGCTGAAATTGTGACCCCGGGGCTTAGGGATTTTTTCAAGAAAATATTTTCTGCCGGTTAAGTTTTTGAGGGCTGATTTCTTGTCCTGTGATAAAAAGCCTTCTGTTTCCATCACCAAAGCTTTCAGGGGATCATTTGCAAGCTTCTGGCACCATTTTTGAGTGAACTGCCAAAAGTCAGATTTTGGCTGAAATTGTGACCCCGGGGCTTAGGGATTTTTTCAAAAAAGTATTTTCTGCCGGTTACGTTTTTGAGGGCTGATTTCTTGTCCTGTGATAAAAAAGCCTTCTGTTTCCATGGCCAAAGCTTTCAGGGGATCATTTGCAAGCTTCTGGCACCATTTTTGAGTGAATTGCCAAAAGTCAGATTTTGGCTGAAATTGTGACCCCGGGGCTTAGGGATTTTTTCAAGAAAATATTTTCTGCCGGTTAAGTTTTTGAGGGCTGATTTCTTGTCCTGTGATAAAAAGCCTTCTGTTTCCATCACCAAAGCTTTCAGGGGATCATTTGCAAGCTTCTGGCACCATTTTTGAGTGAATTGCCAAAAGTCAGATTTTGGCTGAAATTGTGACCCCGGGGCTTAGGGATTTTTTCAAAAAAATATTTTCTGCCGGTTACGTTTTTGAGCGCTGATTTCTTGTCCTGTGATAAAAAGCCTTCTGTTTCCATCGCCAACGCTTTCAGGGGATCATTTGCAAGCTTCTGGCACCATTTTTGAGTGAATTGCCAAAAGTCAGATTTTGGCTGAAATTGTGACCCCGGGGCTTAGGGATTTTTTCAAGAAAATATTTTCTGCCGGTTAAGTTTTTGAGGGCTGATTTCTTGTCCTGTGATAAAAAGCCTTCTGTTTCCATCACCAAAGCTTTCAGGGGATCATTTGCAAGCTTCTGGCACCATTTTTGAGTGAACTGCCAAAAGTCAGATTTTGGCTGAAATTGTGACCCCGGGGCTTAGGGATTTTTTCAAAAAAGTATTTTCTGCCGGTTACGTTTTTGAGGGCTGATTTCTTGTCCTGTGATAAAAAAGCCTTCTGTTTCCATGGCCAAAGCTTTCAGGGGATCATTTGCAAGCTTCTGGCACCATTTTTGAGTGAATTGCCAAAAGTCAGATTTTTGCTGAAATTGTGACCCCGGGGCTTAGGGATTTCTTCAAAAAAATATTTTCTGCCGGTTACGTTTTTGAGAGCTGATTTCTTGTCCTGTGATAAAAAGCCTTCTGTTTCCATCGCCAACGCTTTCAGGGGATCATTTGCAAGCTTCTGGCACCATTTTTGAGTGAATTGCCAAAAGTCAGATTTTGGCTGAAATTGTGACCCCGGGGCTTAGGGATTTTTTCAAGAAAATATTTTCTGCCGGTTAAGTTTTTGAGGGCTGATTTCTTGTCCTGTGATAAAAAGCCTTCTGTTTCCATCGCCAACGCTTTCAGGGGATCATTTGCAAGCTTCTGGCACCATTTTTGAGTGAATTGCCAAAAGTCAGATTTTGGCTGAAATTGTGACCCCGGGGCTTAGGGATTTTTTCAAGAAAATATTTTCTGCCGGTTAAGTTTTTGAGGGCTGATTTCTTGTCCTGTGATAAAAAGCCTTCTGTTTCCATGGCCAAAGCTTTCTGGGGATCATTTGCAAGCTTCTGGCACCATTTTTGAGTGAATTGCCAAAAGTCAGATCTTTGCTGAAATTGTGACCCCGGGGTTTAGCGATTTTTTCAAAAAAATATTTTCTGCCGGTAAAGTTTTTGAGGGCTGATTTCTTGTCCTGTGATAAAAAGCCTTCTGTTTCCATCGCCAACGCTTTCAGGGGATCATTTGCAAGCTTCTGGCACCATTTTTGAGTGAATTGCCAAAAGCCAGATTTTTGCTGAAATTGTGACCCCGGGGCTTGGGGATTTTTTCAAAAAAATATTTTCTGCCGGTTACGTTTTTGAGGGCTGATTTCTTGTCCTGTGATAAAAAAGCCTTCTGTTTCCATGGCCAAAGCTTTCAGGGGATCATTTGCAAGCTTCTGGCACCATTTTTGAGTGAATTGCCAAAAGTCAGATTTTTGCTGAAATTGTGACCCCGGGGCTTAGGGATTTCTTCAAAAAAATATTTTCTGCCGGTTACGTTTTTGAGGGCTGATTTCTTGTCCTGTGATAAAAAGCCTTCTGTTTCCATCGCCAACGCTTTCAGGGGATCATTTGCAAGCTTCTGGCACCAGTTTTGAGTGAATTGCCAAAAGTCAGATTTTGGCTGAAATTGTGACCCCGGGGCTTAGGGATTTTTTCAAGAAAATATTTTCTGCCGGTTAAGTTTTTGAGGGCTGATTTCTTGTCCTGTGATAAAAAGCCTTCTGTTTCCATGGCCAAAGCTTTCTGGGGATCATTTGCAAGCTTCTGGCACCATTTTTGAGTGAATTGCCAAAAGTCAGATTTTTGCTGAAATTGTGACCCCGGGGTTTAGCGATTTTTTCAAAAAAATATTTTCTGCCGGTTAAGTTTTTGAGGGATGATTTCTTGTCCTGTGATAAAAAAGCCTTCTGTTTCCATCGCCAAAGCTTTCAGGGGATCATTTGCAAGCTTCTGGCACCATTTTTGAGTGAATTGCCAAAAGTCAGATTTTTGCTGAAATTGTGACCCCGGGGCTTAGGGATTTTTTCAAAAAAGTATTTTCTGCCGGTTACGTTTTTGAGGGCTGATTTCTTGTCCTGTGATAAAAAGCCTTCTGTTTCCATCGCCAAAGCTTTCAGGGGATCATTTGCAAGCTTCTGGCACCATTTTTGAGTGAATTGCCAAAAGTCAGATTAGGGGTTAGGGATCATTTGCAAGCTTCTGGCACCATTTTTGAGTGAATTGCCAAAAGTCAGATTTTTGCTGAAATTGTGACCCCGGGGCTTAGGGATTTTTTCAAGAAAATATTTTCTGCCGGTTAAGTTTTTGAGGGCTGATTTCTTGTCCTGTGATAAAAAGCCTTCTGTTTCCATCACCAAAGCTTTCAGGGGATCATTTGCAAGCTTCTGGCACCATTTTTGAGTGAATTGCCAAAAGTCAGATTTTGGCTGAAATTGTGACCCCGGGGCTTAGGGATTTTTTCAAAAAAAACATTTTCTGCCGGTTAAGTTTTTGAGGGCTGATTTCTTGTCCTGTGATAAAAAGCCTTCTGTTTCCATCACCAAAGCTTTCAGGGGATCATTTGCAAGCTTCTGGCACCATTTTTGAGTGAACTGCCAAAAGTCAGATTTTGGCTGAAATTGTGACCCCGGGGCTTAGGGATTTTTTCAAAAAAGTATTTTCTGCCGGTTACGTTTTTGAGGGCTGATTTCTTGTCCTGTGATAAAAAAGCCTTCTGTTTCCATGGCCAAAGCTTTCAGGGGATCATTTGCAAGCTTCTGGCACCATTTTTGAGTGAATTGCCAAAAGTCAGATTTTGGCTGAAATTGTGACCCCGGGGCTTAGGGATTTTTTCAAGAAAATATTTTCTGCCGGTTAAGTTTTTGAGGGCTGATTTCTTGTCCTGTGATAAAAAGCCTTCTGTTTCCATCACCAAAGCTTTCAGGGGATCATTTGCAAGCTTCTGGCACCATTTTTGAGTGAATTGCCAAAAGTCAGATTTTGGCTGAAATTGTGACCCCGGGGCTTAGGGATTTTTTCAAAAAAATATTTTCTGCCGGTTACGTTTTTGAGCGCTGATTTCTTGTCCTGTGATAAAAAGCCTTCTGTTTCCATCGCCAACGCTTTCAGGGGATCATTTGCAAGCTTCTGGCACCATTTTTGAGTGAATTGCCAAAAGTCAGATTTTGGCTGAAATTGTGACCCCGGGGCTTAGGGATTTTTTCAAGAAAATATTTTCTGCCGGTTAAGTTTTTGAGGGCTGATTTCTTGTCCTGTGATAAAAAGCCTTCTGTTTCCATCACCAAAGCTTTCAGGGGATCATTTGCAAGCTTCTGGCACCATTTTTGAGTGAACTGCCAAAAGTCAGATTTTGGCTGAAATTGTGACCCCGGGGCTTAGGGATTTTTTCAAAAAAGTATTTTCTGCCGGTTACGTTTTTGAGGGCTGATTTCTTGTCCTGTGATAAAAAAGCCTTCTGTTTCCATGGCCAAAGCTTTCAGGGGATCATTTGCAAGCTTCTGGCACCATTTTTGAGTGAATTGCCAAAAGTCAGATTTTTGCTGAAATTGTGACCCCGGGGCTTAGGGATTTCTTCAAAAAAATATTTTCTGCCGGTTACGTTTTTGAGAGCTGATTTCTTGTCCTGTGATAAAAAGCCTTCTGTTTCCATCGCCAACGCTTTCAGGGGATCATTTGCAAGCTTCTGGCACCATTTTTGAGTGAATTGCCAAAAGTCAGATTTTGGCTGAAATTGTGACCCCGGGGCTTAGGGATTTTTTCAAGAAAATATTTTCTGCCGGTTAAGTTTTTGAGGGCTGATTTCTTGTCCTGTGATAAAAAGCCTTCTGTTTCCATCGCCAACGCTTTCAGGGGATCATTTGCAAGCTTCTGGCACCATTTTTGAGTGAATTGCCAAAAGTCAGATTTTGGCTGAAATTGTGACCCCGGGGCTTAGGGATTTTTTCAAGAAAATATTTTCTGCCGGTAAAGTTTTTGAGGGCTGATTTCTTGTCCTGTGATAAAAAGCCTTCTGTTTCCATGGCCAAAGCTTTCTGGGGATCATTTGCAAGCTTCTGGCACCATTTTTGAGTGAATTGCCAAAAGTCAGATCTTTGCTGAAATTGTGACCCCGGGGTTTAGCGATTTTTTCAAAAAAATATTTTCTGCCGGTAAAGTTTTTGAGGGCTGATTTCTTGTCCTGTGATAAAAAGCCTTCTGTTTCCATCGCCAACGCTTTCAGGGGATCATTTGCAAGCTTCTGGCACCATTTTTGAGTGAATTGCCAAAAGCCAGATTTTTGCTGAAATTGTGACCCCGGGGCTTGGGGATTTTTTCAAAAAAGTATTTTCTGCCGGTTACGTTTTTGAGGGCTGATTTCTTGTCCTGTGATAAAAAAGCCTTCTGTTTCCATGGCCAAAGCTTTCAGGGGATCATTTGCAAGCTTCTGGCACCATTTTTGAGTGAATTGCCAAAAGTCAGATTTTTGCTGAAATTGTGACCCCGGGGCTTAGGGATTTCTTCAAAAAAATATTTTCTGCCGGTTACGTTTTTGAGGGCTGATTTCTTGTCCTGTGATAAAAAGCCTTCTGTTTCCATCGCCAACGCTTTCAGGGGATCATTTGCAAGCTTCTGGCACCAGTTTTGAGTGAATTGCCAAAAGTCAGATTTTGGCTGAAATTGTGACCCCGGGGCTTAGGGATTTTTTCAAGAAAATATTTTCTGCCGGTTAAGTTTTTGAGGGCTGATTTCTTGTCCTGTGATAAAAAGCCTTCTGTTTCCATGGCCAAAGCTTTCTGGGGATCATTTGCAAGCTTCTGGCACCATTTTTGAGTGAATTGCCAAAAGTCAGATTTTTGCTGAAATTGTGACCCCGGGGTTTAGCGATTTTTTCAAAAAAATATTTTCTGCCGGTTAAGTTTTTGAGGGATGATTTCTTGTCCTGTGATAAAAAAGCCTTCTGTTTCCATCGCCAAAGCTTTCAGGGGATCATTTGCAAGCTTCTGGCACCATTTTTGAGTGAATTGCCAAAAGTCAGATTTTTGCTGAAATTGTGACCCCGGGGCTTAGGGATTTTTTCAAAAAAGTATTTTCTGCCGGTTACGTTTTTGAGGGCTGATTTCTTGTCCTGTGATAAAAAGCCTTCTGTTTCCATCGCCAAAGCTTTCAGGGGATCATTTGCAAGCTTCTGGCACCATTTTTGAGTGAATTGCCAAAAGTCAGATTAGGGGTTAGGGATCATTTGCAAGCTTCTGGCACCATTTTTGAGTGAATTGCCAAAAGTCAGATTTTTGCTGAAATTGTGACCCCGGGGCTTAGGGATTTTTTCAAGAAAATATTTTCTGCCGGTTAAGTTTTTGAGGGCTGATTTCTTGTCCTGTGATAAAAAGCCTTCTGTTTCCATCACCAAAGCTTTCAGGGGATCATTTGCAAGCTTCTGGCACCATTTTTGAGTGAATTGCCAAAAGTCAGATTTTGGCTGAAATTGTGACCCCGGGGCTTAGGGATTTTTTCAAGAAAATATTTTCTGCCGGTTAAGTTTTTGAGGGCTGATTTCTTGTCCTGTGATAAAAAGCCTTGTTTCCATCGCCAACGCTTTCAGGGGATCATTTGCAAGCTTCTGGCACCATTTTTGAGTGAATTGCCAAAAGTCAGATTTTGGCTGAAATTGTGACCCCGGGGCTTAGGGATTTTTTCAAGAAAATATTTTCTGCCGGTTAAGTTTTTGAGGGCTGATTTCTTGTCCTGTGATAAAAAGCCTTCTGTTTCCATGGCCAAAGCTTTCTGGGGATCATTTGCAAGCTTCTGGCACCATTTTTGAGTGAATTGCCAAAAGTCAGATTTTTGCTGAAATTGTGACCCCGGGGTTTAGCGATTTTTTCAAAAAAATATTTTCTGCCGGTAAAGTTTTTGAGGGCTGATTTCTTGTCCTGTGATAAAAAGCCTTCTGTTTCCATCGCCAACGCTTTCAGGGGATCATTTGCAAGCTTCTGGCACCATTTTTGAGTGAATTGCCAAAAGTCAGATTTTGGCTGAAATTGTGACCCCGGGGCTTAGGGATTTTTTCAAGAAAATATTTTCTGCCGGTTAAGTTTTTGAGGGCTGATTTCTTGTCCTGTGATAAAAAGCCTTCTGTTTCCATGGCCAAAGCTTTCTGGGGATCATTTGCAAGCTTCTGGCACCATTTTTGAGTGAATTGCCAAAAGCCAGATTTTTGCTGAAATTGTGACCCCGGGGCTTAGGGATTTTTTCAAAAAAGTATTTTCTGCCGGTTACGTTTTTGAGGGCTGATTTCTTGTCCTGTGATAAAAAAGCCTTCTGTTTCCATGGCCAAAGCTTTCAGGGGATCATTTGCAAGCTTCTGGCACCATTTTTGAGTGAATTGCCAAAAGTCAGATTTTTGCTGAAATTGTGACCCCGGGGCTTAGGGATTTCTTCAAAAAAATATTTTCTGCCGGTTACGTTTTTGAGGGCTGATTTCTTGTCCTGTGATAAAAAGCCTTCTGTATCCATCGCCAACGCTTTCAGGGGATCATTTGCAAGCTTCTGGCACCATTTTTGAGTGAATTGCCAAAAGTCAGATTTTGGCTGAAATTGTGACCCCGGGGCTTAGGGATTTTTTCAAGAAAATATTTTCTGCCGGTTAAGTTTTTGAGGGCTGATTTCTTGTCCTGTGATAAAAAGCCTTCTGTTTCCATCGCCAACGCTTTCAGGGGATCATTTGCAAGCTTCTGGCACCATTTTTGAGTGAATTGCCAAAAGTCAGATTTTGGCTGAAATTGTGACCCCGGGGCTTAGGGATTTTTTCAAGAAAATATTTTCTGCCGGTTAAGTTTTTGAGGGCTGATTTCTTGTCCTGTGATAAAAAGCCTTCTGTTTCCATGGCCAAAGCTTTCTGGGGATCATTTGCAAGCTTCTGGCACCATTTTTGAGTGAATTGCCAAAAGTCAGATTTTTGCTGAAATTGTGACCCCGGGGTTTAGCGATTTTTTCAAAAAAATATTTTCTGCCGGTAAAGTTTTTGAGGGCTGATTTCTTGTCCTGTGATAAAAAGCCTTCTGTTTCCATCGCCAACGCTTTCAGGGGATCATTTGCAAGCTTCTGGCACCATTTTTGAGTGAATTGCCAAAAGCCAGATTTTTGCTGAAATTGTGACCCCGGGGCTTGGGGATTTTTTCAAAAAAGTATTTTCTGCCGGTTACGTTTTTGAGGGCTGATTTCTTGTCCTGTGATAAAAAAAGCCTTCTGTTTCCATGGCCAAAGCTTTCAGGGGATCATTTGCAAGCTTCTGGCACCATTTTTGAGTGAATTGCCAAAAGTCAGATTTTTGCTGAAATTATGACCCCGGGGCTTAGGGATTTCTTCAAAAAAATATTTTCTGCCGGTTACGTTTTTGAGGGCTGATTTCTTGTCCTGTGATAAAAAGCCTTCTGTTTCCATCGCCAACGCTTTCAGGGGATCATTTGCAAGCTTCTGGCACCAGTTTTGAGTGAATTGCCAAAAGTCAGATTTTGGCTGAAATTGTGACCCCGGGGCTTAGGGATTTTTTCAAGAAAATATTTTCTGCCGGTTAAGTTTTTGAGGGCTGATTTCTTGTCCTGTGATAAAAAGCCTTCTGTTTCCATGGCCAAAGCTTTCTGGGGATCATTTGCAAGCTTCTGGCACCATTTTTGAGTGAATTGCCAAAAGTCAGATTTTTGCTGAAATTGTGACCCCGGGGTTTAGCGATTTTTTCAAAAAAATATTTTCTGCCGGTTAAGTTTTTGAGGGATGATTTCTTGTCCTGTGATAAAAAAGCCTTCTGTTTCCATCGCCAAAGCTTTCAGGGGATCATTTGCAAGCTTCTGGCACCATTTTTGAGTGAATTGCCAAAAGTCAGATTTTTGCTGAAATTGTGACCCCGGGGCTTAGGGATTTTTTCAAAAAAGTATTTTCTGCCGGTTACGTTTTTGAGGGCTGATTTCTTGTCCTGTGATAAAAAGCCTTCTGTTTCCATCGCCAAAGCTTTCAGGGGATCATTTGCAAGCTTCTGGCACCATTTTTGAGTGAATTGCCAAAAGTCAGATTAGGGGTTAGGGATCATTTGCAAGCTTCTGGCACCATTTTTGAGTGAATTGCCAAAAGTCAGATTTTTGCTGAAATTGTGACCCCGGGGCTTAGGGATTTTTTCAAGAAAATATTTTCTGCCGGTTAAGTTTTTGAGGGCTGATTTCTTGTCCTGTGATAAAAAGCCTTCTGTTTCCATCACCAAAGCTTTCAGGGGATCATTTGTAAGCTTCTGGCACCATTTTTGAGTGAATTGCCAAAAGTCAGATTTTGGCTGAAATTGTGACCCCGGGGCTTAGGGATTTTTTCAAAAAAAACATTTTCTGCCGGTTACATTTTTGAGCGCTGATTTCTTGTCCTGTGATAAAAAGCCTTCTGTTTCCATCGCCAACGCTTTCAGGGGATCATTTGCAAGCTTCTGGCACCATTTTTGAGTGAATTGCCAAAAGTCAGATTTTGGCTGAAATTGTGACCCCGGGGCTTAGGGATTTTTTCAAGAAAATATTTTCTGCCGGTTAAGTTTTTGAGGGCTGATTTCTTGTCCTGTGATAAAAAGCCTTCTGTTTCCATCGCCAACGCTTTCAGGGGATCATTTGCAAGCTTCTGGCACCATTTTTGAGTGAATTGCCAAAAGTCAGATTTTGGCTGAAATTGTGACCCCGGGGCTTAGGGATTTTTTCAAGAAAATATTTTCTGCCGGTTAAGTTTTTGAGGGCTGATTTCTTGTCCTGTGATAAAAAGCCTTCTGTTTCCATGGCCAAAGCTTTCTGGGGATCATTTGCAAGCTTCTGGCACCATTTTTGAGTGAATTGCCAAAAGTCAGATTTTTGCTGAAATTGTGACCCCGGGGTTTAGCGATTTTTTCAAAAAAATATTTTCTGCCGGTAAAGTTTTTGAGGGCTGATTTCTTGTCCTGTGATAAAAAGCCTTCTGTTTCCATCGCCAACGCTTTCAGGGGATCATTTGCAAGCTTCTGGCACCATTTTTGAGTGAATTGCCAAAAGTCAGATTTTGGCTGAAATTGTGACCCCGGGGCTTAGGGATTTTTTCAAGAAAATATTTTCTGCCGGTTAAGTTTTTGAGGGCTGATTTCTTGTCCTGTGATAAAAAGCCTTCTGTTTCCATGGCCAAAGCTTTCTGGGGATCATTTGCAAGCTTCTGGCACCATTTTTGAGTGAATTGCCAAAAGCCAGATTTTTGCTGAAATTGTGACCCCGGGGCTTAGGGATTTTTTCAAAAAAGTATTTTCTGCCGGTTACGTTTTTGAGGGCTGATTTCTTGTCCTGTGATAAAAAAGCCTTCTGTTTCCATGGCCAAAGCTTTCAGGGGGTCATTTGCAAGCTTCTGGCACCATTTTTGAGTGAATTGCCAAAAGTCAGATTTTTGCTGAAATTGTGACCCCGGGGCTTAGGGATTTCTTCAAAAAAATATTTTCTGCCGGTTACGTTTTTGAGGGCTGATTTCTTGTCCTGTGATAAAAAGCCTTCTGTTTCCATCGCCAACGCTTTCAGGGGATCATTTGCAAGCTTCTGGCACCATTTTTGAGTGAATTGCCAAAAGTCAGATTTTGGCTGAAATTGTGACCCCGGGGCTTAGGGATTTTTTCAAGAAAATATTTTCTGCCGGTTAAGTTTTTGAGGGCTGATTTCTTGTCCTGTGATAAAAAGCCTTCTGTTTCCATCGCCAACGCTTTCAGGGGATCATTTGCAAGCTTCTGGCACCATTTTTGAGTGAATTGCCAAAAGTCAGATTTTGGCTGAAATTGTGACCCCGGGGCTTAGGGATTTTTTCAAGAAAATATTTTCTGCCGGTTAAGTTTTTGAGGGCTGATTTCTTGTCCTGTGATAAAAAGCCTTCTGTTTCCATGGCCAAAGCTTTCTGGGGATCATTTGCAAGCTTCTGGCACCATTTTTGAGTGAATTGCCAAAAGTCAGATTTTTGCTGAAATTGTGACCCCGGGGTTTAGCGATTTTTTCAAAAAAATATTTTCTGCCGGTTAAGTTTTTGAGGGATGATTTCTTGTCCTGTGATAAAAAAGCCTTCTGTTTCCATCGCCAAAGCTTTCAGGGGATCATTTGCAAGCTTCTGGCACCATTTTTGAGTGAATTGCCAAAAGTCAGATTTTGGCTGAAATTGTGACCCCGGGGCTTAGGGATTTTTTCAAGAAAATATTTTCTGCCGGTTAAGTTTTTGAGGGCTGATTTCTTGTCCTGTGATAAAAAGCCTTCTGTTTCCATGGCCAAAGCTTTCTGGGGATCATTTGCAAGCTTCTGGCACCATTTTTGAGTGAATTGCCAAAAGCCAGATTTTTGCTGAAATTGTGACCCCGGGGCTTAGGGATTTTTTCAAAAAAGTATTTTCTGCCGGTTACGTTTTTGAGGGCTGATTTCTTGTCCTGTGATAAAAAAGCCTTCTGTTTCCATGGCCAAAGCTTTCAGGGGATCATTTGCAAGCTTCTGGCACCATTTTTGAGTGAATTGCCAAAAGCCAGATTTTTGCTGAAATTGTGACCCCGGGGCTTAGGGATTTTTTCAAAAAAGTATTTTCTGCCGGTTACGTTTTTGAGGGCTGATTTCTTGTCCTGTGATAAAAAAGCCTTCTGTTTCCATGGCCAAAGCTTTCAGGGGATCATTTGCAAGCTTCTGGCACCATTTTTGAGTGAATTGCCAAAAGTCAGATTTTTGCTGAAATTGTGACCCCGGGGCTTAGGGATTTCTTCAAAAAAATATTTTCTGCCGGTTACGTTTTTGAGGGCTGATTTCTTGTCCTGTGATAAAAAGCCTTCTGTTTCCATCGCCAACGCTTTCAGGGGATCATTTGCAAGCTTCTGGCACCATTTTTGAGTGAATTGCCAAAAGTCAGATTTTGGCTGAAATTGTGACCCCGGGGCTTAGGGATTTTTTCAAGAAAATATTTTCTGCCGGTTAAGTTTTTGAGGGCTGATTTCTTGTCCTGTGATAAAAAGCCTTCTGTTTCCATGGCCAAAGCTTTCTGGGGATCATTTGCAAGCTTCTGGCACCATTTTTGAGTGAATTGCCAAAAGTCAG
This sequence comes from Podarcis vaucheri, assembly GCF_965113315.1. Lineage (NCBI taxonomy): Eukaryota > Metazoa > Chordata > Lepidosauria > Squamata > Lacertidae > Podarcis > Podarcis vaucheri. The sequence continues at coordinate 16,910,699 of NC_138766.1, forward strand.
ATTTTTGCTGAAATTGTGACCCCGGGGCTTAGGGATTTTTTCAAAAAAATATTTTCTGCCGGTTACGTTTTTGAGGGCTGATTTCTTGTCCTGTGATAAAAAGCCTTCTGTTTCCATCGCCAAAGCTTTCAGGGGATCATTTGCAAGCTTCTGGCACCATTTTTGAGTGAATTGCCAAAAGTCAGATTAGGGGTTAGGGATCATTTGCAAGCTTCTGGCACCATTTTTGAGTGAATTGCCAAAAGTCAGATTTTTGCTGAAATTGTGACCCCGGGGCTTAGGGATTTTTTCAAAAAAACATTTTCTGCCGGTTACGTTTTTGAGGGCTGATTTCTTGTCCTGTGATAAAAAGCCTTCTGTTTCCATCGCCACAGCTTTCAGGGGATCATTTGCAAGCTTCTGGCACCATTTTTGAGTGAATTGCAAAAAGTCAGATTTTTGCTGAAATAGTGACCCCGGGGCTTAGGGATTTTTTCAAAAAAATATTATCTGCCGGTTAAGTTTTTGAGGGCTGATTTCTTGTCCTGTGATAAAAAGCCTTCTGTTTCCATCGCCAACGCTTTCAGGGGATCATTTGCAAGCTTCTGGCACCATTTTTGAGTGAATTGCCAAAAGTCAGATTTTGGCTGAAATTGTGACCCCGGGGTTTAGCGATTTTTTCAAAAAAATATTTTCTGCCGGTTACGTTTTTGAGGGCTGATTTCTTGTCCTGTGATAAAAAGCCTTCTGTTTCCATCACCAACGCTTTCAGGGGATCATTTGCAAGCTTCTGGCACCATTTTTGAGTGAATTGCCAAAAGTCAGATTTTGGCTGAAATTGTGACCCCGGGGCTTAGGGATTTTTTCAAAAAAGTATTTTCTGCCGGTTAAGTTTTTGAGGGCTGATTTCTTGTCCTGTGATAAAAAAGCCTTCTGTTTCCATGGCCAAAGCTTTCAGGGGATCATTTGCAAGCTTCTGGCACCATTTTTGAGTGAATTGCCAAAAGTCAGATTTTTGCTGAAATTGTGACCCCGGGGCTTAGGGATTTCTTCAAAAAAATATTTTCTGCCGGTGAAGTTTTTGAGGGCTGATTTCTTGTCCTGTGATAAAAAGCCTTCTGTTTCCATCGCCAACGCTTTCAGGGGATCATTTGCAAGCTTCTGGCACCATTTTTGAGTGAATTGCCAAAAGTCAGATTTTGGCTGAAATTGTGACCCCGGGGCTTAGGGATTTTTTCAAGAAAATATTTTCTGCCGGTTAAGTTTTTGAGGGCTGATTTCTTGTCCTGTGATAAAAAGCCTTCTGTTTCCATGGCCAAAGCTTTCTGGGGATCATTTGCAAGCTTCTGGCACCATTTTTGAGTGAATTGCCAAAAGTCAGATTTTTGCTGAAATTGTGACCCCGGGGCTTAGGGATTTTTTCAAAAAAATATTTTCTGCCGGTTACGTTTTTGAGGGCTGATTTCTTGTCCTGTGATAAAAAGCCTTCTGTTTCCATCGCCAAAGCTTTAAGGGGTCATTTGCAAGCTTCTGGCACCATTTTTGAGTGAATTGCCAAAAGTCAGATTAGGGGTTAGGGATCATTTGCAAGCTTCTGGCACCATTTTTGAGGGAATTGCCAAAAGTCAGATTTTTGCTGAAATTGTGACCCCGGGGCTTAGGGATTTTTTCAAAAAAATATTTTCTGCCGGTTACGTTTTTGAGGGCTGATTTCTTGTCCTGTGATAAAAAGCCTTCTGTTTCCATCGCCAAAGCTTTAAGGGGTCATTTGCAAGCTTCTGGCACCATTTTTGAGTGAATTGCCAAAAGTCAGATTTTTGCTGAAATTGTGACCCCGGGGCTTAGGGATTTTTTCAAAAAAATATTTTCTGCCGGTTACGTTTTTGAGGGCTGATTTCTTGTCCTGTGATAAAAAGCCTTCTGTTTCCATCACCAAAGCTTTCAGGGGATCATTTGCAAGCTTCTGGCACCATTTTTGAGTGAATTGCCAAAAGTCAGATTAGGGCTTAGGGATCATTTGCAAGCTTCTGGCACCATTTTTGAGTGAATTGCCAAAAGTCAGATTTTTGCTGAAATTGTGACCCCGGGGCTTAGGGATTTTTTCAAAAAAATATTTTCTGCCGGTTACGTTTTTGAGGGCTGATTTCTTGTCCTGTGATAAAAAGCCTTCTGTTTCCATCGCCAAAGCTTTCAAGGGGATCATTTGCAAGCTTCTGGCACCATTTTTGAGTGAATTGCCAAAAGTCAGATTTTGGCTGAAATTGTGACCCCGGGGCTTAGGGATTTTTTCAAAAAAATATTTTCTGCCGGTTACGTTTTTGAGGGCTGATTTCTTGTCCTGTGATAAAAAGCCTTCTGTTTCCATCGCCAAAGCTTTCAGGGGATCATTTGCAAGCTTCTGGCACCATTTTTGAGTGAATTGCCAAAAGTCAGATTAGGGCTTAGGGATCATTTGCAAGCTTCTGGCACCATTTTTGAGTGAATTGCCAAAAGTCAGATTTTTGCTGAAATTGTGACCCCGGGGCTTAGGGATTTTTTCAAAAAAATATTTTATTCCGGTTACGTTTTTGAGGGCTGATTTCTTGTCCTGTGATAAAAAGCCTTCTGTTTCCATCGTCACAGCTTTCAGGGGATCATTTGCAAGCTTCTGGCACCATTTTTGAGTGAATTGCCAAAAGTCAGATTTTTGCTGAAATTGTGACCCCGGGGCTTAGGGATTTTTTCAAAAAAATATTTTCTGCCGGTTACGTTTTTGAGGGCTGATTTCTTGTCCTGTGATAAAAAGCCTTCTGTTTCCATTGCCAAAGCTTTCAGGGGATCATTTGCAAGCTTCTGGCACCATTTTTGAGTGAATTGCCAAAAGTCAGATTTTTGCTGAAATTGTGACCCCGGGGCTTAGGGATTTTTTCAAAAAAATATTTTCTGCCGGTGAAGTTTTTGAGGGCTGATTTCTTGTCCTGTGATAAAAAGCCTTCTGTTTCCATCGCCACAGCCTTCAGGGGATCATTTGCAAGCTTCTGGCACCATTTTTGAGTGAATTGCCAAAAGTCAGATTTTTGCTGAAATTGTGACCCCGGGGCTTAGGGATTTTTTCAAAAAAATATTTTCTGCCGGTTACGTTTTTGAGGGCTGATTTCTTGTCCTGTGATAAAAAGCCTTCTGTTTCCATGGCCAAAGCTTTCAGGGGATCATTTGCAAGCTTCTGGCACCATTTTTGAGTGAATTGCCAAAAGCCAGATTTTTGCTGAAATTGTGACCCCGGGGACTTAGGGATTTCTTCAAAAAAATATTTTCTGCCGGTTACGTTTTTGAGGGCTGATTTCTTGTCCTGTGATAAAAAGCCTTCTGTTTCCATCGCCAACGCTTTCAGGGGATCATTTGCAAGCTTCTGGCACCATTTTTGAGTGAATTGCCAAAAGTCAGATTTTGGCTGAAATTGTGACCCCGGGGCTTAGGGATTTTTTCAAGAAAATATTTTCTGCCGGTTAAGTTTTTGAGGGCTGATTTCTTGTCCTGTGATAAAAAGCCTTCTGTTTCCATGGCCAAAGCTTTCTGGGGATCATTTGCAAGCTTCTGGCACCATTTTTGAGTGAATTGCCAAAAGTCAGATTTTTGCTGAAATTGTGACCCCGGGGTTTAGCGATTTTTTCAAAAAAATATTTTCTGCCGGTTAAGTTTTTGAGGGATGATTTCTTGTCCTGTGATAAAAAAGCCTTCTGTTTCCATCGCCAAAGCTTTCAGGGGATCATTTGCAAGCTTCTGGCACCATTTTTGAGTGAATTGCCAAAAGTCAGATTTTTGCTGAAATTGTGACCCCGGGGCTTAGGGATTTTTTCAAAAAAATATTTTCTGCCGGTTACGTTTTTGAGGGCTGATTTCTTGTCCTGTGATAAAAAGCCTTCTGTTTCCATCGCCAAAGCTTTCAGGGGATCATTTGCAAGCTTCTGGCACCATTTTTGAGTGAATTGCCAAAAGTCAGATTAGGGGTTAGGGATCATTTGCAAGCTTCTGGCACCATTTTTGAGTGAATTGCCAAAAGTCAGATTTTTGCTGAAATTGTGACCCCGGGGCTTAGGGATTTTTTCAAAAAAACATTTTCTGCCGGTTACGTTTTTGAGGGCTGATTTCTTGTCCTGTGATAAAAAGCCTTCTGTTTCCATCGCCAAAGCTTTCAGGGGATCATTTGCAAGCTTCTGGCACCATTTTTGAGTGAATTGCCAAAAGTCAGATTTTGGCTGAAATTGTGACCCCGGGGGTTAGGGATTTTTTCAAAAAAATATTTTCTGCCGGTTACGTTTTTGAGGGCTGATTTCTTGTCCTGTGATAAAAAGCCTTCTGTTTCCATCGCCAAAGCTTTCAGGGGATCATTTGCAAGCTTCTGGCACCATTTTTGAGTGAATTGCCAAAAGTCAGATTTTTGCTGAAATTGTGACCCCGGGGCTTAGGGATTTTCTCAAAAAAATATTTTCTGCCGGTTACGTTTTTGAGGGCTGATTTCTTGTCCTGTGATAAAAAGCCTTCTGTTTCCATCGTCACAGCTTTCAGGGGATCATTTGCAAGCTTCTGGCACCATTTTTGAGTGAATTGCCAAAAGTCAGATTTTTGCTGAAATTGTGACCCCGGGGCTTAGGGATTTTTTCAAAAAAATATTTTCTGCCGGTGAAGTTTTTGAGGGCTGATTTCTTGTCCTGTGATAAAAAGCCTTCTGTTTCCATCGCCACAGCCTTCAGGGGATCATTTGCAAGCTTCTGGCACCATTTTTGAGTGAATTGCCAAAAGTCAGATTTTTGCTGAAATTCTGACCCCGGGGCTTAGGGATTTTTTCAAAAAAATATTTTCTGCCGGTTACGTTTTTGAGGGCTGATTTCTTGTCCTGTGATAAAAAGCCTTCTGTTTCCATGGCCAAAGCTTTCAGGGGATCATTTGCAAGCTTCTGGCACCATTTTTGAGTGAATTGCCAAAAGCCAGATTTTTGCTGAAATTGTGACCCCGGGGCTTAGGGATTTTTTCAAAAAAGTATTTTCTGCCGGTTACGTTTTTGAGGGCTGATTTCTTGTCCTGTGATAAAAAAGCCTTCTGTTTCCATGGCCAAAGCTTTCAGGGGATCATTTGCAAGCTTCTGGCACCATTTTTGAGTGAATTGCCAAAAGTCAGATTTTTGCTGAAATTGTGACCCCGGGGCTTAGAGATTTCTTCAAAAAAATATTTTCTGCCGGTTACGTTTTTGAGGGCTGATTTCTTGTCCTGTGATAAAAAGCCTTCTGTTTCCATCGCCAACGCTTTCAGGGGATCATTTGCAAGCTTCTGGCACCATTTTTGAGTGAATTGCCAAAAGTCAGATTTTGGCTGAAATTGTGACCCCGGGGCTTAGGGATTTTTTCAAGAAAATATTTTCTGCCGGTTAAGTTTTTGAGGGCTGATTTCTTGTCCTGTGATAAAAAGCCTTCTGTTTCCATGGCCAAAGCTTTCTGGGGATCATTTGCAAGCTTCTGGCACCATTTTTGAGTGAATTGCCAAAAGTCAGATTTTTGCTGAAATTGTGACCCCGGGGTTTAGCGATTTTTTCAAAAAAATATTTTCTGCCGGTTACGTTTTTGGGGGCTGATTTCTTGTCCTGTGATAAAAAGCCTTCTGTTTCCATCGCCACAGCTTTCAGGGGATCATTTGCAAGCTTCTGGCACCATTTTTGAGTGAATTGCCAAAAGTCAGATTTTTGCTGAAATTGTGACCCCGGGGCTTAGGGATTTTTTCAAAAAAATATTTTCTGCCGGTTACGTTTTTGAGGGCTGATTTCTTGTCCTGTGATAAAAAGCCTTCTGTTTCCATTGCCAAAGCTTTCAGGGGATCATTTGCAAGCTTCTGGCACCATTTTTGAGTGAATTGCCAAAAGTCAGATTTTTGCTGAAATTGTGACCCCGGGGCTTAGGGATTTTTTCAAAAAAATATTTTCTGCCGGTGAAGTTTTTGAGGGCTGATTTCTTGTCCTGTGATAAAAAGCCTTCTGTTTCCATCGCCACAGCCTTCAGGGGATCATTTGCAAGCTTCTGGCACCATTTTTGAGTGAATTGCCAAAAGTCAGATTTTTGCTGAAATTGTGACCCCGGGGCTTAGGGATTTTTTCAAAAAAATATTTTCTGCCGGTTACGTTTTTGAGGGCTGATTTCTTGTCCTGTGATAAAAAGCCTTCTGTTTCCATCGCCAAAGCTTTCAGGGGATCATTTGCAAGCTTCTGGCACCATTTTTGAGTGAATTGCCAAAAGTCAGATTTTTGCTGAAATTGTGACCCCGGGGCTTAGGGATTTTTTCAAAAAAATATTTTCTGCCGGTGAAGTTTTTGAGGGCTGATTTCTTGTCCTGTGATAAAAAGCCTTCTGTTTCCATCGCCACAGCCTTCAGGGGATCATTTGCAAGCTTTTGGCACCATTTTTGAGTGAATTGCCAAAAGTCAGATTTTTGCTGAAATTGTGACCCCGGGGCTTAGGGATTTTTTCAAAAAAATATTTTCTGCCGGTTACGTTTTTGAGGGCTGATTTCTTGTCCTGTGATAAAAAGCCTTCTGTTTCCATCGCCAAAGCTTTCAGGGGATCATTTGCAAGCTTCTGGCACCATTTTTGAGTGAATTGCCAAAAGTCAGATTTTTGCTGAAATTGTGACCCCGGGGCTTAGGGATTTTTTCAAAAAAATATTTTCTGCCGGTTAAGTTTTTGAGGGCTGATTTCTTGTCCTGTGATAAAAAGCCTTCTGTTTCCATCGCCAAAGCTTTCAGGGGATCATTTGCAAGCTTCTGGCACCATTTTTGAGTGAATTGCCAAAAGTCAGATTTTTGCTGAAATTGTGACCCCGGGGCTTAGGGATTTTTTCAAAAAAATATTTTCTGCCGGTTAAGTTTTTGAGGGCTGATTTCTTCTCCTGTGATAAAAAGCCTTCTGTTTCCATCGCCAAAGCTTTCACGGGATCATTTGCAAGCTTCTGGCACCATTTTTGAGTGAATTGCCAAAAGTCAGATTTTTGCTGAAATTGTGACCCCCCGGGGCTTAGGGATTTTTTCAAAAAAATATTTTCTGCCGGTTAAGTTTTTGAGGGCTGATTTCTTGTCCTGTGATAAAAAAGCCTTTCGTTTCCATGGCCAAAGCTTTCAGGGGATCATTTGCAAGCTTCTGGCACCATTTTTGAGTGAATTGCCAAAAGCCAGATTTTTGCTGAAATTGTGACCCCGGGGCTTAGGGATTTTTTCAAAAAAATATTTTCTGCTGGTAACGTTTTTGAGGGCTGATTTCTTGTCCTGTGATAAAAAGCCTTCTGTGTCCATCGCCAACGCTTTCAGGGGATCATTTGCAAGCTTCTGGCACCATTTTTGAGTGAATTGCCAAAAGTCAGATTTTTGCTGAAATTGTGACCCCGGGGCTTAGGGATTTTTTCAAAAAAATATATTCTGCCGATTACGTTTTTGAGGGCTGATTTCTTGTCCTGTGATAAAAAGCCTTCTGTTTCCATTGCCAAAGCTTTCAGGGGATCATTTGCAAGCTTCTGGCACCATTTTTGAGTGAATTGCCAAAAGTCAGATTTTTGCTGAAATTGTGACCCCGGGGCTTAGGGATTTTTTCAAAAAAATATTTTCTGCCGGTTAAGTTTTTGAGGGCTGATTTCTTCTCCTGTGATAAAAAGCCTTCTGTTTCCATCGCCAACGCTTTCAGGGGATCATTTGCAAGCTTCTGGCACCATTTTTGAGTGAATTGCCAAAAGTCAGATTTTGGCTGAAATTGTGACCCCGGGGCTTACGGATTTTTTCAAAAAAATATTTTCTGCCGGTTAAGTTTTTGAGGGCTGATTTCTTGTCCTGTGATAAAAAAGCCTTTTGTTTCCATGGCCAAAGCTTTCAGGGGATCATTTGCAAGCTTCTGGCACCATTTTTGAGTGAATTGCCAAAAGCCAGATTTTTGCTGAAATTGTGACCCCGGGGCTTAGGGATTTTTTCAAAAAAATATTTTCTGCTGGTTAAGTTTTTGAGGGCATATTTCTTGTCCTGTGATAAAAAGCCTTCTGTTTCCATGGCCAAAGCTTTCAGGGGATCATTTGCAAGCTTCTGGCACCATTTTTGAGTGAATTGCCAAAAGTCAGATTTTTGCTGAAATTGTGACCCCGGGGCTTAGGGATTTTTTCAAAAAAATATTTTATTCCGGTTACGTTTTTGGGGGCTGATTTCTTGTCCTGTGATAAAAAGCCTTCTGTTTCCATCGCCACAGCTTTCAGGGGATCATTTGCAAGCTTCTGGCACCATTTTTGAGTGAATTGCCAAAAGTCAGATTTTTGCTGAAATTGTGACCCCGGGGCTTAGGGATTTTTTCAAAAAAATATTTTCTGCCGGTTACGTTTTTGAGGGCTGATTTCTTGTCCTGTGATAAAAAGCCTTCTGTTTCCATTGCCAAAGCTTTCAGGGGATCATTTGCAAGCTTCTGGCACCATTTTTGAGTGAATTGCCAAAAGCCAGATTTTTGCTGAAATTGTGACCCCGGGGCTTAGGGATTTTTTCAAAAAAATATTTTCTGCTGGTTAAGTTTTTGAGGGCATATTTCTTGTCCTGTGATAAAAAGCCTTCTGTTTCCATGGCCAAAGCTTTCAGGGGATCATTTGCAAGCTTCTGGCACCATTTTTGAGTGAATTGCCAAAAGTCAGATTTTTGCTGAAATTGTGACCCCGGGGCTTAGGGATTTTTTCAAAAAAATATTTTATTCCGGTTACGTTTTTGGGGGCTGATTTCTTGTCCTGTGATAAAAAGCCTTCTGTTTCCATCGCCACAGCTTTCAGGGGATCATTTGCAAGCTTCTGGCACCATTTTTGAGTGAATTGCCAAAAGTCAGATTTTTGCTGAAATTGTGACCCCGGGGCTTAGGGATTTTTTCAAAAAAATATTTTCTGCCGGTTACGTTTTTGAGGGCTGATTTCTTGTCCTGTGATAAAAAGCCTTCTGTTTCCATTGCCAAAGCTTTCAGGGGATCATTTGCAAGCTTCTGGCACCATTTTTGAGTGAATTGCCAAAAGTCAGATTTTTGCTGAAATTGTGACCCCGGGGCTTAGGGATTTTTTCAAAAAAATATTTTCTGCCGGTGAAGTTTTTGAGGGCTGATTTCTTGTCCTGTGATAAAAAGCCTTCTGTTTCCATCGCCACAGCCTTCAGGGGATCATTTGCAAGCTTCTGACACCATTTTTGAGTGAATTGCCAAAAGTCAGATTTTTGCTGAGATTGTGACCCCGGCGCTTAGGGATTTTTTCAAAAAAATATTTTCTGCCGGTTACGTTTTTGAGGGCTGATTTCTTGTCCTGTGATAAAAAGCCTTCTGTTTCCATCGCCAAAGCTTTCAGGGGATCATTTGCAAGCTTCTGGCCCCATTTTTGAGTGAATTGCCAAAAGTCAGATTTTTGCTGAAATTGTGACCCCGGGGCTTAGGGATTTTTTCAAAAAAATATTTTCTGCCGGTGAAGTTTTTGAGGGCTGATTTCTTGTCCTGTGGTAAAAAGCCTTCTGTTTCCATCGCCACAGCCTTCAGGGGATCATTTGCAAGCTTTTGGCACCATTTTTGAGTGAATTGCCAAAAGTCAGATTTTTGCTGAAATTGTGACCCCGGGGCTTAGGGATTTTTTCAAAAAAATATTTTCTGCCGGTTACGTTTTTGAGGGCTGATTTCTTGTCCTGTGATAAAAAGCCTTCTGTTTCCATCGCCAAAGCTTTCAGGGGATCATTTGCAAGCTTCTGGCACCATTTTTGAGTGAATTGCCAAAAGTCAGATTTTTGCTGAAATTGTGACCCCGGGGCTTAGGGATTTTTTCAAAAAAATATTTTCTGCCGGTTACGTTTTTGAGGGCTGATTTCTTCTCCTGTGATAAAAAGCCTTCTGTTTCCATCGCCAACGCTTTCAGGGGATCATTTGCAAGCTTCTGGCACCATTTTTGAGTGAATTGCCAAAAGTCAGATTTTTGCTGAAATTGTGACCCCGGGGCTTAGGGATTTTTTCAAAAAAATATTTTATTCCGGTTACGTTTTTGGGGGCTGATTTCTTGTCCTGTGATAAAAAGCCTTCTGTTTCCATCGCCACAGCTTTCAGGGGATCATTTGCAAGCTTCTGGCACCATTTTTGAGTGAATTGCCAAAAGTCAGATTTTTGCTGAAATTGTGACCCCGGGGCTTAGGGATTTTTTCAAAAAAATATTTTCTGCCGGTTACGTTTTTGAGGGCTGATTTCTTGTCCTGTGATAAAAAGCCTTCTGTTTCCATTGCCAAAGCTTTCAGGGGATCATTTGCAAGCTTCTGGCACCATTTTTGAGTGAATTGCCAAAAGTCAGATTTTTGCTGAAATTGTGACCCCGGGGCTTAGGGATTTTTTCAAAAAAATATTTTCTGCCGGTGAAGTTTTTGAGGGCTGATTTCTTGTCCTGTGATAAAAAGCCTTCTGTTTCCATCGCCACAGCCTTCAGGGGATCATTTGCAAGCTTCTGACACCATTTTTGAGTGAATTGCCAAAAGTCAGATTTTTGCTGAGATTGTGACCCCGGCGCTTAGGGATTTTTTCAAAAAAATATTTTCTGCCGGTTACGTTTTTGAGGGCTGATTTCTTGTCCTGTGATAAAAAGCCTTCTGTTTCCATCGCCAAAGCTTTCAGGGGATCATTTGCAAGCTTCTGGCCCCATTTTTGAGTGAATTGCCAAAAGTCAGATTTTTGCTGAAATTGTGACCCCGGGGCTTAGGGATTTTTTCAAAAAAATATTTTCTGCCGGTGAAGTTTTTGAGGGCTGATTTCTTGTCCTGTGGTAAAAAGCCTTCTGTTTCCATCGCCACAGCCTTCAGGGGATCATTTGCAAGCTTTTGGCACCATTTTTGAGTGAATTGCCAAAAGTCAGATTTTTGCTGAAATTGTGACCCCGGGGCTTAGGGATTTTTTCAAAAAAATATTTTCTGCCGGTTACGTTTTTGAGGGCTGATTTCTTGTCCTGTGATAAAAAGCCTTCTGTTTCCATCGCCAAAGCTTTCAGGGGATCATTTGCAAGCTTCTGGCACCATTTTTGAGTGAATTGCCAAAAGTCAGATTTTTGCTGAAATTGTGACCCCGGGGCTTAGGGATTTTTTCAAAAAAATATTTTCTGCCGGTTACGTTTTTGAGGGCTGATTTCTTCTCCTGTGATAAAAAGCCTTCTGTTTCCATCGCCAACGCTTTCAGGGGATCATTTGCAAGCTTCTGGCACCATTTTTGAGTGAATTGCCAAAAGTCAGATTTTGGCTGAAATTGTGACCCCGGGGCTTAGGGATTTTTTCAAAAAAATATTTTCTGCCGGTTAAGTTTTTGAGGGCTGATTTCTTGTCCTGTGATAAAAAAGCCTTTCGTTTCCATGGCCAAAGCTTTCAGGGGATCATTTGCAAACTTCTGGCACCATTTTTGAGTGAATTGCCAAAAGCCAGATTTTTGCTGAAATTGTGACCCCGGGGCTTAGGGATTTTTTCAAAAAAATATTTTCTGCTGGTAACGTTTTTGAGGGCTGATTTCTTGTCCTGTGATAAAAAGCCTTCTGTGTCCATCGCCAACGCTTTCAGGGGATCATTTGCAAGCTTCTGGCACCATTTTTGAGTGAATTGCCAAAAGTCAGATTTTTGCTGAAATTGTGACCCCGGGGCTTAGGGATTTTTTCAAAAAAATATTTTCTGCCGTTTAAGTTTTTGAGGGCTGATATCTTGTCCTGTGATAAAAAGCCTTCTGTTTCCATCGCCAAAGCTTTCAGGAGAGCATTTTCAAGCTTTTGGCACCATTTTTGAGTGAACTGCCAAAAGTCAGATTTTTGCTGAAATTGTGACCCCGGGTTTAGGGATTTTTTCAAAAAAATATTTTCTGCTGGTTAAGTTTTTGAGGGCATATTTCTTGTCCTGTGATAAAAAGCCTTCTGTTTCCATTGCCAAAGCTTTCAGGGGATCATTTGCAAGCTTCTGGCACCATTTTTGAGTGAATTGCCAAAAGTCAGATTTTTGCTGAAATTGTGACCCCGGGGCTTAGGGATTTTTTCAAAAAAATATTTTATTCCGGTTACGTTTTTGGGGGCTGATTTCTTGTCCTGTGATAAAAAGCCTTCTGTTTCCATCGCCACAGCTTTCAGGGGATCATTTGCAAGCTTCTGGCACCATTTTTGAGTGAATTGCCAAAAGTCAGATTTTTGCTGAAATTGTGACCCCGGGGCTTAGGGATTTTTTCAAAAAAATATTTTCTGCCGGTTACGTTTTTGAGGGCTGATTTCTTGTCCTGTGATAAAAAGCCTTCTGTTTCCATTGCCAAAGCTTTCAGGGGATCATTTGCAAGCTTCTGGCACCATTTTTGAGTGAATTGCCAAAAGTCAGATTTTTGCTGAAATTGTGACCCCGGGGCTTAGGGATTTTTTCAAAAAAATATTTTCTGCCGGTGAAGTTTTTGAGGGCTGATTTCTTGTCCTGTGATAAAAAGCCTTCTGTTTCCATCGCCACAGCCTTCAGGGGATCATTTGCAAGCTTCTGGCACCATTTTTGAGTGAATTGCCAAAAGTCAGATTTTTGCTGAAATTGTGACCCCGGGGCTTAGGGATTTTTTCAAAAAAATATTTTCTGCCGGTTACGTTTTTGAGGGCTGATTTCTTGTCCTGTGATAAAAAGCCTTCTGTTTCCATCGCCAAAGCTTTCAGGGGATCATTTGCAAGCTTCTGGCACCATTTTTGAGTGAATTGCCAAAAGTCAGATTTTTGCTGAAATTGTGACCCCGGGGCTTAGGGATTTTTTCAAAAAAATATTTTCTGCCGGTGAAGTTTTTGAGGGCTGATTTCTTGTCCTGTGATAAAAAGCCTTCTGTTTCCATCGCCACAGCCTTCAGGGGATCATTTGCAAGCTTTTGGCAACATTTTTGAGTGAATTGCCAAAAGTCAGATTTTTGCTGAAATTGTGACCCCGGGGCTTAGGGATTTTTTCAAAAAAATATTTTCTGCCGGTTACGTTTTTGAGGGCTGATTTCTTGTCCTGTGATAAAAAGCCTTCTGTTTCCATCGCCAAAGCTTTCAGGGGATCATTTGCAAGCTTCTGGCACCATTTTTGAGTGAACTGCCAAAAGTCAGATTTTTGCTGAAATTGTGACCCCGGGGCTTAGGGATTTTTTCAAAAAAATATTTTCTGCCGGTGAAGTTTTTGAGGGCTGATTTCTTGTCCTGTGATAAAAAGCCTTCTGTTTCCATCGCCACAGCCTTCAGGGGATCATTTGCAAGCTTTTGGCACCATTTTTGAGTGAATTGCCAAAAGTCAGATTTTTGCTGAAATTGTGACCCCGGGGCTTAGGGATTTTTTCAAAAAAATATTTTCTGCCGGTTACGTTTTTGAGGGCTGATTTCTTGTCCTGTGATAAAAAGCCTTCTGTTTCCATCGCCAAAGCTTTCAGGGGATCATTTGCAAGCTTCTGGCACCATTTTTGAGTGAATTGCCAAAAGTCAGATTTTTGCTGAAATTGTGACCCCGGGGCTTAGGGATTTTTTCAAAAAAATATTTTCTGCCGGTTACGTTTTTGAGGGCTGATTTCTTCTCCTGTGATAAAAAGCCTTCTGTTTCCATCGCCAACGCTTTCAGGGGATCATTTGCAAGCTTCTGGCACCATTTTTGAGTGAATTGCCAAAAGTCAGATTTTGGCTGAAATTGTGACCCCGGGGCTTAGGGATTTTTTCAAAAAAATATTTTATGCCGGTTAAGTTTTTGAGGGCTGATTTCTTGTCCTGTGATAAAAAAGCCTTTCGTTTCCATGGCCAAAGCTTTCAGGGGATCATTAGCAAGCTTCTGGCACCATTTTTGAGTGAATTGCCAAAAGCCAGATTTTTGCTGAAATTGTGACCCCGGGGCTTAGGGATTTTTTCAAAAAAATATTTTCTGCTGGTAACGTTTTTGAGGGCTGATTTCTTGTCCTGTGATAAAAAGCCTTCTGTGTCCATCGCCAACGCTTTCAGGGGATCATTTGCAAGCTTCTGGCACCATTTTTGAGTGAATTGCCAAAAGTCAGATTTTTGCTGAAATTGTGACCCCGGGGCTTAGGGATTTTTTCAAAAAAATATTTTCTGCCGGTTAAGTTTTTGAGGGCTGATTTCTTGTCCTGTGATAAAAAGCCTTCTGTTTCCATCGCCAAAGCTTTCACGGGATCATTTGCAAGCTTCTGGCACCATTTTTGAGTGAATTGCCAAAAGTCAGATTTTTGCTGAAATTGTGACCCCGGGGCTTAGGGATTTTTTCAAAAAAATATTTTCTGCCGGTTACGTTTTTGAGGGCTGATTTCTTCTCCTGTGATAAAAAGCCTTCTGTTTCCATCGCCAACGCTTTCAGGGGATCATTTGCAAGCTTCTGGCACCATTTTTGAGTGAATTGCCAAAAGTCAGATTTTGGCTGAAATTGTGACCCCGGGGCTTAGGGATTTTTTAAAAAAAATATTTTATGCCGGTTAAGTTTTTGAGGGCTGATTTCTTGTCCTGTGATAAAAAAGCCTTTCGTTTCCATGGCCAAAGCTTTCAGGGGATCATTAGCAAGTTTCTGGCACCATTTTTGAGTGAATTGCCAAAAGCCAGATTTTTGCTGAAATTGTGACCCCGGGGCTTAGGGATTTTTTCAAAAAAATATTTTCTGCTGGTAACGTTTTTGAGGGCTGATTTCTTGTCCTGTGATAAAAAGCCTTCTGTGTCCATCGCCAACGCTTTCAGGGGATCATTTGCAAGCTTCTGGCACCATTTTTGAGTGAATTGCCAAAAGTCAGATTTTTGCTGAAATTGTGACCCCGGGGCTTAGGGATTTTTTCAAAAAAATATTTTATTCCGGTTACGTTTTTGAGGGCTGATTTCTTGTCCTGTGATAAAAAGCCTTCTGTTTCCATCGCCACAGCTTTCAGGGGATCATTTGCAAGCTTCTGGCACCATTTTTGAGTGAATTGCCAAAAGTCAGATTTTTGCTGAAATTGTGACCCCGGGGCTTAGGGATTTTTTCAAAAAAATATTTTCTGCCGGTTACGTTTTTGAGGGCTGATTTCTTGTCCTGTGATAAAAAGCCTTCTGTTTCCATTGCCAAAGCTTTCAGGGGATCATTTGCAAGCTTCTGGCACCATTTTTGAGTGAATTGCCAAAAGTCAGATTTTTGCTGAAATTGTGACCCCGGGGCTTAGGGATTTTTTCAAAAAAATATTTTCTGCCGGTGAAGTTTTTGAGGGCTGATTTCTTGTCCTGTGATAAAAAGCCTTCTGTTTCCATCGCCACAGCCTTCAGGGGATCATTTGCAAGCTTCTGGCACCATTTTTGAGTGAATTGCCAAAAGTCAGATTTTTGCTGAAATTGTGACCCCGGGGCTTAGGGATTTTTTCAAAAAAATATTTTCTGCCGGTTACGTTTTTGAGGGCTGATTTCTTGTCCTGTGATAAAAAGCCTTCTGTTTCCATCGCCAAAGCTTTCAGGGGATCATTTGCAAGCTTCTGGCACCATTTTTGAGTGAATTGCCAAAAGTCAGATTTTTGCTGAAATTGTGACCCCGGGGCTTAGGGATTTTTTCAAAAAAATATTTTCTGCCGGTGAAGTTTTTGAGGGCTGATTTCTTGTCCTGTGATAAAAAGCCTTCTGTTTCCATCGCCACAGCCTTCAGGGGATCATTTGCAAGCTTCTGGCACCATTTTTGAGTGAATTGCCAAAAGTCAGATTTTTGCTGAAATTGTGACCCCGGGGCTTAGGGATTTTTTCAAAAAAATATTTTCTGCCGGTTACGTTTTTGAGGGCTGATTTCTTGTCCTGTGATAAAAAGCCTTCTGTTTCCATCGCCAAAGCTTTCAGGGGATCATTTGCAAGCTTCTGGCACCATTTTTGAGTGAATTGCCAAAAGTCAGATTTTTGCTGAAATTGTGACCCCGGGGCTTAGGGATTTTTTCAAAAAAATATTTTCTGCCGGTTAAGTTTTTGAGGGCTGATTTCTTGTCCTGTGATAAAAAGCCTTCTGTTTCCATCGCCAAAGCTTTCACGGGATCATTTGCAAGCTTCTGGCACCATTTTTGAGTGAATTGCCAAAAGTCAGATTTTTGCTGAAATTGTGACCCCGGGGCTTAGGGATTTTTTCAAAAAAATATTTTCTGCCGGTTACGTTTTTGAGGGCTGATTTCTTCTCCTGTGATAAAAAGCCTTCTGTTTCCATCGCCAACGCTTTCAGGGGATCATTTGCAAGCTTCTGGCACCATTTTTGAGTGAATTGCCAAAAGTCAGATTTTGGCTGAAATTGTGACCCCGGGGCTTAGGGATTTTTTCAAAAAAATATTTTCTGCCGGTTACGTTTTTGAGGGCTGATTTCTTGTCCTGTGATAAAAAGCCTTCTGTTTCCATCGCTAAAGCTTTCAGGGGATCATTTGCAAGCTTCTGGCACCATTTTTGAGTGAATTGCCAAAAGTCAGATTTTTGCTGAAATTGTGACCCCGGGGCTTAGGGATTTTTTCAAAAAAATATTTTCTGCCGGTTAAGTTTTTGAGGGCTGATTTCTTCTCCTGTGATAAAAAGCCTTCTGTTTCCATCGCCAACGCTTTCAGGGGATCATTTGCAAGCTTCTGGCACCATTTTTGAGTGAATTGCCAAAAGTCAGATTTTGGCTGAAATTGTGACCCCGGGGCTTACGGATTTTTTCAAAAAAATATTTTCTGCCGGTTAAGTTTTTGAGGGCTGATTTCTTGTCCTGTGATAAAAAAGCCTTTTGTTTCCATGGCCAAAGCTTTCAGGGGATCATTTGCAAGCTTCTGGCACCATTTTTGAGTGAATTGCCAAAAGCCAGATTTTTGCTGAAATTGTGACCCCGGGGCTTAGGGATTTTTTCAAAAAAATATTTTCTGCTGGTTAAGTTTTTGAGGGCATATTTCTTGTCCTGTGATAAAAAGCCTTCTGTTTCCATGGCCAAAGCTTTCAGGGGATCATTTGCAAGCTTCTGGCACCATTTTTGAGTGAATTGCCAAAAGTCAGATTTTTGCTGAAATTGTGACCCCGGGGCTTAGGGATTTTTTCAAAAAAATATTTTCTGCCGGTTAAGTTTTTGAGGGCTGATTTCTTGTCCTGTGATAAAAAGCCTTCTGTTTCCATCGCCAAAGCTTTCAGGGGATCATTTGCAAGCTTCTGGCACCATTTTTGAGTGAACTGCCAAAAGTCAGATTTTTGCTGAAATTGTGACCCCGGGGCTTAGGGATTTTTTCAAAAAAATATTTTCTGCCGGTCACGTTTTTGAGGGCTGATTTCTTGTCCTGTGATTAAAAGCCTTCTGTTTCCATCGCCAAAGCTTTCAGGGGGTCATTTGCAAGCTTCTGGCACCATTTTTGAGTGAATTGCCAAAAGTCAGATTTTTGCTGAAATTGTGACCCCGGGGCTTAGAAATTTTTTCAAAAAAATATTTTCTGCCGGTTAAGTTTTTGAGGGCTGATTTCTTGTCCTGTGATAAAAAGCCTTCTGTTTCCATCGCCAAAGCTTTCAGGAGATCATTTTTAAGCTCTTGGAACCATTTTTGAGTGAATTGCCAAAAGTCAGATTTTTACTGAAATTGTGACCCCGGGGCTTAGGGATTTTTTCAAAAAAATATTTTCTGCTGGTTAAGTTTTTGAGGGCTGATTTCTTGTCCTGTGATAAAAAGCCTTCTGTTTCCATCGCCAAAGCTTTCAGGGGATCATTTGCAAGCTTCTGGCACCATTTTTGAGTGAATTGCCAAAAGTCAGATTTTTGCTGAAATTGTGACCCCGGGGCTTAGGGATTTTTTCAAAAAAATATTTTCTGCCGGTTAAGTTTTTGAGGGCTGATTTCTTGTCCTGTGATAAAAAGTCTTCTGTTTCGAGTGCCAAACCTTTCAGGGGATCATTTGCAAGCTTCTGGCACCATTTTTGAGTGAGTTGCCAAAAGTCAGATTTTTGCTGAAATTGTGACCCCGGGGCTTAGGGATTTTTTCAAAAAAATATTTTCTGCCGGTTACGTTTTTGAGGGCTGATTTCTTCTCCTGTGATAAAAAGCCTTCTGTTTCCATCGCCAACGCTTTCAGGGGATCATTTGCAAGCTTCTGGCACCATTTTTGAGTGAATTGCCAAAAGTCAGATTTTGGCTGAAATTGTGACCCCGGGGCTTAGGGATTTTTTCAAAAAAATATTTTCTGCCGGTTACGTTTTTGAGGGCTGATTTCTTGTCCTGTGATAAAAAGCCTTCTGTTTCCATCGCTAAAGCTTTCAGGGGATCATTTGCAAGCTTCTGGCACCATTTTTGAGTGAATTGCCAAAAGTCAGATTTTTGCTGAAATTGTGACCCCGGGGCTTAGGGATTTTTTCAAAAAAATATTTTCTGCCGGTTAAGTTTTTGAGGGCTGATTTCTTGTCCTGTGATAAAAAGCCTTCTGTTTCCATCGCCAACGCTTTCAGGGGATCATTTGCAAGCTTCTGGCACCATTTTTGAGTGAATTGCCAAAAGTCAGATTTTGGCTGAAATTGTGACCCCGGGGCTTACGGATTTTTTCAAAAAAATATTTTCTGCCGGTTAAGTTTTTGAGGGCTGATTTCTTGTCCTGTGATAAAAAAGCCTTTTGTTTCCATGGCCAAAGCTTTCAGGGGATCATTTGCAAGCTTCTGGCACCATTTTTGAGTGAATTGCCAAAAGCCAGATTTTTGCTGAAATTGTGACCCCGGGGCTTAGGGATTTTTTCAAAAAAATATTTTCTGCCGGTTAAGTTTTTGAGGGCTGATTTCTTGTCCTGTGATAAAAAGCCTTCTGTTTCCATCGCCAAAGCTTTCAGGGGATCATTTGCAAGCTTCTGGCACCATTTTTGAGTGAACTGCCAAAAGTCAGATTTTTGCTGAAATTGTGACCCCGGGGCTTAGGGATTTTTTCAAAAAAATATTTTCTGCCGGTTAAGTTTTTGAGGGCTGATTTCTTGTCCTGTGATAAAAAGCCTTCTGTTTCCATCGCCAAAGCTTTCAGGGGATCATTTGCAAGCTTCTGGCACCATTTTTGAGTGAACTGCCAAAAGTCAGATTTTTGCTGAAATTGTGACCCCGGGGCTTAGGGATTTTTTCAAAAAAATATTTTCTGCCGGTTAAGTTTTTGAGGGCTGATTTCTTGTCCTGTGATAAAAAGCCTTCTGTTTCCATCGCCAAAGCTTTCAGGGGATCATTTGCAAGCTTCTGGCACCATTTTTGAGTGAACTGCCAAAAGTCAGATTTTTGCTGAAATTGTGACCCCGGGGCTTAGGGATTTTTTCAAAAAAATATTTTCTGCCGGTTAAGTTTTTGAGGGCTGATTTCTTGTCCTGTGATAAAAAGCCTTCTGTTTCCATCGCCAAAGCTTTCAGGGGATCATTTGCAAGCTTCTGGCACCATTTTTGAGTGAGTTGCCAAAAGTCAGATTTTTGCTGAAATTGTGACCCCGGCCGGGGCTTAGGGATTTTTTCAAAAAAATATTTTCTGCCGGTTAAGTTTTTGAGGGCTGATTTCTTGTCCTGTGATAAAAAGCCTTCTGTTTCGAGTGCCAAACCTTTCAGGGGAGCATTTTTAAGCTCTTGGAACCATTTTTGAGTGAACTGCCAAAAGTCAGATTTTTGCTGAAATTGTAACCCCGTCCGGGGCTTAGGGATTTTTTCAAAAAAATATTTTCTGCCGGTTAAGTTTTTGAGGGCTGATTTCTGAGGGCTTAGGGATTTTTTCAAAAAAATATTTTCTGCCGGTTAAGTTTTTGAGGGCTGATTTCTTGTCCTGTGATAAAAAGCCTTCTGTTTCCATCACCAAAGCTTTCAGGGGATCATTTGCAAGCTTCTGGCACCATTTTTGAGTGAATTGCCAAAAGTCAGATTTTTGCTGAAATTGTGACCCCGAGGCTTAGGGATTTTTTCAAAAAAATATTTTCTGCCAGTTAAGTTTTTGAGGGCTGATTTCTTGTCCTGTGATAAAAAGCCTTCTGTTTCCATCGCCAAAGCTTTCAGGGGATCATTTGCAAGCTTCTGGCACCATTTTTGAGTGAATTGCCAAAAGTCAGATTTTGGCTGAAATTGTGACCCCGGGGTTTAGCGATTTTTTCAAAAAAATATTTTCTGCCGGTTACGTTTTTGAGGGCTGATTTCTTCTCCTGTGATAAAAAGCCTTCTGTTTCCATCGCCAGCGCTTTCAGGGGATCATTTGCAAGCTTCTGGCACCATTTTTGAGTGAATTGCCAAAAGTCAGATTTTTGCTGAAATTGTGACCCCGGGGCTTAGGGATTTTTTCAAAAAAATATTTTCTGCCGGTGAAGTTTTTGAGGGCTGATTTCTTGTCCTGTGATAAAAAGCCTTCTGTTTCCATCGCCACAGCCTTCAGGGGATCATTTGCAAGCTTCTGGCACCATTTTTGAGTGAATTGCCAAAAGTCAGATTTTTGCTGAAATTGTGACCCCGGGGCTTAGGGATTTTTTCAAAAAAATATTTTCTGCCGGTTAAGTTTTTGAGGGCTGATTTCTTCTCCTGTGATAAAAAGACTTCTGTTTCCATCGCCAACGCTTTCAGGGGATCATTTGCAAGCTTCTGGCACCATTTTTGAGTGAATTGCCAAAAGTCAGATTTTGGCTGAAATTGTGACCCCGGGGCTTACGGATTTTTTCAAAAAAATATTTTCTGCCGGTTAAGTTTTTGAGGGCTGATTTCTTGTCCTGTGATAAAAAAGCCTTTTGTTTCCATGGCCAAAGCTTTCAGGGGATCATTTGCAAGCTTCTGGCACCATTTTTGAGTGAATTGCCAAAAGCCAGATTTTTGCTGAAATTGTGACCCCGGGGCTTAGGGATTTTTTCAAAAAAATATTTTCTGCTGGTTAAGTTTTTGAGGGCATATTTCTTGTCCTGTGATAAAAAGCCTTCTGTTTCCATGGCCAAAGCTTTCAGGGGATCATTTGCAAGCTTCTGGCACCATTTTGAGTGAATTGCCAAAAGTCAGATTTTTGCTGAAATTGTGACCCCGGGGCTTAGGGATTTTTTCAAAAAAATATTTTCTGCCGGTTAAGTTTTTGAGGGCTGATTTCTTGTCCTGTGATAAAAAGCCTTCTGTTTCCATCGCCAAAGCTTTCAGGGGATCATTTGCAAGCTTCTGGCACCATTTTTGAGTGAACTGCCAAAAGTCAGATTTTTGCTGAAATTGTGACCCCGGGGCTTAGGGATTTTTTCAAAAAAATATTTTCTGCTGGTTAAGTTTTTGAGGGCTGATTTCTTGTCCTGTGATAAAAAGCCTTCTGTTTCCATCGCCAAAGCTTTCAGGGGATCATTTGCAAGCTTCTGGCACCATTTTTGAGTGAATTGCCAAAAGTCAGATTTTTGCTGAAATTGTGACCCCGGGGCTTAGGGATTTTTTCAAAAAAATATTTTCTGCCGGTTAAGTTTTTGAGGGCTGATTTCTTGTCCTGTGATAAAAAGTCTTCTGTTTCGAGTGCCAAACCTTTCAGGGGATCATTTGCAAGCTTCTGGCACCATTTTTGAGTGAGTTGCCAAAAGTCAGATTTTTGCTGAAATTGTGACCCCGGCCGGGGCTTAGGGATTTTTTCAAAAAAATATTTTCTGCCGGTTAAGTTTTTGAGGGCTGATTTCTTGTCCTGTGATAAAAAGCCTTCTGTTTCGAGTGCCAAACCTTTCAGGGGAGCATTTTTAAGCTCTTGGAACCATTTTTGAGTGAACTGCCAAAAGTCAGATTTTTGCTGAAATTGTAACCCCGTCCGGGGCTTAGGGATTTTTTCAAAAAAATATTTTCTGCCGGTTAAGTTTTTGAGGGCTGATTTCTGAGGGCTTAGGGATTTTTTCAAAAAAATATTTTCTGCCGGTTAAGTTTTTGAGGGCTGATTTCTTGTCCTGTGATAAAAAGCCTTCTGTTTCCATCACCAAAGCTTTCAGGGGATCATTTGCAAGCTTCTGGCACCATTTTTGAGTGAATTGCCAAAAGTCAGATTTTTGCTGAAATTGTGACCCCGAGGCTTAGGGATTTTTTCAAAAAAATATTTTCTGCCAGTTAAGTTTTTGAGGGCTGATTTCTTGTCCTGTGATAAAAAGCCTTCTGTTTCCATCGCCAAAGCTTTCAGGGGATCATTTTCAAGCTTTTGGCACCATTTTTGAGTGAACTGCCAAAAGTCAGATTTTTGCTGAAATTGTGACCCCGGGGCTTAGGGATTTTTTCAAAAAAATATTTTCTGCCGGTTAAGTTTTTGAGGGCTGATTTCTTGTCCTGTGATAAAAAGCCTTCTGTTTCCATCGCCAAAGCTTTCAGGGGATCATTTGCAAGCTTCTGGCACCATTTTTGAGTGAATTGCCAAAAGTCAGATTTTTGCTGAAATTGTGACCCCGGGGCTTAGGGATTTTTTCAAAAAAATATTTTCTGCCGGTGAAGTTTTTGAGGGCTGATTTCTTGTCCTGTGATAAAAAGCCTTCTGTTTCCATCGCCACAGCCTTCAGGGGATCATTTGCAAGCTTCTGGCACCATTTTTGAGTGAATTGCCAAAAGTCAGATTTTTGCTGAAATTGTGACCCCGGGGCTTAGGGATTTTTTCAAAAAAATATTTTCTGCCGGTCACGTTTTTGAGGGCTGATTTCTTGTCCTGTGATTAAAAGCCTTCTGTTTCCATCGCCGAAGCTTTCAGGGGCTCATTTGCAAGCTTCTGGCACCATTTTTGAGTGAATTGCCAAAAGTCAGATTTTTGCTGAAATTGTGACCCTGGGGCTTAGAAATTTTTTCAAAAAAATATTTTCTGCCGGTTAAGTTTTTGAGGGCTGATTTCTTGTCCTGTGATAAAAAGCCTTCTGTTTCCATCGCCAAAGCTTTCAGGAGATCATTTTTAAGCTCTTGGAACCATTTTTGAGTGAATTGCCAAAAGTCAGATTTTTACTGAAATTGTGACCCCGGGGCTTAGGGATTTTTTCAAAAAAATATTTTCTGCCGGTTAAGTTTTTGAGGGCTGATTTCTTGTCCTGTGATAAAAAGCCTTCTGTTTCCATCGCCAAAGCTTTCAGGGGATCATTTGCAAGCTTCTGGCACCATTTTTGAGTGAATTGCCAAAAGTCAGATTTTTGCTGAAATTGTGACCCCGGGGCTTAGGGATTTTTTCAAAAAAATATTTTCTGCCGGTTAAGTTTTTGAGGGCTGATTTCTTGTCCTGTGATAAAAAGTCTTCTGTTTCGAGTGCGAAACCTTTCAGGGGATCATTTGCAAGCTTCTGGCACCATTTTTGAGTGAGTTGCCAAAAGTCAGAGTTTTGCTGAAATTGTGACCCCAGCCGGGGCTTAGTGATTTTTTCAAAAAAATATTTTCTGCCGGTTAAGTTTTTCAGGGCTGATTTCTTGTCCTGTGATAAAAAGCCTTCTGTTTCGAGTGCCAAACCTTTCAGGGGAGCATTTTTAAGCTCTTGGAACCATTTTTGAGTGAACTGCCAAAAGTCAGATTTTTGCTGAAATTGTAACCCCGTCCGGGGCTTAGGGATTTTTTCAAAAAAATATTTTCTGCCGGTTAAGTTTTTGAGGGCTGATTTCTGAGGGCTTAGGGATTTTTTCAAAAAAATATTTTCTGCCGGTTAAGTTTTTGAGGGCTGATTTCTTGTCCTGTGATAAAAAGCCTTCTGTTTCCATCGCCAAAGCTTTCAGGGGATCATTTGCAAGCTTCTGGCACCATTTTTGAGTGAATTGCCAAAAGTCAGATTTTTGCTGAAATTGTGACCCCGGGGCTTAGGGATTTTTTCAAAAAAATATTTTCTGCCAGTTAAGTTTTTAGGGCTGATTTCTTGTCCTGTGATAAAAAGCCTTTTGTTTCCATGGCCAAAGCTTTCAGGGGATCATTTGCAAGCTTCTGGCACCATTTTTGAGTTAATTGCCAAAAGCCAGATTTTTGCTGAAATTGTGACCCCGGGGCTTAGGGATTTTTTCAAAAAAATATTTTCTGCTGGTTACGTTTTTGAGGGCTGATTTCTTGTCCTGTGATGAAAAGCCTTCTGTTTCCATCGCCAACGCTTTCAGGGGATCATTTGCTAGCTTCTGGCACCATTTTTGAGTGAACTGCCAAAAGTCAGATTTTTCCTGAAATTGTGACCCCGGGGCTTAGGGATTTTTTCAAAAAAATATTTTCTGCCGGTTACGTTTTTGAGGGCTGATTTCTTGTCCTGTGATAAAAAGCCTTCTGTTTCCATGGCCAAAGCTTTCAGGGGATCATTTGCAAGCTTCTGGCACCATTTTTGAGTGAACTGCCAAAAGTCAGATTTTTGCTGAAATTGTGACCCCGGGGCTTAGGGATTTTTTCAAAAAAATATTTTCTGCCGGTTAAGTTTTTGAGGGCTGATTTCTTGTCCTGTGATAAAAAGTCTTCTGTTTCGAGTGCCAAACCTTTCAGGGGATCATTTGCAAGCTTCTGGCACCATTTTTGAGTGAGTTGCCAAAAGTCAGATTTTTGCTGAAATTGTGACCCCGGCCGGGGCTTAGGGATTTTTTCAAAAAAATATTTTCTGCCGGTTAAGTTTTTGAGGGCTGATTTCTTGTCCTGTGATAAAAAGCCTTCTGTTTCGAGTGCCAAACCTTTCAGGGGAGCATTTTTAAGCTCTTGGAACCATTTTTGAGTGAACTGCCAAAAGTCAGATTTTTGCTGAAATTGTAACCCCGTCCGGGGCTTAGGGATTTTTTCAAAAAAATATTTTCTGCCGGTTAAGTTTTTGAGGGCTGATTTCTGAGGGCTTAGGGATTTTTTCAAAAAAATATTTTCTGCCGGTTAAGTTTTTGAGGGCTGATTTCTTGTCCTGTGATAAAAAGCCTTCTGTTTCCATCACCAAAGCTTTCAGGGGATCATTTGCAAGCTTCTGGCACCATTTTTGAGTGAATTGCCAAAAGTCAGATTTTTGCTGAAATTGTGACCCCGAGGCTTAGGGATTTTTTCAAAAAAATATTTTCTGCCAGTTAAGTTTTTGAGGGCTGATTTCTTGTCCTGTGATAAAAAGCCTTCTGTTTCCATCGCCAAAGCTTTCAGGGGATCATTTTCAAGCTTTTGGCACCATTTTTGAGTGAACTGCCAAAAGTCAGATTTTTGCTGAAATTGTGACCCCGGGGCTTACGGATTTTTTCAAAAAAATATTTTCTGCCGGTTACGTTTTTGAGGGCTGATTTCTTGTCCTGTGATAAAAAGCCTTCTGTTTCCATCGCCAAAGCTTTCAGGGGATCATTTGCAAGCTTCTGGCACCATTTTTGAGTGAATTGCCAAAAGTCAGATTTTTGCTGAAATTGTGACCCCGGGGCTTAGGGATTTTTTCAAAAAAATACTTTCTGCCGGTGAAGTTTTTGAGGGCTGATTTCTTGTCCTGTGATAAAAAGCCTTCTGTTTCCATCGCCACAGCCTTCAGGGGATCATTTGCAAGCTTCTGGCACCATTTTTGAGTGAATTGCCAAAAGTCAGATTTTTGCTGAAATTGTGACCCCGGGGCTTAGGGATTTTTTCAAAAAAATATTTTCTGCCGGTCACGTTTTTGAGGGCTGATTTCTTGTCCTGTGATTAAAAGCCTTCTGTTTCCATCGCCGAAGCTTTCAGGGGCTCATTTGCAAGCTTCTGGCACCATTTTTGAGTGAATTGCCAAAAGTCAGATTTTTGCTGAAATTGTGACCCTGGGGCTTAGAAATTTTTTCAAAAAAATATTTTCTGCCGGTTAAGTTTTTGAGGGCTGATTTCTTGTCCTGTGATAAAAAGCCTTCTGTTTCCATCGCCAAAGCCTTCAGGGGATCATTTGCAAGCTTCTGGCACCATTTTTGAGTGAATTGCCAAAAGTCAGATTTTTGCTGAAATTGTGACCCCGGGGCTTAGGGATTTTTTCAAAAAAATATTTTCTGCCGGTCACGTTTTTGAGGGCTGATTTCTTGTCCTGTGATTAAAAGCCTTCTGTTTCCATCGCCGAAGCTTTCAGGGGCTCATTTGCAAGCTTCTGGCACCATTTTTGAGTGAATTGCCAAAAGTCAGATTTTTGCTGAAATTGTGACCCTGGGGCTTAGAAATTTTTTCAAAAAAATATTTTCTGCCGGTTAAGTTTTTGAGGGCTGATTTCTTGTCCTGTGATAAAAAGCCTTCTGTTTCCATCGCCAAAGCTTTCAGGAGATCATTTTTAAGCTCTTGGAACCATTTTTGAGTGAATTGCCAAAAGTCAGATTTTTACTGAAATTGTGACCCCGGGGCTTAGGGATTTTTTCAAAAAAATATTTTCTGCCGGTTAAGTTTTTGAGGGCTGATTTCTTGTCCTGTGATAAAAAGCCTTCTGTTTCCATCGCCAAAGCTTTCAGGGGATCATTTGCAAGCTTCTGGCACCATTTTTGAGTGAATTGCCAAAAGTCAGATTTTTGCTGAAATTGTGACCCCGGGGCTTAGGGATTTTTTCAAAAAAATATTTTCTGCCGGTTAAGTTTTTGAGGGCTGATTTCTTGTCCTGTGATAAAAAGTCTTCTGTTTCGAGTGCGAAACCTTTCAGGGGATCATTTGCAAGCTTCTGGCACCATTTTTGAGTGAGTTGCCAAAAGTCAGAGTTTTGCTGAAATTGTGACCCCAGCCGGGGCTTAGTGATTTTTTCAAAAAAATATTTTCTGCCGGTTAAGTTTTTCAGGGCTGATTTCTTGTCCTGTGATAAAAAGCCTTCTGTTTCGAGTGCCAAACCTTTCAGGGGAGCATTTTTAAGCTCTTGGAACCATTTTTGAGTGAACTGCCAAAAGTCAGATTTTTGCTGAAATTGTAACCCCGTCCGGGGCTTAGGGATTTTTTCAAAAAAATATTTTCTGCCGGTTAAGTTTTTGAGGGCTGATTTCTGAGGGCTTAGGGATTTTTTCAAAAAAATATTTTCTGCCGGTTAAGTTTTTGAGGGCTGATTTCTTGTCCTGTGATAAAAAGCCTTCTGTTTCCATCGCCAAAGCTTTCAGGGGATCATTTGCAAGCTTCTGGCACCATTTTTGAGTGAATTGCCAAAAGTCAGATTTTTGCTGAAATTGTGACCCCGGGGCTTAGGGATTTTTTCAAAAAAATATTTTCTGCCAGTTAAGTTTTTAGGGCTGATTTCTTGTCCTGTGATAAAAAGCCTTTTGTTTCCATGGCCAAAGCTTTCAGGGGATCATTTGCAAGCTTCTGGCACCATTTTTGAGTTAATTGCCAAAAGCCAGATTTTTGCTGAAATTGTGACCCCGGGGCTTAGGGATTTTTTCAAAAAAATATTTTCTGCTGGTTACGTTTTTGAGGGCTGATTTCTTGTCCTGTGATGAAAAGCCTTCTGTTTCCATCGCCAACGCTTTCAGGGGATCATTTGCTAGCTTCTGGCACCATTTTTGAGTGAACTGCCAAAAGTCAGATTTTTCCTGAAATTGTGACCCCGGGGCTTAGGGATTTTTTCAAAAAAATATTTTCTGCCGGTTACGTTTTTGAGGGCTGATTTCTTGTCCTGTGATAAAAAGCCTTCTGTTTCCATGGCCAAAGCTTTCAGGGGATCATTTGCAAGCTTCTGGCACCATTTTTGAGTGAATTGCCAAAAGTCAGATTTTTGCTGAAATTGTGACCCCGAGGCTTAGGGATTTTTTCAAAAAAATATTTTCTGCCAGTTAAGTTTTTGAGGGCTGATTTCTTGTCCTGTGATAAAAAGCCTTCTGTTTCGAGTGCCAAACCTTTCAGGGGAGCATTTTTAAGCTCTTGGAACCATTTTTGAGTGAACTGCCAAAAGTCAGATTTCTGCCGGTTAAGTTTTTGAGGGCTGATTTCTTGTCCTGTGATAAAAAGTCTTCTGTTTCGAGTGCGAAACCTTTCAGGGGATCATTTGCAAGCTTCTGGCACCATTTTTGAGTGAGTTGCCAAAAGTCAGAGTTTTGCTGAAATTGTGACCCCAGCCGGGGCTTAGTGATTTTTTCAAAAAAATATTTTCTGCCGGTTAAGTTTTTCAGGGCTGATTTCTTGTCCTGTGATAAAAAGCCTTCTGTTTCGAGTGCCAAACCTTTCAGGGGAGCATTTTTAAGCTCTTGGAACCATTTTTGAGTGAACTGCTAAAAGTCAGATTTTTGCTGAAATTGTAACCCCGTCCGGGGCTTAGGGATTTTTTCAAAAAAATATTTTCTGCCGGTTAAGTTTTTGAGGGCTGATTTCTGAGGGCTTAGGGATTTTTTCAAAAAAATATTTTCTGCCGGTTAAGTTTTTGAGGGCTGATTTCTTGTCCTGTGATAAAAAGCCTTCTGTTTCCATCGCCAAAGCTTTCAGGGGATCATTTGCAAGCTTCTGGCACCATTTTTGAGTGAATTGCCAAAAGTCAGATTTTTGCTGAAATTGTGACCCCGGGGCTTAGGGATTTTTTCAAAAAAATATTTTCTGCCAGTTAAGTTTTTAGGGCTGATTTCTTGTCCTGTGATAAAAAGCCTTTTGTTTCCATGGCCAAAGCTTTCAGGGGATCATTTGCAAGCTTCTGGCACCATTTTTGAGTTAATTGCCAAAAGCCAGATTTTTGCTGAAATTGTGACCCCGGGGCTTAGGGATTTTTTCAAAAAAATATTTTCTGCTGGTTACGTTTTTGAGGGCTGATTTCTTGTCCTGTGATGAAAAGCCTTCTGTTTCCATCGCCAACGCTTTCAGGGGATCATTTGCTAGCTTCTGGCACCATTTTTGAGTGAACTGCCAAAAGTCAGATTTTTCCTGAAATTGTGACCCCGGGGCTTAGGGATTTTTTCAAAAAAATATTTTCTGCCGGTTACGTTTTTGAGGGCTGATTTCTTGTCCTGTGATAAAAAGCCTTCTGTTTCCATGGCCAAAGCTTTCAGGGGATCATTTGCAAGCTTCTGGCACCATTTTTGAGTGAATTGCCAAAAGTCAGATTTTTGCTGAAATTGTGACCCCGAGGCTTAGGGATTTTTTCAAAAAAATATTTTCTGCCAGTTAAGTTTTTGAGGGCTGATTTCTTGTCCTGTGATAAAAAGCCTTCTGTTTCGAGTGCCAAACCTTTCAGGGGAGCATTTTTAAGCTCTTGGAACCATTTTTGAGTGAACTGCCAAAAGTCAGATTTTTGCTGAAATTGTGACCCCGGGGCTTACGGATTTCTTCAAAAAAAATATTTTCTGCCGGTTACGTTTTTGAGGGCTGATTTCTTGTCCTGTGATAAAAAGCCTTCTGTTTCCATCGCCAAAGCTTTCAGGGGATCATTTGCAAGCTTCTGGCACCATTTTTGAGTGAATTGCCAAAAGTCAGAGTTTTGCTGAAATTGTGACCCCGGGGCTTAGGGATTTTTTCAAAAAAATATTTTCTGCCGGTTAGGTTTTTGAGGGCTGATTTCTTGTCCTGTGATAAAAAGCCTTCTGTTTCCATTGCCAAAGCTTTCAGGGGATCATGTGCAAGCTTCTGGCACCATTTTTGAGTGAATTGCCAAAAGTCAGATTTTTGCTGAAATTGTGACCCCGGGGCTTAGGGATTTTTTCAAAAAAATATTTTCTGCCGGTTAAGTTTTTGAGGGCTGATTTCTTGTCCTGTGATAAAAAGCCTTCTGTTTCCATCGCCAAAGCTTTCAGGGGATCATTTGCAAGCTTCTGGCACCATTTTTGAGTGAATTGCCAAAAGTCAGATTTTTGCTGAAATTGTGACCCCGGGGCTTAGGGATTTTTTCAAAAAAATATTTTCTGCCGGTTAAGTTTTTGAGGGCTGATTTCTTGTCCTGTGATAAAAAAGCCTTTTGTTTCCATGGCCAAAGCTTTCAGGGGATCATTTGCAAGCTTCTGGCACCATTTTTGAGTGAATTGCCAAAAGTCAGATTTTTGCTGAAATTGTGACCCCGAGGCTTAGGGATTTTTTCAAAAAAATATTTTCTGCCAGTTAAGTTTTTGAGGGCTGATTTCTTGTCCTGTGATAAAAAGCCTTCTGTTTCGAGTGCCAAACCTTTCAGGGGAGCATTTTTAAGCTCTTGGAACCATTTTTGAGTGAACTGCCAAAAGTCAGATTTTTGCTGAAATTGTGACCCCGGGGCTTACGGATTTCTTCAAAAAAATATTTTCTGCCGGTTACGTTTTTGAGGGCTGATTTCATGTCCTGTGATAAAAAGCCTTCTGTTTCCATCGCCAAAGCTTTCAGGGGATCATTTGCAAGCTTCTGGCACCATTTTTGAGTGAATTGCCAAAAGTCAGAGTTTTGCTGAAATTGTGACCCCGGGCCTTAGGGATTTTTTCAAAAAAATATTTTCTGCCGGTTAAGTTTTTGAGGGCTGATTTCTTGTCCTGTGATAAAAAGCCTTCTGTTTCCATCGCCAAAGCTTTCAGGGGATCATTTGCAAGCTTCTGGCACCATTTTTGAGTGAATTGCCAAAAGTCAGATTTTTGCTGAAATTGTGACCCCGGGGCTTAGGGATTGTTTCAAAAAAATATTTTCTGCCGGTTAAGGTTTTGAGGGCTGATTTCTTGTCCTGTGATAAAAAGCCTTCTGTTTCGAGTGCAAAACCTTTCTGGGGAGCATTTGCAAGCTTCTGGCACCATTTTTGAGTGAATTGCCAAAAGTCAGATTTTTGCTGAAATTGTGACCCCGGGCCTTAGGGATTTTTTCAAAAAAATATTTTCTGCCGGTTACGTTTTTGAGGGCTGATTTCTTGTCCTGTGATAAAAAGCCTTCTGTTTCCATTGCCAAAGCTTTCAGGGGATCATTTGCAAGCTTCTGGCACCATTTTTGAGTGAATTGCCAAAAGTCAGATTTTTGCTGAAATTGTGACCCCGGGGCTTAGGGATTTTTTCAAAAAAATATTTTCTGCCGGTGAAGTTTTTGAGGGCTGATTTCTTGTCCTGTGATAAAAAGCCTTCTGTTTCCATCGCCACAGCCTTCAGGGGATCATTTGCAAGCTTCTGGCACCATTTTTGAGTGAATTGCCAAAAGTCAGATTTTTGCTGAAATTGTGACCCCGGGGCTTAGGGATTTTTTCAAAAAAATATTTTCTGCCGGTTACGTTTTTGAGGGCTGATTTCTTCTCCTGTGATAAAAAGCCTTCTGTTTCCATCGCCAAAACTTTCAGGGGATCATTTGCAAGCTTCTGGCACCATTTTTGAGTGAATTGCCAAAAGTCAGATTTTTGCTGAAATTGTGACCCCGGGGCTTAAGGATTTTTTCAAAAAAAAATTTTTGCCGGTTAAGTTTTTGAGGGCTGATTTCTTGTCCTGTGATAAAAAGCCTTCTGTTTCCATCGCCAAAGCTTTCAGGGGATCATTTGCAAGCTTCTGGCACCATTTTTGAGTGAATTGCCAAAAGTCAGATATTTGCTGAAATTGTGACCCCGGGGCTTAGGGATTTTTTCAAAAAAATATTTTCTGCTGGTTACGTTTTTGAGGGCTGATTTCTTGTCCTGTGATAAAAAGCCTTCTGTTTCCATCGCCAACGCTTTCAGGGGATCATTTGCAAGCTTCTGGCACCATTTTTGAGTGAACTGCCAAAAGTCAGATTTTTGCTGAAATTGTGACCCCGGGGCTTAGGGATTTTTTCAAAAAAATATTTTCTGCCGGTTACGTTTTTGAGGGCTGATTTCTTGTCCTGTGATAAAAAGCCTTCTGTTTCGAGTGCCAAACCTTTCAGGGGATCATTTGCAAGCTTCTGGCACCATTTTTGAATGAATTGCCAAAAGTCAGATTTTTGCTGAAATTGTGACCCCGGGGCTTAGGGATTTTTTCAAAAAAATATTTTCTGCCGGTGAAGTTTTTGAGGGCTGATTTCTTGTCCTGTGATAAAAAGCCTTCTGTTTCCATCGCCACAGCCTTCAGGGGATCATTTGCAAGCTTCTGGCACCATTTTTGAGTGAATTGCCAAAAGTCAGATTTTTGCTGAAATTGTGACCCCGGGGCTTAGGGATTTTTTCAAAAAAATATTTTCTGCCGATTACGTTTTTGAGGGCTGATTTCTTGTCCTGTGATAAAAAGCCTTCTGTTTACATCGCCAAAGCTTTCAGGGGATCATTTGCAAGCTTCTGGCACCATTTTTGAGTGAATTGCCAAAAGTCAGATTTTTGCTGAAATTGTGACCCCGGGGCTTAGAGATTTTTTCAAAAAAATATTTTCTGCCGGTTAAGTTTTTGAGGGCTGATTTCTTCTCCTGTGATAAAAAGCCTTCTGTTTCCATTGCCAAAGCTTTCAGGGGATCATTTGCAAGCTTCTGGCACCATTTTTGAGTGAATTGCCAAAAGTCAGATTTTTGCTGAAATTGTGACCCCGGGGCTTAGGGATTTTTTCAAAAAAATATTTTCTGCCGGTTAAGTTTTTGAGGGCTGATGTCTTCTCCTGTGATAAAAAGCCTTCTGTTTCCATCGCCAAAGCTTTCAGGGGATCATTTGCAAGCTTCTGGCACCATTTTTGAGTGAACTGCCAAAAGTCAGATTTTTGCTGAAATTGTGACCCCGGGGCTTAGGGATTTTTTCAAAAAAATATTTTCTGCCGGTCACGTTTTTGAGGGCTGATTTCTTGTCCTGTGATTAAAAGCCTTCTGTTTCCATCGCCAACGTTTTCAGGGGATCATTTGCAAGCTTCTGGGACCATTTTTGAGTGAACTGCCAAAAGTCAGATTTTTGCTGAAATTGTGACCCCGGGGCTTAGGGATTTTTTCAAAAAAATATTTTCTGCTGGTTAAGTTTTTGAGGGCTGATTTCTTGTCCTGTGATAAAAAGCCTTCTGTTTCCATGGCCAAAGCTTTCAGGGGATCATTTGCAAGCTTCTGGCACCATTTTTGAGTGAATTGCCAAAAGTCAGATTTTTGCTGAAATTGTGACCCCGGGGCTTAGAGATTTTTTCAAAAAAATATTTTCTGCCGGTTAAGTTTTTGAGGGCTGATTTCTTCTCCTGTGATAAAAAGCCTTCTGTTTCCATTGCCAAAGCTTTCAGGGGATCATTTGCAAGCTTCTGGCACCATTTTTGAGTGAATTGCCAAAAGTCAGATTTTTGCTGAAATTGTGACCCCGGGGCTTAGGGATTTTTTCAAAAAAATATTTTCTGCCGGTTAAGTTTTTGAGGGCTGATGTCTTCTCCTGTGATAAAAAGCCTTCTGTTTCCATCGCCAAAGCTTTCAGGGGATCATTTGCAAGCTTCTGGCACCATTTTTGAGTGAACTGCCAAAAGTCAGATTTTTGCTGAAATTGTGACCCCGGGGCTTAGGGATTTTTTCAAAAAAATATTTTCTGCCGGTCACGTTTTTGAGGGCTGATTTCTTGTCCTGTGATTAAAAGCCTTCTGTTTCCATCGCCAACGTTTTCAGGGGATCATTTGCAAGCTTCTGGGACCATTTTTGAGTGAACTGCCAAAAGTCAGATTTTTGCTGAAATTGTGACCCCGGGGCTTAGGGATTTTTTCAAAAAAATATTTTCTGCTGGTTAAGTTTTTGAGGGCTGATTTCTTGTCCTGTGATAAAAAGCCTTCTGTTTCCATGGCCAAAGCTTTCAGGGGATCATTTGCAAGCTTCTGGCACCATTTTTGAGTGAATTGCCAAAAGTCAGATTTTTGCTGAAATTGTGACCCCGGGGCTTAGGGATTTTTTCAAAAAAATATTTTCTGCCGGTTAAGTTTTTGAGGGCTAATTTTCCTGTGATAAAAAGCCTTCTGTTTCCATCGCCAAAGCTTTCAGGGGATCATTTGCAAGCTTCTGGCACCATTTTTGAGTGAACTGCCAAAAGTCAGATTTTTGCTGAAATTGTGACCCCGGGGCTTAGGGATTTTTTCAAAAAAATATTTTCTGCCGGTTACGTTTTTGAGGGCTGATTTCTTGTCCTGTGATAAAAAGCCTTCTGTTTCGAGTGCCAAACCTTTCAGGGGATCATTTGCAAGCTTCTGGCACCATTTTTGAGTGAACTGCCAAAAGTCAGATTTTTGCTGAAATTGTGACCCCGGGGCTTAGGGATTTTTTCAAAAAAATATTTTCTGCCGGTGAAGTTTTTGAGGGCTGATTTCTTGTCCTGTGATAAAAAGCCTTCTGTTTCCATTGCCAAAGCTTTCAGGGGATCATTTGCAAGCTTCTGGCACCATTTTTGAGCGAATTGCCAAAAGTCAGATTTTTGCTGAAATTGTGACCCCGGGGCTTAGGGATTTTTTCAAAAAAATATTTTCTGCCGGTGAAGTTTTTGAGGGCTGATTTCTTGTCCTGTGATAAAAAGCCTTTTGTTTCCATGGCCAAAGCTTTCAGGGGATCATTTGCAAGCTTCTGGCACCATTTTTGAGTGAATTGCCAAAAGCCAGATTTTTGCTGAAATTGTGACCCCGGGGCTTAGGGATTTTTTCAAAAAAATATTTTCTGCTGGTTAAGTTTTTGAGGGCTGATTTCTTGTCCTGTGATAAAAAGCCTTCTGTTTCCATGGCCAAAGCTTTCAGGGGATCATTTGCAAGCTTCTGGCACCATTTTTGAGTGAATTGCCAAAAGTCAGATTTTTGCTGAAATTGTGACCCCGGGGCTTAGGGATTTTTTCAAAAAAATATTTTCTGCCGGTTAAGTTTTTGAGGGCTGATTTCTTGTCCTGTGATAAAAAGCCTTCTGTTTCCATCGCCAAAGCTTTCAGGGGATCATTTGCAAGCTTCTGGCACCATTTTTGAGTGAACTGCCAAAAGTCAGATTTTTGCTGAAATTGTGACCCCGGGGCTTAGGGATTTTTTCAAAAAAATATTTTCTGCCGGTGAAGTTTTTGAGGGCTGATTTCTTGTCCTGTGATAAAAAGCCTTCTGTTTCCATCGCCACAGCCTTCAGGGGATCATTGCAAGCTTCTGGCACCATTTTTGAGTGAATTGCCAAAAGTCTGATTTTTGCTGAAATTGTGACCCCGGGGCTTAGGGATTTTTTCAAAAAAATATTTTCTGCCGGTTACGTTTTTGAGGGCTGATTTCTTGTCCTGTGATAAAAAGCCTTCTGTTTCCATCGCCAAAGCTTTCAGGGGATCATTTGCAAGCTTCTGGCACCATTTTTGAGTGAATTGCCAAAAGTCAGATTTTTGCTGAAATTGTGACCCCGGGGCTTAGGGATTTTTTCAAAAAAATATTTTCTGCCGGTTAAGTTTTTGAGGGCTGATTTCTTGTCCTGTGATAAAAAGCCTTCTGTTTCCATCGCCAAAGCTTTCAGGGGATCATTTGCAAGCTTCTGGCACCATTTTTGAGTGAATTGCCAAAAGTCAGATTTTTGCTGAAATTGTGACCCCGGGGCTTAGGGATTTTTTCAAAAAAATATTTTCTGCCGGTTAAGTTTTTGAGGGCTGATTTCTTGTCCTGTGATAAAAAGCCTTCTGTTTCCATCGCCAAAGCTTTCAGGAGATCATTTTTAAGCTCTTGGAACCATTTTTGAGTGAATTGCCAAAAGTCAGATTTTTGCTGAAATTGTGACCCCGGGGCTTAGGGATTTTTTCAAAAAAATATTTTCTGCCGGTTAAGTTTTTGAGGGCTGATTTCTTGTCCTGTGATAAAAAGCCTTCTGTTTCCATCGCCAAAGCTTTCAGGGGATCATTTGCAAGCTTCTGGCACCATTTTTGAGTGAATTGCCAAAAGTCAGATTTTTGCTGAAATTGTGACCCCGGGGCTTAGGGATTTTTTCAAAAAAATATTTTCTGCCGGTTAAGTTTTTGAGGGCTGATTTCTTGTCCTGTGATAAAAAGTCTTCTGTTTCCATCGCCAACGCTTTCAGGGGATCATTTGCAAGGTTCTGGCACCATTTTTGAGTGAATTGCCAAAAGTCAGATTTTGGCTGAAATTGTGACCCCGGGGCTTACGGATTTTTTCAAAAAAATATTTTCTGCCGGTTAAGTTTTTGAGGGCTGATTTCTTGTCCTGTGATAAAAAAGCCTTTTGTTTCCATGGCCAAAGCTTTCAGGGGATCATTTGCAAGCTTCTGGCACCATTTTTGAGTGAATTGCCAAAAGCCAGATTTTTGCTGAAATTGTGACCCCGGGGCTTAGGGATTTTTTCAAAAAAATATTTTCTGCTGGTTAAGTTTTTGAGGGCTGATTTCTTGTCCTGTGATAAAAAGCCTTCTGTTTCCATCGCCAAAGCTTTCAGGGGATCATTTGAAAGCTTCTGGCACCATTTTTGAGTGAATTGCCAAAAGTCAGATTTTTGCTGAAATTGTGACCCCGGGGCTTAGGGATTTTTTCAAAAAAATATTTTCGGCCGGTTAAGTTTTTGAGGGCTGATTTCTTGTCCTGTGATAAAAAGCCTTCTGTTTCCATCGCCAAAACTTTCAGGGGATCATTTGCAAGCTTCTGGCACCATTTTTGAGTGAACTGCCAAAAGTCAGATTTTTGCTGAAATTGTGACCCCGGGGCTTAGGGATTTTTTCAAAAAAATATTTTCTGCCGGTCACGTTTTTGAGGGCTGAT
Organism: Podarcis vaucheri; assembly: GCF_965113315.1. Taxonomy (NCBI): domain Eukaryota; kingdom Metazoa; phylum Chordata; class Lepidosauria; order Squamata; family Lacertidae; genus Podarcis; species Podarcis vaucheri. The sequence continues at coordinate 16,947,007 of NC_138766.1, forward strand.
TTCTTGTCCTGTGATTAAAAGCCTTCTGTTTCCATCGCCAACGTTTTCAGGGGATCATTTGCAAGCTTCTGGCACCATTTTTGAGTGAACTGCCAAAAGTCAGATTTTTGCTGAAATAGTGACCCCGGGGCTTAGGGATTTTTTCAAAAAAATATTTTCTGCCGGTTACGTTTTTGGGGGGTGATTTCTTGTCCTGTGATAAAAAGCCTTCTGTTTCCATTGCCAAAGCTTTCAGGGGATCATTTGCAAGCTTCTGGCACCATTTTTGAGAGAATTGCCAAAAGTCAGATTTTTGCTGAAATTGTGACCCCGGGGCTTAGGGATTTTTTCAAAAAAATATTTTCTGACGGTTAAGTTTTTGAGGGCTGATTTCTTGTCCTGTGATAAAAAGCCTTCTGTTTCGAGTGCCAAACCTTTCAGGGGATCATTTGCAAGCTTCTGGCACCATTTTTGAGTGAACTGCCAAAAGTCAGATTTTTGCTGAAATTGTGACCCCGGGGCTTAGGGATATTTCAAAAAAATATTTTCTGCCGGTGAAGTTTTTGAGGGCTGATTTCTTGTCCTGTGATAAAAAGCCTTCTGTTTCCATTGCCAAAGCTTTCAGGGGATCATTTGCAAGCTTCTGGCACCATTTTTGAGTGAATTGCCAAAAGTCAGATTTTTGCTGAAATTGTGATCCCGGGGCTTAGGGATTTTTTCAAAAAAATATTTTCTGCCGGTGAAGTTTTTGAGGGCTGATTTCTTGTCCTGTGATAAAAAGCCTTTTGTTTCCATGGCCAAAGCTTTCAGGGGATCATTTGCAAGCTTCTGGCACCATTTTTGAGTGAATTGCCAAAAGCCAGATTTTTGCTGAAATTGTGACCCCGGGGCTTAGGGATTTTTTCAAAAAAATATTTTCTGCTGGTTAAGTTTTTGAGGGCTGATTTCTTGTCCTGTGATAAAAAGCCTTCTGTTTCCATGGCCAAAGCTTTCAGGGGATCATTTGCAAGTTTCTGGCACCATTTTTGAGTGAACTGCCAAAAGTCAGATTTTTGCTGAAATTGTGACCCCGGGGCTTAGGGATTTTTTCAAAAAAATATTTTCTGCCGGTGAAGTTTTTGAGGGCTGATTTCTTGTCCTGTGATAAAAAGCCTTCTGTTTCCATCGCCACAGCCTTCAGGGGATCATTTGCAAGCTTCTGGCACCATTTTTGAGTGAATTGCCAAAAGTCAGATTTTTGCTGAAATTGTGACCCCGGGGCTTAGGGATTTTTTCAAAAAAACATTTTCTGCCGGTTAAGTTTTTGAGGGCTGATTTCTTGTCCTGTGATAAAAAGCCTTCTGTTTTGAGTGCCAAACCTTTCAGGGGAGCTTTTTTCAGCTCTTGGAACCATTTTTGAGTGAACTGCCAAAAGTCAGATCTTTGCTGAAATTGTGACCCCGGGGCTTAGGGATTTTTTCAAAAAAATATTTTCTGCCGGTTAAGTTTTTGAGGGCTGATTTCTTGTCCTGTGATAAAAAGCCTTCTGTTTCCATCGCCAAAGCTTTCAGGGGATCATTTGCAACCTTCTGGCACCATTTTTGAGTGAATTGCCAAAAGTCAGTTTTTTGCTGAAATTGTGACCCCGGGGCTTAGAGATTTTTTCAAAAAAATATTTTCTGCCGGTTAAGTTTTTGAGGGCTGATTTCTTGTCCTGTGATAAAAAGCCTTCTGTTTTGAGTGCCAAACCTTTCAGAGGAGCTTTTTTCAGCTCTTGGAACCATTTTTGAGTGAACTGCCAAAAGTCAGATCTTTGCTGAAATTGTGACCCCGGGGCTTAGGGATTTTTTCAAAAAAATATTTTCTGCCGGTTAAGTTTTTGAGGGCTGATTTTTTGTCCTGTGATAAAAAGCCTTCTGTTTCCATCGCCAAAGCTTTCAGGGGATCATTTGCAAGCTTCTGGCACCATTTTTGAGTGAACTGCCAAAAGTCAGATTTTTGCTGAAATTGTGACCCCGGGGCTTAGGGATTTTTTCAAAAAAATATTTTCTGCCGGTTACGTTTTTGAGGGCTGATTTCTTGTCTTGTGATAAAAAGCCTTCTGTTTCGAGTGCCAAACCTTTCAGGGGAGCATTTTTAAGCTCTTGGAACCATTTTTGAGTGAACTGCCAAAAGTCAGATCTTTGCTGAAATTGTGACCCCGGGGCTTAGGGATTTTTTCAAAAAAATATTTTCTGCCGGTTAAGTTTTTCAGGGCTGATTTCTTGTCCTGTGATAAAAAGCCTTCTGTTTCCATCGCCAAAGCTTTCAGGGGATCATTTGCAACCTTCTGGCACCATTTTTGAGTGAATTGCCAAAAGTCAGATTTTTGCTGAAATTGTGAAATTGCAAGCTTCTGGCACCATTTTTGAGTGAATTGCCAAAAGTCTGATTTTTGCTGAAATTGTGACCCCGGGGCTTAGGGATTTTTTCAAAAAAATATTTTCTGCCGGTTACGTTTTTGAGGGCTGATTTCTTGTCCTGTGATAAAAAGCCTTCTGTTTCCATCGCCAAAGCTTTCAGGGGATCATTTGCAAGCTTCTGGCACCATTTTTGAGTGAATTGCCAAAAGTCAGATTTTTGCTGAAATTGTGACCCCGGGGCTTAGGGATTTTTTCAAAAATATATTTTCTGCCGGTTAAGTTTTTGTGGGCTGATTTCTTGTCCTGTGATAAAAAGCCTTCTGTTTCCATCGCCAAAGCTTTCAGGGGATCATTTGCAAGCTTCTGGCACCATTTTTGAGTGAATTGCCAAAAGTCAGATTTTTGCTGAAATTGTGACCCCGGGGCTTAGGGATTTTTTCAAAAAAATATTTTCTGCCGGTTAAGTTTTTGAGGGCTGATTTCTTGTCCTGTGATAAAAAGCCTTCTGTTTCCATCGCCAAAGCTTTCAGGAGATCATTTTTAAGCTCTTGGAACCATTTTTGAGTGAATTGCCAAAAGTCAGATTTTTGCTGAAATTGTGACCCCGGGGCTTAGGGATTTTTTCAAAAAAATATTTTCTGCCGGTCACGTTTTTGAGGGCTGATTTCTTGTCCTGTGATTAAAAGCCTTCTGTTTCCATTGCCAAAGCTTTCAGGGGATCATTTGCAAGCTTCTGGCACCATTTTTGAGTGAATTGCCAAAAGTCAGATTTTTGCTGAAATTGTGACCCCGGGGCTTAGGGATTTTTTCAAAAAAATATTTTCTGACGGTTAAGTTTTTGAGGGCTGATTTCTTGTCCTGTGATAAAAAGCCTTCTGTTTCGAGTGCCAAACCTTTCAGGGGATCATTTGCAAGCTTCTGGCACCATTTTTGAGTGAACTGCCAAAAGTCAGATTTTTGCTGAAATTGTGACCCCGGGGCTTAGGGATTTTTTCAAAAAAATATTTTCTGCCGGTGAAGTTTTTGAGGGCTGATTTCTTGTCCTGTGATAAAAAGCCTTCTGTTTCCATTGCCAAAGCTTTCAGGGGATCATTTGCAAGCTTCTGGCACCATTTTTGAGTGAATTGCCAAAAGTCAGATTTTTGCTGAAATTGTGACCCCGGGGCTTAGGGATTTTTTCAAAAAAATATTTTCTGCCGGTGAAGTTTTTGAGGGCTGATTTCTTGTCCTGTGATAAAAAGCCTTTTGTTTCCATGGCCAAAGCTTTCAGGGGATCATTTGCAAGCTTCTGGCACCATTTTTGAGTGAATTGCCAAAAGCCAGATTTTTGCTGAAATTGTGACCCCGGGGCTTAGGGATTTTTTCAAAAAAATATTTTCTGCTGGTTAAGTTTTTGAGGGCTGATTTCTTGTCCTGTGATAAAAAGCCTTCTGTTTCTATGGCCAAAGCTTTCAGGGGATCATTTGCAAGCTTCTGGCACCATTTTTGAGTGAATTGCCAAAAGTCAGATTTTTGCTGAAATTGTGACCCCGGGGCTTAGGGATTTTTTCAAAAAAATATTTTCTGCCGGTTAAGTTTTTGAGGGCTGATTTCTTGTCCTGTGATAAAAAGCCTTCTGTTTCCATCGCCAAAGCTTTCAGGGGATCATTTGCAAGCTTCTGGCACCATTTTTGAGTGAACTGCCAAAAGTCAGATTTTTGCTGAAATTGTGACCCCGGGGCTTAGGGATTTTTTCAAAAAAATATTTTCTGCCGGTGAAGTTTTTGAGGGCTGATTTCTTGTCCTGTGATAAAAAGCCTTCTGTTTCCATCGCCACAGCCTTCAGGGGATCATTTGCAAGCTTCTGGCACCATTTTTGAGTGAATTGCCAAAAGTCAGATTTTTGCTGAAATTGTGACCCCGGGGCTTAGGGATTTTTTCAAAAAAATATTTTCTGCCGGTTACGTTTTTGAGGGCTGATTTCTTGTCCTGTGATAAAAAGCCTTCTGTTTCCATCGCCAAAGCTTTCAGGGGATCATTTGCAAGCTTCTGGCACCATTTTTGAGTGAATTGCCAAAAGTCAGATTTTTGCTGACATTGTGACCCCGGGGCTTAGGGATTTTTTCAAAAAAATATTTTCTGCCGGTTAAGTTTTTGAGGGCTGATTTCTTGTCCTGTGATAAAAAGCCTTCTGTTTCCATCGCCAAAGCTTTCAGGGGATCATTTGCAAGCTTCTGGCACCATTTTTGAGTGAATTGCCAAAAGTCAGATTTTTGCTGAAATTGTGACCCCGGGGCTTAGGGATTTTTTCAAAAAAATATTTTCTGCCGGTTAAGTTTTTGAGGGCTGATTTCTTGTCCTGTGATAAAAAGCCTTCTGTTTCCATCGCCAAAGCTTTCAGGAGATCATTTTTAAGCTCTTGGAACCATTTTTGAGTGAATTGCCAAAAGTCAGATTTTTGCTGAAATTGTGACCCCGGGGCTTAGGGATTTTTTTCAAAAAAATATTTTCTGCCGGTTAAGTTTTTGAGGGCTGATTTCTTGTCCTGTGATAAAAAGCCTTCTGTTTCCATCGCCAAAGCTTTCAGGGGATCATTTGCAAGCTTCTGGCACCATTTTTGAGTGAATTGCCAAAAGTCAGATTTTTGCTGAAATTGTGACCCCGGGGCTTAGGGATTTTTTCAAAAAAATATTTTCTGCCGGTTAAGTTTTTGAGGGCTGATTTCTTGTCCTGTGATAAAAAGTCTTCTGTTTCGAGTGCAAAACCTTTCAGGGGATCATTTGCAAGGTTCTGGCACCATTTTTGAGTGAGTTGCCAAAAGTAAGATTTTTGCTGAAATTGTGACCCCGGCCGGGGCTTAGGGATTTTTTCAAAAAAATATTTTCTGCCAGTTAAGTTTTTCAGGGCTGATTTCTTGTCCTGTGATAAAAAGCCTTCTGTTTCGAGTGCCAAACCTTTCAGGGGAGCATTTTTAAGCTCTTGGAACCATTTTTGAGTGAACTGCCAAAAGGCAGATTTTTGCTGAAATTGTGACCCCGGCCGGGGCTTAGGGATTTTTTCAAAAAAATATTTTCTGCCGGTTAAGTTTTTGAGGGCTGTTTTCTGAGGGCTTAGGGATTTTTTCAAAAAAATATTTTCTGCCGGTTACGTTTTTGAGGGCTGATTTCTTGTCCTGTGATAAAAAGCCTTCTGTTTCCATCGCCAAAGCTTTCAGGGGATCATTTGCAACCTTCTGGCACCATTTTTGAGTGAATTGCCAAAAGTCAGTTTTTTGCTGAAATTGTGACCCCGGGGCTTAGAGATTTTTTCAAAAAAATATTTTCTGCCGGTTAAGTTTTTGAGGGCTGATTTCTTGTCCTGTGATAAAAAGCCTTCTGTTTTGAGTGCCAAACCTTTCAGGGGAGCTTTTTTCAGCTCTTGGAACCATTTTTGAGTGAACTGCAAAAAGTCAGATCTTTGCTGAAATTGTGACCCCGGGGCTTAGGGATTTTTTCAAAAAAATATTTTCTGCCGGTTAAGTTTTTGAGGGCTGATTTTTTGTCCTGTGATAAAAAGCCTTCTGTTTCCATCGCCAAAGCTTTCAGGGGATCATTTGCAAGCTTCTGGCACCATTTTTGAGTGAACTGCCAAAAGTCAGATTTTTGCTGAAATTGTGACCCCGGGGCTTAGGGATTTTTTCAAAAAAATATTTTCTGCCGGTTAAGTTTTTGAGGGCTGATTTCTTGTCCTGTGATAAAAAGCCTTCTGTTTCCATCGCCAAAGCTTTCAGGGGATCATTTGCAACCTTCTGGCACCATTTTTGAGTGAATTGCCAAAAGTCAGATTTTTGCTGAAATTGTGACCCCGGGGCTTAGGGATTTTTTCAAAAAAATATTTTCTGCCGGTTAAGTTTTTGAGGGCTGATTTCTTGTCCTGTGATAAAAAGCCTTCTGTTTCCATCGCCAAAGCTTTCAGGAGATCATTTTTAAGCTCTTGGAACCATTTTTGAGTGAATTGCCAAAAGTCAGATTTTTGCTGAAATTGTGACCCCGGGGCTTAGGGATTTTTTTCAAAAAAATATTTTCTGCCGGTTAAGTTTTTGAGGGCTGATTTCTTGTCCTGTGATAAAAAGCCTTCTGTTTCCATCGCCAAAGCTTTCAGGGGATCATTTGCAAGCTTCTGGCACCATTTTTGAGTGAATTGCCAAAAGTCAGATTTTTGCTGAAATTGTGACCCCGGGGCTTAGGGATTTTTTCAAAAAAATATTTTCTGCCGGTTAAGTTTTTGAGGGCTGATTTCTTGTCCTGTGATAAAAAGTCTTCTGTTTCGAGTGCAAAACCTTTCAGGGGATCATTTGCAAGGTTCTGGCACCATTTTTGAGTGAGTTGCCAAAAGTAAGATTTTTGCTGAAATTGTGACCCCGGCCGGGGCTTAGGGATTTTTTCAAAAAAATATTTTCTGCCAGTTAAGTTTTTCAGGGCTGATTTCTTGTCCTGTGATAAAAAGCCTTCTGTTTCGAGTGCCAAACCTTTCAGGGGAGCATTTTTAAGCTCTTGGAACCATTTTTGAGTGAACTGCCAAAAGGCAGATTTTTGCTGAAATTGTGACCCCGGCCGGGGCTTAGGGATTTTTTCAAAAAAATATTTTCTGCCGGTTAAGTTTTTGAGGGCTGTTTTCTGAGGGCTTAGGGATTTTTTCAAAAAAATATTTTCTGCCGGTTACGTTTTTGAGGGCTGATTTCTTGTCCTGTGATAAAAAGCCTTCTGTTTCCATCGCCAAAGCTTTCAGGGGATCATTTGCAACCTTCTGGCACCATTTTTGAGTGAATTGCCAAAAGTCAGTTTTTTGCTGAAATTGTGACCCCGGGGCTTAGAGATTTTTTCAAAAAAATATTTTCTGCCGGTTAAGTTTTTGAGGGCTGATTTCTTGTCCTGTGATAAAAAGCCTTCTGTTTTGAGTGCCAAACCTTTCAGGGGAGCTTTTTTCAGCTCTTGGAACCATTTTTGAGTGAACTGCCAAAAGTCAGATCTTTGCTGAAATTGTGACCCCGGGGCTTAGGGATTTTTTCAAAAAAATATTTTCTGCCGGTTAAGTTTTTGAGGGCTGATTTTTTGTCCTGTGATAAAAAGCCTTCTGTTTCCATCGCCAAAGCTTTCAGGGGATCATTTGCAAGCTTCTGGCACCATTTTTGAGTGAACTGCCAAAAGTCAGATTTTTGCTGAAATTGTGACCCCGGGGCTTAGGGATTTTTTCAAAAAAATATTTTCTGCCGGTTAAGTTTTTGAGGGCTGATTTCTTGTCCTGTGATAAAAAGCCTTCTGTTTCCATCGCCAAAGCTTTCAGGGGATCATTTGCAACCTTCTGGCACCATTTTTGAGTGAATTGCCAAAAGTCAGTTTTTTGCTGAAATTGTGACCCCGGGGCTTAGAGATTTTTTCAAAAAAATATTTTCTGCCGGTTAAGTTTTTGAGGGCTGATTTCTTGTCCTGTGATAAAAAGCCTTCTGTTTTGAGTGCCAAACCTTTCAGGGGAGCTTTTTTCAGCTCTTGGAACCATTTTTGAGTGAACTGCCAAAAGTCAGATCTTTGCTGAAATTGTGACCCCGGGGCTTAGGGATTTTTTAAAAAAAATATTTTCTGCCGGTTAAGTTTTTGAGGGCTGATTTTTTGTCCTGTGATAAAAAGCCTTCTGTTTCCATCGCCAAAGCTTTCAGGGGATCATTTGCAAGCTTCTGGCACCATTTTTGAGTGAACTGCCAAAAGTCAGATTTTTGCTGAAATTGTGACCCCGGGGCTTAGGGATTTTTTCAAAAAAATATTTTCTGCCGGTTAAGTTTTTCAGGGCTGATTTCTTGTCCTGTGATAAAAAGCCTTCTGTTTCCATCGCCAAAGCTTTCAGGGGATCATTTGCAACCTTCTGGCACCATTTTTGAGTGAATTGACAAAAGTCAGATTTTTGCTGAAATTGTGAAATTGCAAGCTTCTGGCACCATTTTTGAGTGAATTGCCAAAAGTCAGATTTTTGCTGAAATTGTGACCCCGGGGCTTAGGGATTTTTTCAAAAAAATATTTTCTGCCGGTTAAGTTTTTGAGGGCTGATTTTTTGTCCTGTGATAAAAAGCCTTCTGTTTCCATCGCCAAAGCTTTCAGGGGATCATTTGCAAGCTTCTGGCACCATTTTTGAGTGAACTGCCAAAAGTCAGATTTTTGCTGAAATTGTGACCCCGGGGCTTAGGGATTTTTTCAAAAAAATATTTTCTGCCGGTTAAGTTTTTGAGGGCTGATTTCTTGTCCTGTGATAAAAAGCCTTCTGTTTCCATCGCCAAAGCTTTCAGGGGATCATTTGCAACCTTCTGGCACCATTTTTGAGTGAATTGCCAAAAGTCAGTTTTTTGCTGAAATTGTGACCCCGGGGCTTAGAGATTTTTTCAAAAAAATATTTTCTGCCGGTTAAGTTTTTGAGGGCTGATTTCTTGTCCTGTGATAAAAAGCCTTCTGTTTTGAGTGCCAAACCTTTCAGGGGAGCTTTTTTCAGCTCTTGGAACCATTTTTGAGTGAACTGCCAAAAGTCAGATCTTTGCTGAAATTGTGACCCCGGGGCTTAGGGATTTTTTCAAAAAAATATTTTCTGCCGGTTAAGTTTTTGAGGGCTGATTTTTTGTCCTGTGATAAAAAGCCTTCTGTTTCCATCGCCAAAGCTTTCAGGGGATCATTTGCAAGCTTCTGGCACCATTTTTGAGTGAACTGCCAAAAGTCAGATTTTTGCTGAAATTGTGACCCCGGGGCTTAGGGATTTTTTCAAAAAAATATTTTCTGCCGGTTAAGTTTTTGAGGGCTGATTTCTTGTCCTGTGATAAAAAGCCTTCTGTTTCCATCGCCAAAGCTTTCAGGGGATCATTTGCAACCTTCTGGCACCATTTTTGAGTGAATTGCCAAAAGTCAGTTTTTTGCTGAAATTGTGACCCCGGGGCTTAGAGATTTTTTCAAAAAAATATTTTCTGCCGGTTAAGTTTTTGAGGGCTGATTTCTTGTCCTGTGATAAAAAGCCTTCTGTTTTGAGTGCCAAACCTTTCAGGGGAGCTTTTTTCATCTCTTGGAACCATTTTTGAGTGAACTGCCAAAAGTCAGATCTTTGCTGAAATTGTGACCCCGGGGCTTAGGGATTTTTTCAAAAAAATATTTTCTGCCGGTTAAGTTTTTGAGGGCTGATTTTTTGTCCTGTGATAAAAAGCCTTCTGTTTCCATCGCCAAAGCTTTCAGGGGATCATTTGCAAGCTTCTGGCACCATTTTTGAGTGAACTGCCAAAAGTCAGATTTTTGCTGAAATTGTGACCCCGGGGCTTAGGGATTTTTTCAAAAAAATATTTTCTGCCGGTTAAGTTTTTGAGGGCTGATTTCTTGTCTTGTGATAAAAAGCCTTCTGTTTCGAGTGCCAAACCTTTCAGGGGAGCATTTTTAAGCTCTTGGAACCATTTTTGAGTGAACTGCCAAAAGTCAGATCTTTGCTGAAATTGTGACCCCGGGGCTTAGGGATTTTTTCAAAAAAATATTTTCTGCCGGTTAAGTTTTTCAGGGCTGATTTCTTGTCCTGTGATAAAAAGCCTTCTGTTTCCATCGCCAAAGCTTTCAGGGGATCATTTGCAACCTTCTGGCACCATTTTTGAGTGAATTGCCAAAAGTCAGATTTTTGCTGAAATTGTGAAATTGCAAGCTTCTGGCACCATTTTTGAGTGAATTGCCAAAAGTCAGATTTTTGCTGAAATTGTGACCCCGGGGCTTAGGGATTTTTTCAAAAAAATATTTTCTGCCGGTTAAGTTTTTGAGGGCTGATTTCTTGTCCTGTGATAAAAAGCCTTCTGTTTCCATCGCCAAAGCTTTCAGGGGATCATTTGCAAGCTTCTGGCACCATTTTTGAGTGAATTGCCAAAAGTCAGATTTTTGCTGAAATTGTGACCCCGGGGCTTAGGGATTTTTTCAAAAAAATATTTTCTGCCGGTTAAGTTTTTCAGGGCTGATTTCTTGTCCTGTGATAAAAAGCCTTCTGTTTCGAGTGCCAAACCTTTCAGGGGAGCATTTTTAAGCTCTTGGAACCATTTTTGAGTGAAGTGCCAAAAGTCAGATTTTTGCTGAAATTGTGACCCCGGGGCTTAGGGATTTTTTCAAAAAAATATTTTCTGCCGGTTAAGTTTTTGAGGGATGATTTCTTGTCCTGTGATAAAAAGCCTTCTGTTTCCATCGCCAAAGCCTTCAGGGGATCATTTGCAAGCTTCTGGCACCATTTTTGAGTGAACTGCCAAAAGTCAGATTTTTGCTGAAATTGTGACCCCGGGGCTTAGGGATTTTTTCAAAAAAATATTTTCTGCCGGTTAAGTTTTTGAGGGCTGATTTCTTGTCCTGTGATAAAAAGCCTTCTGTTTCCATCGCCAAAGCTTTCAGGGGATCATTTGCAAGCTTCTGGCACCATTTTTGAGTGAATTGCCAAAAGTCAGATTCTTGCTGAAATTGTGACCCCGGGGCTTAGGGATTTTTTCAAAAAAATATTTTCTGCCGGTTAAGTTTTTGAGGGCTGATTTCTTTTCCTGTGATAAAAAGCCTTCTGTTTCCATCGCCAAAGCTTTCAGGGGATCATTTGCAAGCTTCTGGCACCATTTTTGAGTGAACTGCCAAAAGTCAGATTTTTGCTGAAATTGTGACCCCGAGGCTTAGGGATTTTTTCAAAAAAATATTTTCTGCCAGTTAAGTTTTTGAGGGCTGATTTCTTGTCCTGTGATAAAAAGCCTTCTGTTTCGAGTGCCAAACCTTTCAGGGGAGCATTTTTAAGCTCTTGGAACCATTTTTGAGTGAACTGCCAAAAATCAGATTTTTGCTGAAATTGTGACCCCGGGGCTTACGGATTTCTTCAAAAAAATATTTTCTGCCGGTTACGTTTTTGAGGGCTTATTTCTTGTCCTGTGATAAAAAGCCTTCTGTTTCCATCGCCAAAGCTTTCAGGGGATCATTTGCAAGCTTCTGGCACCATTTTTGAGTGAATTGCCAAAAGTCAGAGTTTTGCTGAAATTGTGACCCCGGGCCTTAGGGATTTTTTCAAAAAAATATTTTCTGCCGGTTAAGTTTTTGAGGGCTGATTTCTTGTCCTGTGATAAAAAGCCTTCTGTTTCCATCGCCAAAGCTTTCAGGGGATCATTTGCAAGCTTCTGGCACCATTTTTGAGTGAATTGCGAAAAGTCAGATTTTTGCTGAAATTGTGATCCCGGGGCTTAGGGATTTTTTCAAAAAAATATTTTCTGCCGGTTAAGTTTTTGAGGGCTGATTTCTTGTCCTGTGATAAAAAGCCTGCTGTTTCCATCGCCAAAGCTTTCAGGGGATCATTTGCAAGCTTCTGGCACCATTTTTGAGTGAACTGCCAAAAGTCAGATTTTTGCTGAAATTGTGACCCCGGGGCTTAGGGATTTTTTCAAAAAAATATTTTCTGCCGGTTAAGTTTTTGAGGGCTGATTTCTTGTCCTGTGATAAAAAAGCCTTCTGTTTCCATCGCCAAAGCTTTCAGGGGATCATTTGCAAGCTTCTGGCACCATTTTTGAGTGAATTGCCAAAAGTCAGTTTTTTGCTGAAATTATGATCCCGGGGCTTAGGGATTTTTTCAAAAAAATATTTTCTGCCAGTTAAGTTTTTCAGGGCTGATTTCTTGTCCTGTGATAAAAAGCCTTCTGTTTCCATCGCCAAAGCTTTCAGGGGATCATTTGCAACCTTCTGGCACCATTTTTGAGTGAATTGCCAAAAGTCAGATTTTTGCTGAAATTGTGAAATTGCAAGCTTCTGGCACCATTTTTGAGTGAATTGCCAAAAGTCAGATTTTTGCTGAAATTGTGACCCCGGGGCTTAGGGATTTTTTCAAAAAAATATTTTCTGCCGGTTAAGTTTTTGAGGGCTGATTTCTTGTCCTGTGATAAAAAGCCTTCTGTTTCCATCGCCAAAGCTTTCAGGGGATCATTTGCAAGCTTCTGGCACCATTTTTGAGTGAATTGCCAAAAGTCAGATTTTTGCTGAAATTGTGACCCCGGGGCTTAGGGATTTTTTCAAAAAAATATTTTCTGCCGGTTAAGTTTTTCAGGGCTGATTTCTTGTCCTGTGATAAAAAGCCTTCTGTTTCGAGTGCCAAACCTTTCAGGGGAGCATTTTTAAGCTCTTGGAACCATTTTTGAGTGAACTGCCAAAAGTCAGATTTTTGCTGAAATTGTGACCCCGGGGCTTAGGGATTTTTTCAAAAAAATATTTTCTGCCGGTTAAGTTTTTGAGGGCTGATTTCTTGTCCTGTGATAAAAAGCCTTCTGTTTCCATCGCCAAAGCTTTCAGGGGATCATTTGCAAGCTTCTGTCACCATTTTTGAGTGAATTGCCAAAAGTCAGATTTTTGCTGAAATTGTGACCCCGGGGCTTTGGGATTTTTTCAAAAAAATATTTTCTGCCGGTTAAGTTTTTGAGGGCTGATTTCTTGTCCTGTGATAAAAAGCCTTCTGTTTCGAGTGCCAAACCTTTCAGGGGATCATTTGCAAGCTTCTGGCACCATTTTTGAGTGAATTGCCAAAAGTCAGATTTTTGCTGAAATTGTGACCCCGGGGCTTAGGGATTTTTTCAAAAAAATATTTTCTGCCGGTTAAGTTTTTCAGGGCTGATTTCTTGTCCTGTGATAAAAAGCCTTCTGTTTCGAGTGCCAAACCTTTCAGGGGAGCATTTTTAAGCTCTTGGAACCATTTTTGAGTGAACTGCCAAAAGTCAGATTTTTGCTGAAATTGTGACCCCGGGGCTTAGGGATTTTTTCAAAAAAATATTTTCTGCCGGTTAAGTTTTTCAGGGCTGATTTCTTGTCCTGTGATAAAAAGCCTTCTGTTTCCATCGCCAAAGCTTTCAGGGGATCATTTGCAAGCTTCTGGCACCATTTTTGAGTGAACTGCTAAAAGTCAGATTTTTGCTGAAATTGTGACCCCGGGGCTTAGGGATTTTTTAAAAAAAATATTTTCTGCCGGTTAAGTTTTTGAGGGCTGATTTCTTGTCCTGTGATAAAAAGCCTTCTGTTTCGAGTGCCAAACCTTTCAGGGGAGCATTTTTAAGTTCTTGGAACCATTTTTGAGTGAACTGCCAAAAGTCAGATCTTTGCTGAAATTGTGACCCCGGGGCTTAGGGATTTTTTCAAAAAAAATATTTTCTGCCGGTTAAGTTTTTGAGGGCTGATTTCTTGTCCTGTGATAAAAAGCCTTCTGTTTCCATCGCCAAAGCTTTCAGGGGATCATTTGCAAGCTTCTGTCACCATTTTTGAGTGAATTGCCAAAAGTCAGATTTTTGCTGAAATTGTGACCCCGGGGCTTAGGGATTTTTTCAAAAAAATATTTTCTGCCGGTTAAGTTTTTCAGGGCTGATTTCTTGTCCTGTGATAAAAAGCCTTCTGTTTCGAGTGCCAAACCTTTCAGGGGAGCATTTTTAAGCTCTTGGAACCATTTTTGAGTGAACTGCCAAAAGTCAGATTTTTGCTGAAATTGTGACCCCGGGGCTTAGGGATTTTTTCAAAAAAATATTTTCTGCCGGTTAAGTTTTTGAGGGCTGATTTCTTGTCCTGTGATAAAAAGCCTTCTGTTTCCATCGCCAAAGCTTTCAGGGGATCATTTGCAAGCTTCTGTCACCATTTTTGAGTGAATTGCCAAAAGTCAGATTTTTGCTGAAATTGTGACCCCGGGGCTTTGGGATTTTTTCAAAAAAATATTTTCTGCCGGTTAAGTTTTTGAGGGCTGATTTCTTGTCCTGTGATAAAAAGCCTTCTGTTTCGAGTGCCAAACCTTTCAGGGGATCATTTGCAAGCTTCTGGCACCATTTTTGAGTGAATTGCCAAAAGTCAGATTTTTGCTGAAATTGTGACCCCGGGGCTTAGGGATTTTTTCAAAAAAATATTTTCTGCCGGTTAAGTTTTTCAGGGCTGATTTCTTGTCCTGTGATAAAAAGCCTTCTGTTTCGAGTGCCAAACCTTTCAGGGGAGCATTTTTAAGCTCTTGGAACCATTTTTGAGTGAACTGCCAAAAGTCAGATTTTTGCTGAAATTGTGACCCCGGGGCTTAGGGATTTTTTCAAAAAAATATTTTCTGCCGGTTAAGTTTTTCAGGGCTGATTTCTTGTCCTGTGATAAAAAGCCTTCTGTTTCCATCGCCAAAGCTTTCAGGGGATCATTTGCAAGCTTCTGGCACCATTTTTGAGTGAACTGCTAAAAGTCAGATTTTTGCTGAAATTGTGACCCCGGGGCTTAGGGATTTTTTAAAAAAAATATTTTCTGCCGGTTAAGTTTTTGAGGGCTGATTTCTTGTCCTGTGATAAAAAGCCTTCTGTTTCGAGTGCCAAACCTTTCAGGGGAGCATTTTTAAGTTCTTGGAACCATTTTTGAGTGAACTGCCAAAAGTCAGATCTTTGCTGAAATTGTGACCCCGGGGCTTAGGGATTTTTTCAAAAAAAATATTTTCTGCCGGTTAAGTTTTTGAGGGCTGATTTCTTGTCCTGTGATAAAAAGCCTTCTGTTTCCATCGCCAAAGCTTTCAGGGGATCATTTGCAAGCTTCTGTCACCATTTTTGAGTGAATTGCCAAAAGTCAGATTTTTGCTGAAATTGTGACCCCGGGGCTTTGGGATTTTTTCAAAAAAATATTTTCTGCCGGTTAAGTTTTTGAGGGCTGATTTCTTGTCCTGTGATAAAAAGCCTTCTGTTTCGAGTGCCAAACCTTTCAGGGGATCATTTGCAAGCTTCTGGCACCATTTTTGAGTGAATTGCCAAAAGTCAGATTTTTGCTGAAATTGTGACCCCGGGGCTTAGGGATTTTTTCAAAAAAATATTTTCTGCCGGTTAAGTTTTTGAGGGCTGATTTTTTGTCCTGTGATAAAAAGCCTTCTGTTTCCATCGCCAAAGCTTTCAGGGGATCATTTGCAACCTTCTGGCACCATTTTTGAGTGAATTGCCAAAAGTCAGATTTTTGCTGAAATTGTGAAATTGCAAGCTTCTGGCACCATTTTTGAGTGAATTGCCAAAAGTCAGATTTTTGCTGAAATTGTGACCCCGGGGCTTAGGGATTTTTTCAAAAAAATATTTTCTGCCGGTTAAGTTTTTGAGGGCTGATTTCTTGTCCTGTGATAAAAAGCCTTCTGTTTCCATCGCCAAAGCTTTCAGGGGATCATTTGCAAGCTTCTGGCACCATTTTTGAGTGAATTGCCAAAAGTCAGATTTTTGCTGAAATTGTGACCCCGGGGCTTAGGGATTTTTTCAAAAAAATATTTTCTGCCGGTTAAGTTTTTCAGGGCTGATTTCTTGTCCTGTGATAAAAAGCCTTCTGTTTCGAGTGCCAAACCTTTCAGGGGAGCATTTTTAAGCTCTTGGAACCATTTTTGAGTGAACTGCCAAAAGTCAGATTTTTGCTGAAATTGTGACCCCGGGGCTTAGGGATTTTTTCAAAAAAATATTTTCTGCCGGTTAAGTTTTTGAGGGCTGATTTCTTGTCCTGTGATAAAAAGCCTTCTGTTTCCATCGCCAAAGCTTTCAGGGGATCATTTGCAAGCTTCTGGCACCATTTTTGAGTGAACTGCCAAAAGTCAGATTTTTGCTGAAATTGTGACCCCGGGGCTTAGGGATTTTTTCAAAAAAATATTTTCTGCCGGTTAAGTTTTTGAGGGCTGATTTCTTGTCCTGTGATAAAAAGCCTTCTGTTTCCATCGCCAAAGCTTTCAGGGGATCATTTGCAAGCTTCTGGCACCATTTTTGAGTGAATTGCCAAAAGTCAGATTCTTGCTGAAATTGTGACCCCGGGGCTTAGGGATTTTTTCAAAAAAATATTTTCTGCCGGTTAAGTTTTTGAGGGCTGATTTCTTTTCCTGTGATAAAAAGCCTTCTGTTTCCATCGCCAAAGCTTTCAGGGGATCATTTGCAAGCTTCTGGCACCATTTTTGAGTGAACTGCCAAAAGTCAGATTTTTGCTGAAATTGTGACCCCGAGGCTTAGGGATTTTTTCAAAAAAATATTTTCTGCCAGTTAAGTTTTTGAGGGCTGATTTCTTGTCCTGTGATAAAAAGCCTTCTGTTTCGAGTGCCAAACCTTTCAGGGGAGCATTTTTAAGCTCTTGGAACCATTTTTGAGTGAACTGCCAAAAGTCAGATTTTTGCTGAAATTGTGACCCCGGGGCTTAGGGATTTTTTCAAAAAAATATTTTCTGCCGGTTAAGTTTTTGAGGGCTGATTTCTTGTCCTGTGATAAAAAGCCTTCTGTTTCCATCGCCAAAGCTTTCAGGGGATCATTTGCAAGCTTCTGGCACCATTTTTGAGTGAACTGCTAAAAGTCAGATTTTTGCTGAAATTGTGACCCCGGGGCTTAGGGATTTTTTCAAAAAAATATTTTCTGCCGGTTAAGTTTTTGAGGGCTGATTTCTTGTCCTGTGATAAAAAGCCTTCTGTTTCGAGTGCCAAACCTTTCAGGGGAGCATTTTTAAGTTCTTGGAACCATTTTTGAGTGAACTGCCAAAAGTCAGATCTTTGCTGAAATTGTGACCCCGGGGCTTAGGGATTTTTTCAAAAAAAATATTTTCTGCCGGTTAAGTTTTTGAGGGCTGATTTCTTGTCCTGTGATAAAAAGCCTTCTGTTTCCATCGCCAAAGCTTTCAGGGGATCATTTGCAAGCTTCTGTCACCATTTTTGAGTGAATTGCCAAAAGTCAGATTTTTGCTGAAATTGTGACCCCGGGGCTTTGGGATTTTTTCAAAAAAATATTTTCTGCCGGTTAAGTTTTTGAGGGCTGATTTCTTGTCCTGTGATAAAAAGCCTTCTGTTTCGAGTGCCAAACCTTTCAGGGGATCATTTGCAAGCTTCTGGCACCATTTTTGAGTGAATTGCCAAAAGTCAGATTTTTGCTGAAATTGTGACCCCGGGGCTTAGGGATTTTTTCAAAAAAATATTTTCTGCCGGTTAAGTTTTTGAGGGCTGATTTCTTGTCCTGTGATAAAAAGCCTTCTGTTTCCATCGCCAAAGCTTTCAGGGGATCATTTGCAACCTTCTGGCACCATTTTTGAGTGAATTTCCAAAAGTCAGATTTTTGCTGAAATTGTGAAATTGCAAGCTTCTGGCACCATTTTTGAGTGAATTGCCAAAAGTCAGATTTTTGCTGAAATTGTGACCCCGGGGCTTAGGGATTTTTTCAAAAAAATATTTTCTGCCGGTCAAGTTTTTGAGGGCTGATTTCTTGTCCTGTGATAAAAAGCCTTCTGTTTCCATCGCCAAAGCTTTCAGGGGATCATTTGCAAGCTTCTGGCACCATTTTTGAGTGAATTGCCAAAAGTCAGATTTTTGCTGAAATTGTGACCCCGGGGCTTAGGGATTTTTTCAAAAAAATATTTTCTGCCGGTTAAGTTTTTCAGGGCTGATTTCTTGTCCTGTGATAAAAAGCCTTCTGTTTCGAGTGCCAAACCTTTCAGGGGAGCATTTTTAAGCTCTTGGAACCATTTTTGAGTGAACTGCCAAAAGTCAGATTTTTGCTGAAATTGTGACCCCGGGGCTTAGGGATTTTTTCAAAAAAATATTTTCTGCCGGTTAAGTTTTTGAGGGCTGATTTCTTGTCCTGTGATAAAAAGCCTTCTGTTTCCATCGCCAAAGCTTTCAGGGGATCATTTGCAAGCTTCTGGCACCATTTTTGAGTGAACTGCCAAAAGTCAGATTTTTGCTGAAATTGTGACCCCGGGGCTTAGGGATTTTTTCAAAAAAATATTTTCTGCCGGTTAAGTTTTTGAGGGCTGATTTCTTGTCCTGTGATAAAAAGCCTTCTGTTTCCATCGCCAAAGCTTTCAGGGGATCATTTGCAAGCTTCTGGCACCATTTTTGAGTGAATTGCCAAAAGTCAGATTCTTGCTGAAATTGTGACCCCGGGGCTTAGGGATTTTTTCAAAAAAATATTTTCTGCCGGTTAAGTTTTTGAGGGCTGATTTCTTTTCCTGTGATAAAAAGCCTTCTGTTTCCATCGCCAAAGCTTTCAGGGGATCATTTGCAAGCTTCTGGCACCATTTTTGAGTGAACTGCCAAAAGTCAGATTTTTGCTGAAATTGTGACCCCGAGGCTTAGGGATTTTTTCAAAAAAAAATTTTCTGCCAGTTAAGTTTTTGAGGGCTGATTTCTTGTCCTGTGATAAAAAGCCTTCTGTTTCGAGTGCCAAACCTTTCAGGGGAGCATTTTTAAGCTCTTGGAACCATTTTTGAGTGAACTGCCAAAAGTCAGATTTTTGCTGAAATTGTGACCCCGGGGCTTACGGATTTCTTCAAAAAAATATTTTCTGCCGGTTACGTTTTTGAGGGCTGATTTCTTGTCCTGTGATAAAAAGCCTTCTGTTTCCATCGCCAAAGCTTTCAGGGGATCATTTGCAAGCTTCTGGCACCATTTTTGAGTGAATTGCGAAAAGTCAGATTTTTGCTGAAATTGTGATCCCGGGGCTTAGGGATTTTTTCAAAAAAATATTTTCTGCCGGTTAAGTTTTTGAGGGCTGATTTCTTGTCCTGTGATAAAAAGCCTTCTGTTTCCATCGCCAAAGCTTTCAGGGGATCATTTGCAAGCTTCTGGCACCATTTTTGAGTGAATTGCCAAAAGTCAGATTTTTGCTGAAATTGTGACCCCGGGGCTTAGGGATTTTTTAAAAAAAATATTTTCTGCCGGTTAAGTTTTTGAGGGCTGATTTCTTTTCCTGTGATAAAAAGCCTGCTGTTTCCATCGCCAAAGCTTTCAGGGGATCATTTGCAAGCTTCTGGCACCATTTTTGAGTGAACTGCCAAAAGTCAGATTTTTGCTGAAATTGTGACCCCGGGGCTTAGGGATTTTTTCAAAAAAATATTTTCTGCCGGTTAAGTTTTTGAGGGCTGATTTCTTGTCCTGTGATAAAAAGCCTTCTGTTTCCATCGCCAAAGCTTTCAGGGGATCATTTGCAAGCTTCTGGCACCATTTTTGAGTGAATTGCCAAAAGTCAGTTTTTTGCTGAAATTATGATCCCGGGGCTTAGGGATTTTTTCAAAAAAATATTTTCTGCCGGTTAAGTTTTTGAGGGCTGATTTCTTGTCCTGTGATAAAAAGCCTTCTGTTTCCATCGCCAAAGCTTTCAGGGGATCATTTGCAAGCTTCTGGCACCATTTTTGAGTGAACTGCCAAAAGTCAGATTTTTGCTGAAATTATGATCCCGGGGCTTAGGGATTTTTTCAAAAAAATATTTTCTGCCGGTTAAGTTTTTGAGGGCTGATTTCTTGTCCTGTGATAAAAAGCTTTCTGTTTCGAGTGCCAAACCTTTCAGGGGAGCATTTTTAAGCTCTTGGAACCATTTTTGAGTGAACTGCCAAAAGTCAGATCTTTGCTGAAATTGTGACCCCGGGGCTTAGGGATTTTTTCAAAAAAATATTTTCTGCCGGTTAAGTTTTTCAGGGCTGATTTCTTGTCCTGTGATAAAAAGCCTTCTGTTTCCATCGCCAAAGCTTTCAGGGGATCATTTGCAACCTTCTGGCACCATTTTTGAGTGAATTGCCAAAAGTCAGATTTTTGCTGAAATTGTGAAATTGCAAGCTTCTGGCACCATTTTTGAGTGAATTGCCAAAAGTCAGATTTTTGCTGAAATTGTGACCCCGGGGCTTAGGGATTTTTTCAAAAAAATATTTTCTGCCGGTTAAGTTTTTGAGGGCTGATTTCTTGTCCTGTGATAAAAAGCCTTCTGTTTCCATCGCCAAAGCTTTCAGGGGATCATTTGCAAGCTTCTGGCACCATTTTTGAGTGAATTGCCAAAAGTCAGATTTTTGCTGAAATTGTGACCCCGGGGCTTAGGGATTTTTTCAAAAAAATATTTTCTGCCGGTTAAGTTTTTCAGGGCTGATTTCTTGTCCTGTGATAAAATGCCTTCTGTTTCGAGTGCCAAACCTTTCAGGGGAGCATTTTTAAGCTCTTGGAACCATTTTTGAGTGAACTGCCAAAAGTCAGATTTTTGCTGAAATTGTGACCCCGGGGCTTAGGGATTTTTTCAAAAAAATATTTTCTGCCGGTTAAGTTTTTCAGGGCTGATTTCTTGTCCTGTGATAAAAAGCCTTCTGTTTCCATCGCCAAAGCTTTCAGGGGATCATTTGCAACCTTCTGGCACCATTTTTGAGTGAATTGCCAAAAGTCAGATTTTTGCTGAAATTGTGAAATTGCAAGCTTCTGGCACCATTTTTGAGTGAACTGCCAAAAGTCAGATTTTTGCTGAAATTGTGACCCCGGGGCTTAGGGATTTTTTCAAAAAAATATTTTCTGCCGGTTAAGTTTTTGAGGGCTGATTTCTTGTCCTGTGATAAAAAGCCTTCTGTTTCCATCGCCAAAGCTTTCAGGGGATCATTTGCAAGCTTCTGGCACCATTTTTGAGTGAATTGCCAAAAGTCAGATTCTTGCTGAAATTGTGACCCCGGGGCTTAGGGATTTTTTCAAAAAAATATTTTCTGCCGGTTAAGTTTTTGAGGGCTGATTTCTTTTCCTGTGATAAAAAGCCTTCTGTTTCCATCGCCAAAGCTTTCAGGGGATCATTTGCAAGCTTCTGGCACCATTTTTGAGTGAACTGCCAAAAGTCAGATTTTTGCTGAAATTGTGACCCCGAGGCTTAGGGATTTTTTCAAAAAAATATTTTCTGCCAGTTAAGTTTTTGAGGGCTGATTTCTTGTCCTGTGATAAAAAGCCTTCTGTTTCGAGTGCCAAACCTTTCAGGGGAGCATTTTTAAGCTCTTGGAACCATTTTTGAGTGAACTGCCAAAAGTCAGATTTTTGCTGAAATTGTGACCCCGGGGCTTACGGATTTCTTCAAAAAAATATTTTCTGCCGGTTACGTTTTTGAGGGCTGATTTCTTGTCCTGTGATAAAAAGCCTTCTGTTTCCATCGCCAAAGCTTTCAGGGGATCATTTGCAAGCTTCTGGCACCATTTTTGAGTGAATTGCGAAAAGTCAGATTTTTGCTGAAATTGTGATCCCGGGGCTTAGGGATTTTTTCAAAAAAATATTTTCTGCCGGTTAAGTTTTTGAGGGCTGATTTCTTGTCCTGTGATAAAAAGCCTTCTGTTTCCATCGCCAAAGCTTTCAGGGGATCATTTGCAAGCTTCTGGCACCATTTTTGAGTGAATTGCCAAAAGTCAGATTTTTGCTGAAATTGTGACCCCGGGGCTTAGGGATTTTTTCAAAAAAATATTTTCTGCCGGTTAAGTTTTTGAGGGCTGATTTCTTTTCCTGTGATAAAAAGCCTGCTGTTTCCATCGCCAAAGCTTTCAGGGGATCATTTGCAAGCTTCTGGCACCATTTTTGAGTGAACTGCCAAAAGTCAGATTTTTGCTGAAATTGTGACCCCGGGGCTTAGGGATTTTTTCAAAAAAATATTTTCTGCCGGTTAAGTTTTTGAGGGCTGATTTCTTGTCCTGTGATAAAAAGCCTTCTGTTTCCATCGCCAAAGCTTTCAGGGGATCATTTGCAAGCTTCTGGCACCATTTTTGAGTGAATTGCCAAAAGTCAGTTTTTTGCTGAAATTATGATCCCGGGGCTTAGGGATTTTTTCAAAAAAATATTTTCTGCCGGTTAAGTTTTTGAGGGCTGATTTCTTGTCCTGTGATAAAAAGCCTTCTGTTTCCATCGCCAAAGCTTTCAGGGGATCATTTGCAAGCTTCTGGCACCATTTTTGAGTGAACTGCCAAAAGTCAGATTTTTGCTGAAATTATGATCCCGGGGCTTAGGGATTTTTTCAAAAAAATATTTTCTGCCGGTTAAGTTTTTGAGGGCTGATTTCTTGTCCTGTGATAAAAAGCTTTCTGTTTCGAGTGCCAAACCTTTCAGGGGAGCATTTTTAAGCTCTTGGAACCATTTTTGAGTGAACTGCCAAAAGTCAGATCTTTGCTGAAATTGTGACCCCGGGGCTTAGGGATTTTTTCAAAAAAATATTTTCTGCCGGTTAAGTTTTTCAGGGCTGATTTCTTGTCCTGTGATAAAAAGCCTTCTGTTTCCATCGCCAAAGCTTTCAGGGGATCATTTGCAACCTTCTGGCACCATTTTTGAGTGAATTGCCAAAAGTCAGATTTTTGCTGAAATTGTGAAATTGCAAGCTTCTGGCACCATTTTTGAGTGAATTGCCAAAAGTCAGATTTTTGCTGAAATTGTGACCCCGGGGCTTAGGGATTTTTTCAAAAAAATATTTTCTGCCGGTTAAGTTTTTGAGGGCTGATTTCTTGTCCTGTGATAAAAAGCCTTCTGTTTCCATCGCCAAAGCTTTCAGGGGATCATTTGCAAGCTTCTGGCACCATTTTTGAGTGAATTGCCAAAAGTCAGATTTTTGCTGAAATTGTGACCCCGGGGCTTAGGGATTTTTTCAAAAAAATATTTTCTGCCGGTTAAGTTTTTCAGGGCTGATTTCTTGTCCTGTGATAAAATGCCTTCTGTTTCGAGTGCCAAACCTTTCAGGGGAGCATTTTTAAGCTCTTGGAACCATTTTTGAGTGAACTGCCAAAAGTCAGATTTTTGCTGAAATTGTGACCCCGGGGCTTAGGGATTTTTTCAAAAAAATATTTTCTGCCGGTTAAGTTTTTGAGGGCTGATTTCTTGTCCTGTGATAAAAAGCCTTCTGTTTCGAGTGCCAAACCTTTCAGGGGAGCATTTTTAAGCTCTTGGAACCATTTTTGAGTGAACTGCCAAAAGTCAGATTTTTGCTGAAATTGTGACCCCGGGGCTTAGGGATTTTTTCAAAAAAATATTTTCTGCCGGTTAAGTTTTTGAGGGCTGATTTCTTGTCCTGTGATAAAAAGCCTTCTGTTTCCATCGCCAAAGCTTTCAGGGGATCATTTGCAAGCTTCTGGCACCATTTTTGAGTGAACTGCTAAAAGTCAGATTTTTTGCTGAAATTGTGACCCCGGGGCTTAGGGATTTTTTCAAAAAAATATTTTCTGCCGGTTAAGTTTTTGAGGGCTGATTTCTTGTCCTGTGATAAAAAGCCTTCTGTTTCGAGTGCCAAACCTTTCAGGGGAGCATTTTTAAGTTCTTGGAACCATTTTTGAGTGAACTGCCAAAAGTCAGATCTTTGCTGAAATTGTGACCCCGGGGCTTAGGGATTTTTTCAAAAAAAATATTTTCTGCCGGTTAAGTTTTTGAGGGCTGATTTCTTGTCCTGTGTTAAAAAGCCTTCTGTTTCCATCGCCAAAGCTTTCAGGGGATCATTTGCAAGCTTCTGTCACCATTTTTGAGTGAATTGCCAAAAGTCAGATTTTTGCTGAAATTGTGACCCCGGGGCTTTGGGATTTTTTCAAAAAAATATTTTCTGCCGGTTAAGTTTTTGAGGGCTGATTTCTTGTCCTGTGATAAAAAGCCTTCTGTTTCGAGTGCCAAACCTTTCAGGGGATCATTTGCAAGCTTCTGTCACCATTTTTGAGTGAATTGCCAAAAGTCAGATTTTTGCTGAAATTGTGACCCCGGGGCTTTGGGATTTTTTCAAAAAAATATTTTCTGCCGGTTAAGTTTTTCAGGGCTGATTTCTTGTCCTGTGATAAAAAGCCTTCTGTTTCCATCGCCAAAGCTTTCAGGGGATCATTTGCAACCTTCTGGCACCATTTTTGAGTGAATTGCCAAAAGTCAGATTTTTGCTGAAATTGTGAAATTGCAAGCTTCTGGCACCATTTTTGAGTGAATTGCCAAAAGTCAGATTTTTGCTGAAATTGTGACCCCGGGGCTTAGGGATTTTTTCAAAAAAATATTTTCTGCCGGTTAAGTTTTTGAGGGCTGATTTCTTGTCCTGTGATAAAAAGCCTTCTGTTTCCATCGCCAAAGCTTTCAGGGGATCATTTGCAAGCTTCTGGCACCATTTTTGAGTGAATTGCCAAAAGTCAGATTTTTGCTGAAATTGTGACCCCGGGGCTTAGGGATTTTTTCAAAAAAATATTTTCTGCCGGTTAAGTTTTTCAGGGCTGATTTCTTGTCCTGTGATAAAAAGCCTTCTGTTTCGAGTGCCAAACCTTTCAGGGGAGCATTTTTAAGCTCTTGGAACCATTTTTGAGTGAACTGCCAAAAGTCAGATTTTTGCTGAAATTGTGACCCCGGGGCTTAGGGATTTTTTCAAAAAAATATTTTCTGCCGGTTAAGTTTTTGAGGGCTGATTTCTTGTCCTGTGATAAAAAGCCTTCTGTTTCCATCGCCAAAGCTTTCAGGGGATCATTTGCAAGCTTCTGGCACCATTTTTGAGTGAACTGCCAAAAGTCAGATTTTTGCTGAAATTGTGACCCCGGGGCTTAGGGATTTTTTCAAAAAAATATTTTCTGCCGGTTAAGTTTTTGAGGGCTGATTTCTTGTCCTGTGATAAAAAGCCTTCTGTTTCCATCGCCAAAGCTTTCAGGGGATCATTTGCAAGCTTCTGGCACCATTTTTGAGTGAATTGCGAAAAGTCAGATTTTTGCTGAAATTATGATCCCGGGGCTTAGGGATTTTTTCAAAAAAATATTTTCTGCCGGTTAAGTTTTTGAGGGCTGATTTCTTGTCCTGTGATAAAAAGCCTTCTGTTTCCATCGCCAAAGCTTTCAGGGGATCATTTGCAAGCTTCTGGCACCATTTTTGAGTGAATTGCCAAAAGTCAGATTTTTGCTGAAATTGTGACCCCGGGGCTTTGGGATTTTTTCAAAAAAATATTTTCTGCCGGTTAAGTTTTTGAGGGCTGATTTCTTGTCCTGTGATAAAAAGCCTTCTGTTTCGAGTGCCAAACCTTTCAGGGGATCATTTGCAAGCTTCTGGCACCATTTTTGAGTGAATTGCCAAAAGTCAGAGTTTTGCTGAAATTGTGACCCCGGGCCTTAGGGATTTTTTCAAAAAAATATTTTCTGCCGGTTAAGTTTTTGAGGGCTGATTTCTTGTCCTGTGATAAAAAACCTTCTGTTTCCATCGCCAAAGCTTTCAGGGGATCATTTGCAAGCTTCTGGCACCATTTTTGAGTGAATTGCGAAAAGTCAGATTTTTGCTGAAATTATGATCCCGGGGCTTAGGGATTTTTTCAAAAAAATATTTTCTGCCGGTTAAGTTTTTGAGGGCTGATTTCTTGTCCTGTGATAAAAAGCCTTCTGTTTCCATCGCCAAAGCTTTCAGGGGATCATTTGCAAGCTTCTGGCACCATTTTTGAGTGAATTGCCAAAAGTCAGATTTTTGCTGAAATTGTGAAATTGCAAGCTTCTGGCACCATTTTTGAGTGAATTGCCAAAAGTCAGATTTTTGCTGAAATTGTGACCCCGGGGCTTAGGGATTTTTTCAAAAAAATATTTTCTGCCGGTTAAGTTTTTGAGGGCTGATTTCTTGTCCTGTGATAAAAAGCCTTCTGTTTCCATCGCCAAAGCTTTCAGGGGATCATTTGCAAGCTTCTGGCACCATTTTTGAGTGAATTGCCAAAAGTCAGATTTTTGCTGAAATTGTGACCCCGGGGCTTAGGGATTTTTTCAAAAAAATATTTTCTGCCGGTTAAGTTTTTCAGGGCTGATTTCTTGTCCTGTGATAAAAAGCCTTCTGTTTCGAGTGCCAAACCTTTCAGGGGAGCATTTTTAAGCTCTTGGAACCATTTTTGAGTGAACTGCCAAAAGTCAGATTTTTGCTGAAATTGTGACCCCGGGGCTTAGGGATTTTTTCAAAAAAATATTTTCTGCCGGTTAAGTTTTTGAGGGCTGATTTCTTGTCCTGTGATAAAAAGCCTTCTGTTTCCATCGCCAAAGCTTTCAGGGGATCATTTGCAAGCTTCTGGCACCATTTTTGAGTGAACTGCCAAAAGTCAGATTTTTGCTGAAATTGTGACCCCGGGGCTTAGGGATTTTTTCAAAAAAATATTTTCTGCCGGTTAAGTTTTTGAGGGCTGATTTCTTGTCCTGTGATAAAAAGCCTTCTGTTTCCATCGCCAAAGCTTTCAGGGGATCATTTGCAAGCTTCTGGCACCATTTTTGAGTGAATTGCCAAAAGTCAGATTCTTGCTGAAATTGTGACCCCGGGGCTTAGGGATTTTTTCAAAAAAATATTTTCTGCCGGTTAAGTTTTTGAGGGCTGATTTCTTTTCCTGTGATAAAAAGCCTTCTGTTTCCATAGCCAAAGGTTTCAGGGGATCATTTGCAAGCTTCTGGCACCATTTTTGAGTGAACTGCCAAAAGTCAGATTTTTGCTGAAATTGTGACCCCGAGGCTTAGGGATTTTTTCAAAAAAATATTTTCTGCCAGTTAAGTTTTTGAGGGCTGATTTCTTGTCCTGTGATAAAAAGCCTTCTGTTTCGAGTGCCAAACCTTTCAGGGGAGCATTTTTAAGCTCTTGGAACCATTTTTGAGTGAACTGCCAAAAGTCAGATTTTTGCTGAAATTGTGACCCCGGGGCTTACGGATTTCTTCAAAAAAATATTTTCTGCCGGTTACGTTTTTGAGGGCTGATTTCTTGTCCTGTGATAAAAAGCCTTCTGTTTCCATCGCCAAAGCTTTCAGGGTATCATTTGCAAGCTTCTGGCACCATTTTTGAGTGAATTGCGAAAAGTCAGATTTTTGCTGAAATTGTGACCCCGGGGCTTAGGGATTTTTTCAAAAAAATATTTTCTGCCGGTTAAGTTTTTCAGGGCTGATTTCTTGTCCTGTGATAAAAAGCCTTCTGTTTCGAGTGCCAAACCTTTCAGGGGAGCATTTTTAAGTTCTTGGAACCATTTTTGAGTGAACTGCCAAAAGTCAGATCTTTGCTGAAATTGTGACCCCGGGGCTTAGGGATTTTTTCAAAAAAAAAATTTTCTGCCGGTTAAGTTTTTGAGGGCTGATTTCTTGTCCTGTGATAAAAAGCCTTCTGTTTCCATCGCCAAAGCTTTCAGGGGATCATTTGCAAGCTTCTGTCACCATTTTTGAGTGAATTGCCAAAAGTCAGATTTTTGCTGAAATTGTGACCCCGGGGCTTAGGGATTTTTTCAAAAAAATATTTTCTGCCGGTTAAGTTTTTGAGGGCTGATTTTTTGTCCTGTGATAAAAAGCCTTCTGTTTCGAGTGCCAAACCTTTCAGGGGAGCATTTTTAAGCTCTTGGAACCATTTTTGAGTGAACTGCCAAAAGTCAGATTTTTGCTGAAATTGTGACCCCGGGGCTTAGGGATTTTTTCAAAAAAATATTTTCTGCCGGTTAAGTTTTTGAGGGCTGATTTCTTGTCCTGTGATAAAAAGCCTTCTGTTTCCATCGCCAAAGCTTTCAGGGGATCATTTGCAAGCTTCTGGCACCATTTTTGAGTGAATTGCGAAAAGTCAGATTTTTGCTGAAATTGTGACCCCGGGGCTTAGGGATTTTTTCAAAAAAATATTTTCTGCCGGTTAAGTTTTTGAGGGCTGATTTTTTGTCCTGTGATAAAAAGCCTTCTGTTTCCATCGCCAAAGCTTTCAGGGGATCATTTGCAAGCTTCTGGCACCATTTTTGAGTGAACTGCCAAAAGTCAGATTTTTGCTGAAATTGTGACCCCGGGGCTTAGGGATTTTTTCAAAAAAATATTTTCTGCCGGTTAAGTTTTTGAGGGCTGATTTCTTGTCCTGTGATAAAAAGCCTTCTGTTTCGAGTGCCAAACCTTTCAGGGGAGCATTTTTAAGCTCTTGGAACCATTTTTGAGTGAACTGCCAAAAGTCAGATCTTTGCTGAAATTGTGACCCCGGGGCTTAGGGATTTTTTCAAAAAAAAGATTTTCTGCCGGTTAAGTTTTTGAGGGCTGATTTCTTGTCCTGTGATAAAAAGCCTTCTGTTTCCATCGCCAAAGCTTTCAGGGGATCATTTGCAAGCTTCTGTCACCATTTTTGAGTGAATTGCCAAAAGTCAGATTTTTGCTGAAATTGTGACCCCGGGGCTTTGGGATTTTTTCAAAAAAATATTTTCTGCCGGTTAAGTTTTTGAGGGCTGATTTCTTGTCCTGTGATAAAAAAGCCTTCTGTTTCGAGTGCCAAACCTTTCAGGGGATCATTTGCAAGCTTCTGGCACCATTTTTGAGTGAATTGCCAAAAGTCAGATTTTTGCTGAAATTGTGACCCCGGGGCTTAGGGATTTTTTCAAAAAAATATTTTCTGCCGGTTAAGTTTTTCAGGGCTGATTTCTTGTCCTGTGATAAAAAGCCTTCTGTTTCGAGTGCCAAACCTTTCAGGGGAGCATTTTTAAGCTCTTGGAACCATTTTTGAGTGAACTGCCAAAAGTCAGATTTTTGCTGAAATTGTGACCCCGGGGCTTAGGGATTTTTTCAAAAAAATATTTTCTGCCGGTTAAGTTTTTGAGGGCTGATTTCTTGTCCTGTGAGAAAAAGCCTTCTGTTTCCATCGCCAAAGCTTTCAGGGGATCATTTGCAACCTTCTGGCACCATTTTTGAGTGAATTGCCAAAAGTCAGATTTTTGCTGAAATTGTGAAATTGCAAGCTTCTGGCACCATTTTTGAGTGAATTGCCAAAAGTCAGATTTTTGCTGAAATTGTGACCCCGGGGCTTAGGTATTTTTTCAAAAAAATATTTTCTGCCGGTTAAGTTTTTGAGGGCTGATTTCTTGTCCTGTGATAAAAAGCCTTCTGTTTCCATCGCCAAAGCTTTCAGGGGATCATTTGCAAGCTTCTGGCACCATTTTTGAGTGAATTGCCAAAAGTCAGATTTTTGCTGAAATTGTGACCCCGGGGCTTAGGGATTTTTTCAAAAAAATATTTTCTGCCGGTTAAGTTTTTCAGGGCTGATTTCTTGTCCTGTGATAAAAAGCCTTCTGTTTCGAGTGCCAAACCTTTCACGGGAGCATTTTTAAGCTCTTGGAACCATTTTTGAGTGAACTGCAAAAAGTCAGATTTTTGCTGAAATTGTGACCGCGGGGCTTAGGGATTTTTTCAAAAAAATATTTTCTGCCGGTTAAGTTTTTGAGGGCTGATTTCTTGTCCTGTGATAAAAAGCCTTCTGTTTCCATCGCCAAAGCTTTCAGGGGATCATTTGCAACCTTCTGGCACCATTTTTGAGTGAACTGCCAAAAGTCAGATTTTTGCTGAAATTGTGAAATTGCAAGCTTCTGGCACCATTTTTGAGTGAATTGCCAAAAGTCAGATTTTTGCTGAAATTGTGACCCCGGGGCTTAGGTATTTTTTCAAAAAAATATTTTCTGCCGGTTAAGTTTTTGAGGGCTGATTTCTTGTCCTGTGATAAAAAGCCTTCTGTTTCCATCGCCAAAGCTTTCAGGGGATCATTTGCAAGCTTCTGGCACCATTTTTGAGTGAATTGCCAAAAGTCAGATTTTTGCTGAAATGGTGACCCCGGGGCTTAGGTATTTTTTCAAAAAAATATTTTCTGCCGGTTAAGTTTTTGAGGGCTGATTTCTTGTCCTGTGATAAAAAGCCTTCTGTTTCCATGGCCAAAGCTTTCAGGGGATCATTTGCAAGCTTCTGGCACCATTTTTGAGTGAATTGCCAAAAGTCAGATTCTTGCTGAAATTGTGACCCCGGGGCTTAGGGATTTTTTCAAAAAAATATTTTCTGCCGGTTAAGTTTTTGAGGGCTGATTTCTTTTCCTGTGATAAAAAGCCTTCTGTTTCCATCGCCAAAGCTTTCAGGGGATCATTTGCAATCTTCTGGCACCATTTTTGAGTGAACTGCCAAAAGTCAGATTTTTGCTGAAATTGTGACCCCGGGGCTTAGGGATTTTTTCAAAAAAATATTTTCTGCCGGTTAAGTTTTTGAGGGCTGATTTCTTGTCCTGTGATAAAAAGCCTTCTGTTTCCATGGCCAAAGCTTTCAGGGGATCATTTGCAAGCTTCTGGCACCATTTTTGATTGAATTGCCAAAAGTCAGATTCTTGCTGAAATTGTGACCCCGGGGCTTAGGGATTTTTTCAAAAAAATATTTTCTGCCGGTTAAGTTTTTGAGGGCTGATTTCTTTTCCTGTGATAAAAAGCCTTCTGTTTCCATCGCCAAAGCTTTCAGGGGATCATTTGCAAGCTTCTGCACCATTTTTGAGTGAACTGCCAAAAGTCAGATTTTTGCTGAAATTGTGACCCCGGGGCTTAGGGATTTTTTCAAAAAAATATTTTCTGCCGGTTAAGTTTTTGAGGGCTGATTTCTTGTCCTGTGATAAAAAGCCTTCTGTTTCCATCGCCAAAGCTTTCAGGGGATCATTTGCAACCTTCTGGCACCATTTTTGAGTGAATTGCCAAAAGTCAGTTTTTTGCTGAAATTGTGACCCCGGGGCTTAGAGATTTTTTCAAAAAAATATTTTCTGCCGGTTAAGTTTTTGAGGGCTGATTTATTGTCCTGTGATAAAAAGCCTTCTGTTTTGAGTGCCAAACCTTTCAGGGGAGCATTTTTAAGCTCTTGGAACCATTTTTGAGTGTACTGCCAAAAGTCAGATCTTTGCTGAAATTGTGACCCCGGGGCTTAGGGATTTTTTCAAAAAAATATTTTCTGCCGGTTAAGTTTTTGAGGGCTGATTTTTTGTCCTGTGATAAAAAGCCTTCTGTTTCCATCGCCAAAGCTTTCAGGGGATCATTTGCAAGCTTCTGGCACCATTTTTGAGTGAACTGCCAAAAGTCAGATTTTTGCTGAAATTGTGACCCCGGGGCTTAGGGATTTTTTCAAAAAAATATTTTCTGCCGGTTAAGGTTTGAGGGCTGATTTCTTGTCCTGTGATAAAAAGCCTTCTGTTTCGAGTGCCAAACCTTTCAGGGGAGCATTTTTAAGCTCTTGGAACCATTTTTGAGTGAACTGCCAAAAGTCAGATCTTTGCTGAAATTGTGACCCCGGGGCTTAGGGATTTTTTCAAAAAAATATTTTCTGCCGGTTAAGTTTTTCAGGGCTGATTTCTTGTCCTGTGATAAAAAGCCTTCTGTTTCCATCGCCAAAGCTTTCAGGGGATCATTTGCAACCTTCTGGCACCATTTTTGAGTGAACTGCCAAAAGTCAGATTTTTGCTGAAATTGTGAAATTGCAAGCTTCTGGCACCATTTTTGAGTGAATTGCCAAAAGTCAGATTTTTGCTGAAATTGTGACCCCGGGGCTTAGGTATTTTTTCAAAAAAATATTTTCTGCCGGTTAAGTTTTTGAGGGCTGATTTCTTGTCCTGTGATAAAAAGCCTTCTGTTTCCATCGCCAAAGCTTTCAGGGGATCATTTGCAAGCTTCTGGCACCATTTTTGAGTGAATTGCCAAAAGTCAGATTTTTGCTGAAATGGTGACCCCGGGGCTTAGGTATTTTTTCAAAAAAATATTTTCTGCCGGTTAAGTTTTTGAGGGCTGATTTCTTGTCCTGTGATAAAAAGCCTTCTGTTTCCATGGCCAAAGCTTTCAGGGGATCATTTGCAAGCTTCTGGCACCATTTTTGAGTGAATTGCCAAAAGTCAGATTCTTGCTGAAATTGTGACCCCGGGGCTTAGGGATTTTTTCAAAAAAATATTTTCTGCCGGTTAAGTTTTTGAGGGCTGATTTCTTTTCCTGTGATAAAAAGCCTTCTGTTTCCATCGCCAAAGCTTTCAGGGGATCATTTGCAATCTTCTGGCACCATTTTTGAGTGAACTGCCAAAAGTCAGATTTTTGCTGAAATTGTGACCCCGGGGCTTAGGGATTTTTTCAAAAAAATATTTTCTGCCGGTTAAGTTTTTGAGGGCTGATTTCTTGTCCTGTGATAAAAAGCCTTCTGTTTCCATGGCCAAAGCTTTCAGGGGATCATTTGCAAGCTTCTGGCACCATTTTTGATTGAATTGCCAAAAGTCAGATTCTTGCTGAAATTGTGACCCCGGGGCTTAGGGATTTTTTCAAAAAAATATTTTCTGCCGGTTAAGTTTTTGAGGGCTGATTTCTTTTCCTGTGATAAAAAGCCTTCTGTTTCCATCGCCAAAGCTTTCAGGGGATCATTTGCAAGCTTCTGCACCATTTTTGAGTGAACTGCCAAAAGTCAGATTTTTGCTGAAATTGTGACCCCGGGGCTTAGGGATTTTTTCAAAAAAATATTTTCTGCCGGTTAAGTTTTTGAGGGCTGATTTCTTGTCCTGTGATAAAAAGCCTTCTGTTTCCATCGCCAAAGCTTTCAGGGGATCATTTGCAACCTTCTGGCACCATTTTTGAGTGAATTGCCAAAAGTCAGTTTTTTGCTGAAATTGTGACCCCGGGGCTTAGAGATTTTTTCAAAAAAATATTTTCTGCCGGTTAAGTTTTTGAGGGCTGATTTATTGTCCTGTGATAAAAAGCCTTCTGTTTTGAGTGCCAAACCTTTCAGGGGAGCATTTTTAAGCTCTTGGAACCATTTTTGAGTGTACTGCCAAAAGTCAGATCTTTGCTGAAATTGTGACCCCGGGGCTTAGGGATTTTTTCAAAAAAATATTTTCTGCCGGTTAAGTTTTTGAGGGCTGATTTTTTGTCCTGTGATAAAAAGCCTTCTGTTTCCATCGCCAAAGCTTTCAGGGGATCATTTGCAAGCTTCTGGCACCATTTTTGAGTGAACTGCCAAAAGTCAGATTTTTGCTGAAATTGTGACCCCGGGGCTTAGGGATTTTTTCAAAAAAAATTTTTCTGCCGGTTAAGGTTTGAGGGCTGATTTCTTGTCCTGTGATAAAAAGCCTTCTGTTTCGAGTGCCAAACCTTTCAGGGGAGCATTTTTAAGCTCTTGGAACCATTTTTGAGTGAACTGCCAAAAGTCAGATCTTTGCTGAAATTGTGACCCCGGGGCTTAGGGATTTTTTCAAAAAAATATTTTCTGCCGGTTAAGTTTTTCAGGGCTGATTTCTTGTCCTGTGATAAAAAGCCTTCTGTTTCCATCGCCAAAGCTTTCAGGGGATCATTTGCAAGCTTCTGGCACCATTTTTGAGTGAACTGCCAAAAGTCAGATTTTTGCTGAAATTGTGACCCCGGGGCTTAGGGATTTTTTCAAAAAAATATTTTCTGCCGGTTAAGTTTTTGAGGGCTGATTTCTTGTCCTGTGATAAAAAGCCTTCTGTTTCCATCGCCAAAGCTTTCAGGGGATCATTTGCAACCTTCTGGCACCATTTTTGAGTGAATTGCCAAAAGTCAGATTTTTGCTGAAATTGTGAAATTGCAAGCTTCTGGCACCATTTTTGAGTGAATTGCCAAAAGTCAGATTTTTGCTGAAATTGTGACCCCGGGGCTTAGGGATTTTTTCAAAAAAATATTTTCTGCCGGTTAAGTTTTTGAGGGCTGATTTCTTGTCCTGTGATAAAAAGCCTTCTGTTTCCATCGCCAAAGCTTTCAGGGGATCATTTGCAAGCTTCTGGCACCATTTTTGAGTGAATTGCCAAAAGTCAGATTTTTGCTGAAATGGTGACCCCGGGGCTTAGGTATTTTTTCAAAAAAATATTTTCTGCCGGTTAAGTTTTTGAGGGCTGATTTCTTTTCCTGTGATAAAAAGCCTTCTGTTTCCATCGCCAAAGCTTTCAGGGGATCATTTGCAAGCTTCTGGCACCATTTTTGAGTGAACTGCCAAAAGTCAGATTTTTGCTGAAATGGTGACCCCGGGGCTTAGGTATTTTTTCAAAAAAATATTTTCTGCCGGTTAAGTTTTTGAGGGCTGATTTCTTGTCCTGTGATAAAAAGCCTTCTGTTTCCATGGCCAAAGCTTTCAGGGGATCATTTGCAAGCTTCTGGCACCATTTTTGAGTGAATTGCCAAAAGTAAGATTCTTGCTGAAATTGTGACCCCGGGGCTTAGGGATTTTTTCAAAAAAATATTTTCTGCCGGTTAAGTTTTTGAGGGCTGATTTCTTTTCCTGTGATAAAAAGCCTTCTGTTTCCATCGCCAAAGCTTTCAGGGGATCATTTGCAAGCTTCTGGCACCATTTTTGAGTGAACTGCCAAAAGTCAGATTTTTGCTGAAATTGTGACCCCGGGGCTTAGGGATTTTTTCAAAAAAATATTTTCTGCCGGTTAAGTTTTTGAGGGCTGATTTCTTGTCCTGTGATAAAAAGCCTTCTGTTTCCATCGCCAAAGCTTTCAGGGGATCATTTGCAACCTTCTGGCACCATTTTTGAGTGAATTGCCAAAAGTCAGTTTTTTGCTGAAATTGTGACCCCGGGGCTTAGAGATTTTTTCAAAAAAATATTTTCTGCCGGTTAAGTTTTTGAGGGCTGATTTATTGTCCTGTGATAAAAAGCCTTCTGTTTTGAGTGCGAAACCTTTCAGGGGAGCATTTTTAAGCTCTTGGAACCATTTTTGAGTGAACTGCCAAAAGTCAGATCTTTGCTGAAATTGTGACCCCGGGGCTTAGGGATTTTTTCAAAAAAATATTTTCTGCCGGTTAAGTTTTTGAGGGCTGATTTTTTGTCCTGTGAAAAAAAGCCTTCTGTTTCCATCGCCAAATCTTTCAGGGGATCATTTGCAAGCTTCTGGCACCATTTTTGAGTGAACTGCCAAAAGTCAGATTTTTGCTGAAATTGTGACCCCGGGGCTTAGGGATTTTTTCAAAAAAATATTTTCTGCCGGTTAAGTTTTTGAGGGCTGATTTCTTGTCCTGTGATAAAAAGCCTTCTGTTTCGAGTGCCAAACCTTTCAGGGGAGCATTTTTAAGCTCTTGGAACCATTTTTGAGTGAACTGCCAAAAGTCAGATTTTTGCTGAAATGGTGACCCCGGGGCTTAGGGGTTTTTTCAAAAAAATATTTTCTGCCTGTTAAGTTTTTGAGGGCTGATTTTTTGTCCTGTGATAAAAAGCCTTTGGTTTCCATCGCCAAAGCTTTCAGGGGATCATTTGCAAGCTTCTGGCACCATTTTTGAGTGAACTGCCAAAAGTCAGATTTTTGCTGAAATTGTGACCCCGGGGCTTAGGGATTTTTTCAAAAAAATATTTTCTGCCGGTTAAGTTTTTGAGGGCTGATTTCTGAGGGCTTAGGGATTTTTTCAAAAAAATATTTTCTGCCGGTTAAGTTTTTGAGGGCTGATTTCTTGTCCTGTGATAAAAAGCCTTCTGTTTCGAGTTCCAAACCTTTCAGGGGAGCATTTTTAAGCTCTTGGAACCATTTTTGAGTGAACTGCCAAAAGTCAGATCTTTGCTGAAATTGTGACCCCGGGGCTTAGGGATTTTTGCAAAAAAATATTTTCTGCCGGTTAAGTTTTTGAGGGCTGATTTCTTGTCCTGTGATAAAAAGCCTTCTGTTTCCATCGCCAAAGCTTTCAGGGGATCATTTGCAAGCTTCTGTCACCATTTTTGAGTGAATTGCCAAAAGTCAGATTTTTGCTGAAATTGTGACCCCGGGGCTTAGGGATTTTTTCAAAAAAATATTTTCTGCCGGTTAAGTTTTTCAGGGCTGATTTCTTGTCCTGTGATAAAAAGCCTTCTGTTTCGAGTGCCAAACCTTTCAGGGGAGCATTTTTAAGCTCTTGGAACCATTTTTGAGTGAACTGCCAAAAGTCAGATTTTTGCTGAAATTGTGACCCCGGGGCTTAGGGATTTTTTCAAAAAAATATTTTCTGCCGGTTAAGTTTTTGAGGGCTGATTTCTGAGGGCTTAGGGATTTTTTCAAAAAAATATTTTCTGCCGGTTAAGTTTTTGAGGGCTGATTGCTTGTCCTGTGATAAAAAGCCTTCTGTTTCGAGTGCCAAACCTTTCAGGGGATCATTTGCAACCTTCTGCCACCATTTTTGAGTGAATTGCCAAAAGTCAGATTTTTGCTGAAATTGTGACCCCGGGGCTTAGGGATTTTTTCAAAAAAATATTTTCTGCCGGTTAAGTTTTTGAGGGCTGATTTCTTGTCCTGTGATAAAAAGCCTTCTGTTTCCATCGCCAAAGCTTTCAGGGGATCATTTGCAAGCTTCTGTCACCATTTTTGAGTGAATTGCCAAAAGTCAGATTTTTGCTGAAATGGTGACCCCGGGGCTTAGGTATTTTTTCAAAAAAATATTTTCTGCCGGTTAAGTTTTTGAGGGCTGATTTCTTGTCCTGTGATAAAAAGCCTTCTGTTTCCATGGCCAAAGCTTTCAGGGGATCATTTGCAAGCTTCTGGCACCATTTTTGAGTGAATTGCCAAAAGTCAGATTTTTGCTGAAATTGTGAGGCCGGGGCTTAGGGATTTTTTCAAAAAAATATTTTCTGCCAGTTACGTTTTTGAGGGCTGATTTCTTGTCCTGTGATAAAAAGCCTTCTGTTTCCATCGCCAAAGCTTTCAGGGGATCATTTGCAAGCTTCTGTCACCATTTTTGAGTGAATTGCCAAAAGTCCGATTTTTGCTGAAATTGTGACCCCGGGGCTTTGGGATTTTTTCAAAAAAATATTTTCTGCCGGTTAAGTTTTTCAGGGCTGATTTCTTGTCCTGTGATAAAAAGCCTTCTGTTTCGAGTGCCAAACCTTTCAGGGGATCATTTGCAACCTTCTGCCACCATTTTTGAGTGAATTGCCAAAAGTCAGATTTTTGCTGAAATTGTGACCCCGGGGCTTAGGGATTTTTTCAAAAAAATATTTTCTGCCGGTTAAGTTTTTGAGGGCTGATTTCTTGTCCTGTGATAAAAAGCCTTCTGTTTCCATCGCCAAAGCTTTCAGGGGATCATTTGCAAGCTTCTGGCACCATTTTTGAGTGAATTGCCAAAAGTCAGATTTTTGCTGAAATGGTGACCCCGGGGCTTAGGGATTTTTTCAAAAAAATATTTTCTGCCGGTTAAGTTTTTGAGGGCTGATTTCTTGTCCTGTGATAAAAAGCCTTCTGTTTCGAGTGCCAAACCTTTCAGGGGAGCATTTTTAAGCTCTTGGAACCATTTTTGAGTGAACTGCCAAAAGTCAGATCTTTGCTGAAATTGTGACCCCGGGGCTTAGGGATTTTTTCAAAAAAATATTTTCTGCCGGTTAAGTTTTTGAGGGCTGATTTCTTGTCCTGTGATAAAAAGCCTTCTGTTTCCATCGCCAAAGCTTTCAGGGGATCATTTGCAAGCTTCTGTCACCATTTTTGAGTGAATTGCCAAAAGTCAGATTTTTGCTGAAATTGTGACCCCGGGGCTTAGGGATTTTTTCAAAAAAATATTTTCTGCCGGTTAAGTTTTTGAGGGCTGATTTCTTGTCCTGTGATAAAAAGCCTTCTGTTTCCATCGCCAAAGCTTTCAGGGGATCATTTGCAACCTTCTGGCACCATTTTTGAGGGAATTGCCAAAAGTCAGATTTTTGCTGAAATTGTGAAATTGCAAGCTTCTGGCACCATTTTTGAGTGAATTGCCAAAAGTCAGATTTTTGCTGAAATTGTGACCCCGGGGCTTAGGGATTTTTTTCAAAAAAATATTTTCTGCCGGTTAAGTTTTTGAGGGCTGATTTCTTGTCCTGTGATAAAAAGCCTTCTGTTTCCATCGCCAAAGCTTTCAGGGGATCATTTGCAAGCTTCTGGCACCATTTTTGAGTGAATTGCCAAAAGTCAGATTTTTGCTGAAATGGTGACCCCGGGGCTTAGGTATTTTTTCAAAAAAATATTTTCTGCCGGTTAAGTTTTTGAGGGCTGATTTCTTGTCCTGTGATAAAAAGCCTTCTGTTTCCATGGCCAAAGCTTTCAGGGGATCATTTGCAAGCTTCTGGCACCATTTTTGAGTGAATTGCCAAAAGTCAGATTCTTGCTGAAATTGTGACCCCGGGGCTTAGGGATTTTTTCAAAAAAATATTTTCTGCCAGTTAAGTTTTTGAGGGCTGATTTCTTTTCCTGTGATAAAAAGCCTTCTGTTTCCATCGCCAAAGCTTTCAGGGGATCATTTGCAAGCTTCTGGCACCATTTTTGAGTGAACTGCCAAAAGTCAGATTTTTGCTGAAATGGTGACCCCGGGGCTTAGGTATTTTTTCAAAAAAATATTTTCTGCCGGTTAAGTTTTTGAGGGCTGATTTCTTGTCCTGTGATAAAAAGCCTTCTGTTTCCATGGCCAAAGCTTTCAGGGGATCATTTGCAAGCTTCTGGCACCATTTTTGAGTGAATTGCCAAAAGTCAGATTCTTGCTGAAATTGTGACCCCGGGGCTTAGGGATTTTTTCAAAAAAATATTTTCTGCCGGTTAAGTTTTTGAGGGCTGATTTCTTTTCCTGTGATAAAAAGCCTTCTGTTTCCATCGCCAAAGCTTTCAGGGGATCATTTGCAAGCTTCTGGCACCATTTTTGAGTGAACTGCCAAAAGTCAGATTTTTGCTGAAATTGTGACCCCGGGGCTTAGAGATTTTTTCAAAAAAATATTTTCTGCCGGTTAAGTTTTTGAGGGCTGATTTATTGTCCTGTGATAAAAAGCCTTCTGTTTCGAGTGCCAAACCTTTCAGGGGAGCATTTTTAAGCTCTTGGAACCATTTTTGAGTGAACTGCCAAAAGTCAGATCTTTGCTGAAATTGTGACCCCGGGGCTTAGGGATTTTTTCAAAAAAATATTTTCTGCCGGTTAAGTTTTTGAGGGCTGATTTCTTGTCCTGTGATAAAAAGCCTTCTGTTTCCATCGCCAAAGCTTTCAGGGGATCATTTGCAAGCTTCTGTCACCATTTTTGAGTGAATTGCCAAAAGTCAGATTTTTGCTGAAATTGTGACCCCGGGGCTTAGGGATTTTTTCAAAAAAATATTTTCTGCCGGTTAAGTTTTTGAGGGCTGATTTCTTGTCCTGTGATAAAAAGCCTTCTGTTTCCATCGCCAAAGCTTTCAGGGGATCATTTGCAACCTTCTGGCACCATTTTTGAGTGAATTGCCAAAAGTCAGATTTTTGCTGAAATTGTGAAATTGCAAGCTTCTGGCACCATTTTTGAGTGAATTGCCAAAAGTCAGATTTTTGCTGAAATTGTGACCCCGGGGCTTAGGGATTTTTTTCAAAAAAATATTTTCTGCCGGTTAAGTTTTTGAGGGCTGATTTCTTGTCCTGTGATAAAAAGCCTTCTGTTTCCATCGCCAAAGCTTTCAGGGGATCATTTGCAAGCTTCTGGCACCATTTTTGAGTGAATTGCCAAAAGTCAGATTTTTGCTGAAATGGTGACCCCGGGGCTTAGGTATTTTTTCAAAAAAATATTTTCTGCCGGTTAAGTTTTTGAGGGCTGATTTCTTGTCCTGTGATAAAAAGCCTTCTGTTTCCATGGCCAAAGCTTTCAGGGGATCATTTGCAAGCTTCTGGCACCATTTTTGAGTGAATTGCCAAAAGTCAGATTCTTGCTGAAATTGTGACCCCGGGGCTTAGGGATTTTTTCAAAAAAATATTTTCTGCCAGTTAAGTTTTTGAGGGCTGATTTCTTTTCCTGTGATAAAAAGCCTTCTGTTTCCATCGCCAAAGCTTTCAGGGGATCATTTGCAAGCTTCTGGCACCATTTTTGAGTGAACTGCCAAAAGTCAGATTTTTGCTGAAATGGTGACCCCGGGGCTTAGGTATTTTTTCAAAAAAATATTTTCTGCCGGTTAAGTTTTTGAGGGCTGATTTCTTGTCCTGTGATAAAAAGCCTTCTGTTTCCATGGCCAAAGCTTTCAGGGGATCATTTGCAAGCTTCTGGCACCATTTTTGAGTGAATTGCCAAAAGTCAGATTCTTGCTGAAATTGTGACCCCGGGGCTTAGGGATTTTTTCAAAAAAATATTTTCTGCCGGTTAAGTTTTTGAGGGCTGATTTCTTTTCCTGTGATAAAAAGCCTTCTGTTTCCATCGCCAAAGCTTTCAGGGGATCATTTGCAAGCTTCTGGCACCATTTTTGAGTGAACTGCCAAAAGTCAGATTTTTGCTGAAATTGTGACCCCGGGGCTTAGAGATTTTTTCAAAAAAATATTTTCTGCCGGTTAAGTTTTTGAGGGCTGATTTATTGTCCTGTGATAAAAAGCCTTCTGTTTTGAGTGCCAAACCTTTCAGGGGAGCATTTTTAAACTCTTGGAACCATTTTTGAGTGAACTGCCAAAAGTCAGATCTTTGCTGAAATTGTGACCCCGGGGCTTAGGGATTTTTTCAAAAAAATATTTTCTGCCGGTTAAGTTTTTGAGGGCTGATTTTTTGTCCTGTGATAAAAAGCCTTCTGTTTCCATCGCCAAAGCTTTCAGGGGATCATTTGCAAGCTTCTGGCACCATTTTTGAGTGAATTGCCAAAAGTCAGATTTTTGCTGAAATTGTGACCCCGGGGCTTAGGGATTTCTTCAAAAAAATATTTTCTGCCGGTTAAGTTTTTCAGGGCTGATTTCTTGTCCTGTGATAAAAAGCCTTCTGTTTCGAGTGCCAAACCTTTCAGGGGAGCATTTTTAAGCTCTTGGAACCATTTTTGAGTGAACTGCCAAAAGTCAGATTTTTGCTGAAATTGTGACCCCGGGGCTTAGGGATTTTTTCAAAAAAATATTTTCTGCCGGTTAAGTTTTTGAGGGCTGATTTCTTGTCCTGTGATAAAAAGCCTTCTGTTTCCATCGCCAAAGCTTTCAGGGGATCATTTGCAACCTTCTGGCACCATTTTTGAGTGAATTGCCAAAAGTCAGATTTTTGCTGAAATTGTGAAATTGCAAGCTTCTGGCACCATTTTTGAGTGAATTGCCAAAAGTCAGATTTTTGCTGAAATTGTGACCCCGGGGCTTAGGGATTTTTTCAAAAAAATATTTTCTGCCGGTTAAGTTTTTGAGGGCTGATTTCTGAGGGCTTAGGGATTTTTTCAAAAAAATATTTTCTGCCGGTTAAGTTTTTGAGGGCTGATTTCTTGTCCTGTGATAAAAAGCCTTCTGTTTCGAGTGCCAAACCTTTCAGGGGATCATTTGCAACCTTCTGCCACCATTTTTGAGTGAATTGCCAAAAGTCAGATTTTTGCTGAAATTGTGACCCCGGGGCTTAGGGATTTTTTCAAAAAAATATTTTCTGCCGGTTAAGTTTTTGAGGGCTGATTTCTTGTCCTGTGATAAAAAGCCTTCTGTTTCCATCGCCAAAGCTTTCAGGGGATCATTTGCAACCTTCTGGCACCATTTTTGAGTGAATTGCCAAAAGTCAGATTTTTGCTGAAATTGTGAAATTGCAAGCTTCTGGCACCATTTTTGAGTGAATTGCCAAAAGTCAGATTTTTGCTGAAATTGTGACCCCGGGGCTTAGGGATTTTTTCAAAAAAATATTTTCTGCCGGTTAAGTTTTTGAGGGCTGATTTCTTTTCCTGTGATAAAAAGCCTTCTGTTTCCATCGCCAAAGCTTTCAGGGGATCATTTGCAAGCTTCTGGCACCATTTTTGAGTGAACTGCCAAAAGTCAGATTTTTGCTGAAATTGTGACCCCGGGGCTTAGAGATTTTTTCAAAAAAATATTTTCTGCCGGTTAAGTTTTTGAGGGCTGATTTATTGTCCTGTGATAAAAAGCCTTCTGTTTTGAGTGCCAAACCTTTCAGGGGAGCATTTTTAAACTCTTGGAACCATTTTTGAGTGAACTGCCAAAAGTCAGATCTTTGCTGAAATTGTGACCCCGGGGCTTAGGGATTTTTTCAAAAAAATATTTTCTGCCGGTTAAGTTTTTGAGGGCTGATTTTTTGTCCTGTGATAAAAAGCCTTCTGTTTCGAGTGCCAAAGCTTTCAGGGGATCATTTGCAAGCTTCTGGCACCATTTTTGAGTGAATTGCCAAAAGTCAGATTTTTGCTGAAATTGTGACCCCGGGGCTTAGGGATTTCTTCAAAAAAATATTTTCTGCCGGTTAAGTTTTTCAGGGCTGATTTCTTGTCCTGTGATAAAAAGCCTTCTGTTTCGAGTGCCAAACCTTTCAGGGGAGCATTTTTAAGCTCTTGGAACCATTTTTGAGTGAACTGCCAAAAGTCAGATTTTTGCTGAAATTGTGACCCCGGGGCTTAGGGATTTTTTCAAAAAAATATTTTCTGCCGGTTAAGTTTTTGAGGGCTGATTTCTTGTCCTGTGATAAAAAGCCTTCTGTTTCCATCGCCAAAGCTTTCAGGGGATCATTTGCAACCTTCTGGCACCATTTTTGAGTGAATTGCCAAAAGTCAGATTTTTGCTGAAATTGTGAAATTGCAAGCTTCTGGCACCATTTTTGAGTGAATTGCCAAAAGTCAGATTTTTGCTGAAATTGTGACCCCGGGGCTTAGGGATTTTTTCAAAAAAATATTTTCTGCCGGTTAAGTTTTTGAGGGCTGATTTCTGAGGGCTTAGGGATTTTTTCAAAAAAATATTTTCTGCCGGTTAAGTTTTTGAGGGCTGATTTCTTGTCCTGTGATAAAAAGCCTTCTGTTTCGAGTGCCAAACCTTTCAGGGGATCATTTGCAACCTTCTGCCACCATTTTTGAGTGAATTGCCAAAAGTCAGATTTTTGCTGAAATTGTGACCCCGGGGCTTAGGGATTTTTTCAAAAAAATATTTTCTGCCGGTTAAGTTTTTGAGGGCTGATTTCTTGTCCTGTGATAAAAAGCCTTCTGTTTCCATCGCCAAAGCTTTCAGGGGATCATTTGCAACCTTCTGGCACCATTTTTGAGTGAATTGCCAAAAGTCAGATTTTTGCTGAAATTGTGAAATTGCAAGCTTCTGGCACCATTTTTGAGTGAATTGCCAAAAGTCAGATTTTTGCTGAAATTGTGACCCCGGGGCTTAGGGATTTTTTCAAAAAAATATTTTCTGCCGGTTAAGTTTTTGAGGGCTGATTTCTGAGGGCTTAGGGATTTTTTCAAAAAAATATTTTCTGCCGGTTAAGTTTTTGAGGGCTGATTTCTTGTCCTGTGATAAAAAGCCTTCTGTTTCGAGTGCCAAACCTTTCAGGGGATCATTTGCAACCTTCTGCCACCATTTTTGAGTGAATTGCCAAAAGTCAGATTTTTGCTGAAATTGTGACCCCGGGGCTTAGGGATTTTTTCAAAAAAATATTTTCTACCGGTTAAGTTTTTGAGGGCTGATTTCTTGTCCTGTGATAAAAAGCCTTCTGTTTCCATCGCCAAAGCTTTCAGGGGATCATTTGCAAGCTTCTGGCACCATTTTTGAGTGAATTGCCAAAAGTCAGATTTTTGCTGAAATGGTGATCCCGGGGCTTAGGGATTTTTTCAAAAAAATATTTTCTGCCGGTTAAGTTTTTGAGGGCTGATTTCTGAGGGCTTAGGGATTTTTTCAAAAAAATATTTTCTGCC
Source organism: Podarcis vaucheri (assembly GCF_965113315.1). Lineage (NCBI taxonomy): Eukaryota > Metazoa > Chordata > Lepidosauria > Squamata > Lacertidae > Podarcis > Podarcis vaucheri. Next base: position 16,990,347 of record NC_138766.1, read on the forward strand.
GGTTAAGTTTTTGAGGGCTGATTTCTTGTCCTGTGATAAAAAGCCTTCTGTTTCGAGTGCCAAACCTTTCAGGGGATCATTTGCAACCTTCTGCCACCATTTTTGAGTGAATTGCCAAAAGTCAGATTTTTGCTGAAATTGTGACCCCGGGGCTTAGGGATTTTTTCAAAAAAATATTTTCTGCCGGTTAAGTTTTTGAGGGCTGATTTCTTGTCCTGTGATAAAAAGCCTTCTGTTTCCATCGCCAAAGCTTTCAGGGGATCATTTGCAACCTTCTGGCACCATTTTTGAGTGAATTGCCAAAAGTCAGATTTTTGCTGAAATTGTGAAATTGCAAGCTTCTGGCACCATTTTTGAGTGAATTGCCAAAAGTCAGATTTTTGCTGAAATTGTGACCCCGGGGCTTAGGGATTTTTTCAAAAAAATATTTTCTGCCGGTTAAGTTTTTGAGGGCTGATTTCTGAGGGCTTAGGGATTTTTTCAAAAAAATATTTTCTGCCGGTTAAGTTTTTGAGGGCTGATTTCTTGTCCTGTGATAAAAAGCCTTCTGTTTCGAGTGCCAAACCTTTCAGGGGATCATTTGCAACCTTCTGCCACCATTTTTGAGTGAATTGCCAAAAGTCAGATTTTTGCTGAAATTGTGACCCCGGGGCTTAGGGATTTTTTCAAAAAAATATTTTCTACCGGTTAAGTTTTTGAGGGCTGATTTCTTGTCCTGTGATAAAAAGCCTTCTGTTTCCATCGCCAAAGCTTTCAGGGGATCATTTGCAAGCTTCTGGCACCATTTTTGAGTGAATTGCCAAAAGTCAGATTTTTGCTGAAATGGTGATCCCGGGGCTTAGGGATTTTTTCAAAAAAATATTTTCTGCCGGTTAAGTTTTTGAGGGCTGATTTCTTGTCCTGTGATAAAAAGCCTTCTGTTTCGAGTGCCAAACCTTTCAGGGGAGCATTTTTAAGCTCTTGGAACCATTTTTGAGTGAACTGCCAAAAGTCAGATCTTTGCTGAAATTGTGACCCCGGGGCTTAGGGATTTTTTCAAAAAAATATTTTCTGCCGGTTAAGTTTTTGAGGGCTGATTTCTTGTCCTGTGATAAAAAGCCTTCTGTTTCCATCGCCAAAGCTTTCAGGGGATCATTTGCAAGCTTCTGTCACCATTTTTGAGTGAATTGCCAAAAGTCAGATTTTTGCTGAAATTGTGACCCCGGGGCTTAGGGATTTTTTCAAAAAAATATTTTCTGCCGGTTAAGTTTTTGAGGGCTGATTTCTTGTCCTGTGATAAAAAGCCTTCTGTTTCCATCGCCAAAGCTTTCAGGGGATCATTTGCAACCTTCTGGCACCATTTTTGAGTGAATTGCCAAAAGTCAGATTTTTGCTGAAATTGTGAAATTGCAAGCTTCTGGCACCATTTTTGAGTGAATTGCCAAAAGTCAGATTTTTGCTGAAATTGTGACCCCGGGGCTTAGGGATTTTTTTCAAAAAAATATTTTCTGCCGGTTAAGTTTTTGAGGGCTGATTTCTTGTCCTGTGATAAAAAGCCTTCTGTTTCCATCGCCAAAGCTTTCAGGGGATCATTTGCAAGCTTCTGGCACCATTTTTGAGTGAATTGCCAAAAGTCAGATTTTTGCTAAAATGGTGACCCCGGGGCTTAGGTATTTTTTCAAAAAAATATTTTCTGCCGGTTAAGTTTTTGAGGGCTGATTTCTTGTCCTGTGATAAAAAGCCTTCTGTTTCCATGGCCAAAGCTTTCAGGGGATCATTTGCAAGCTTCTGGCACCATTTTTGAGTGAATTGCCAAAAGTCAGATTCTTGCTGAAATTGTGACCCCGGGGCTTAGGGATTTTTTCAAAAAAATATTTTCTGCCGGTTAAGTTTTTGAGGGCTGATTTCTTTTCCTGTGATAAAAAGCCTTCTGTTTCCATCGCCAAAGCTTTCAGGGGATCATTTGCAAGCTTCTGGCACCATTTTTGAGTGAACTGCCAAAAGTCAGATTTTTGCTGAAATGGTGACCCCGGGGCTTAGGTATTTTTTCAAAAAAATATTTTCTGCCGGTTAAGTTTTTGAGGGCTGATTTCTTGTCCTGTGATAAAAAGCCTTCTGTTTCCATGGCCAAAGCTTTCAGGGGATCATTTGCAAGCTTCTGGCACCATTTTTGAGTGAACTGCCAAAAGTCAGATTTTTGCTGAAATTGTGACCCCGGGGCTTAGAGATTTTTTCAAAAAAATATTTTCTGCCGGTTAAGTTTTTGAGGGCTGATTTATTGTCCTGTGATAAAAAGCCTTCTGTTTTGAGTGCCAAACCTTTCAGGGGAGCATTTTTAAACTCTTGGAACCATTTTTGAGTGAACTGCCAAAAGTCAGATCTTTGCTGAAATTGTGACCCCGGGGCTTAGGGATTTTTTCAAAAAAATATTTTCTGCCGGTTAAGTTTTTGAGGGCTGATTTTTTGTCCTGTGATAAAAAGCCTTCTGTTTCCATCGCCAAAGCTTTCAGGGGATCATTTGCAAGCTTCTGGCACCATTTTTGAGTGAATTGCCAAAAGTCAGATTTTTGCTGAAATTGTGACCCCGGGGCTTAGGGATTTCTTCAAAAAAATATTTTCTGCCGGTTAAGTTTTTCAGGGCTGATTTCTTGTCCTGTGATAAAAAGCCTTCTGTTTCGAGTGCCAAACCTTTCAGGGGAGCATTTTTAAGCTCTTGGAACCATTTTTGAGTGAACTGCCAAAAGTCAGATTTTTGCTGAAATTGTGACCCCGGGGCTTAGGGATTTTTTCAAAAAAATATTTTCTGCCGGTTAAGTTTTTGAGGGCTGATTTCTTGTCCTGTGATAAAAAGCCTTCTGTTTCCATCGCCAAAGCTTTCAGGGGATCATTTGCAACCTTCTGGCACCATTTTTGAGTGAATTGCCAAAAGTCAGATTTTTGCTGAAATTGTGAAATTGCAAGCTTCTGGCACCATTTTTGAGTGAATTTCCAAAAGTCAGATTTTTGCTGAAATTGTGACCCCGGGGCTTAGGGATTTTTTCAAAAAAATATTTTCTGCCGGTTAAGTTTTTGAGGGCTGATTTCTGAGGGCTTAGGGATTTTTTCAAAAAAATATTTTCTGCCGGTTAAGTTTTTGAGGGCTGATTTCTTGTCCTGTGATAAAAAGCCTTCTGTTTCGAGTGCCAAACCTTTCAGGGGATCATTTGCAACCTTCTGCCACCATTTTTGAGTGAATTGCCAAAAGTCAGATTTTTGCTGAAATTGTGACCCCGGGGCTTAGGGATTTTTTCAAAAAAATATTTTCTGCCGGTTAAGTTTTTGAGGGCTGATTTCTTGTCCTGTGATAAAAAGCCTTCTGTTTCCATCGCCAAAGCTTTCAGGGGATCATTTGCAACCTTCTGGCACCATTTTTGAGTGAATTGCCAAAAGTCAAATTTTTGCTGAAATTGTGAAATTGCAAGCTTCTGGCACCATTTTTGAGTGAATTGCCAAAAGTCAGATTTTTGCTGAAATTGTGACCCCGGGGCTTAGGGATTTTTTTCAAAAAAATATTTTCTGCCGGTTAAGTTTTTGAGGGCTGATTTCTTGTCCTGTGATAAAAAGCCTTCTGTTTCCATCGCCAAAGCTTTCAGGGGATCATTTGCAAGCTTCTGGCACCATTTTTGAGTGAATTGCCAAAAGTCAGATTTTTGCTGAAATGGTGACCCCGGGGCTTAGGTATTTTTTCAAAAAAATATTTTCTGCCGGTTAAGTTTTTGAGGGCTGATTTCTTGTCCTGTGATAAAAAGCCTTCTGTTTCCATGGCCAAAGTTTTCAGGGGATCATTTGCAAGCTTCTGGCACCATTTTTGAGTGAATTGCCAAAAGTCAGATTCTTGCTGAAATTGTGACCCCGGGGCTTAGAGATTTTTTCAAAAAAATATTTTCTGCCGGTTAAGTTTTTGAGGGCTGATTTCTTTTCCTGTGATAAAAAGCCTTCTGTTTCCATCGCCAAAGCTTTCAGGGGATCATTTGCAAGCTTCTGGCACCATTTTTGAGTGAACTGCCAAAAGTCAGATTTTTGCTGAAATGGTGACCCCGGGGCTTAGGTATTTTTTCAAAAAAATATTTTCTGCCGGTTAAGTTTTTGAGGGCTGATTTCTTGTCCTGTGATAAAAAGCCTTCTGTTTCCATGGCCAAAGCTTTCAGGGGATCATTTGCAAGCTTCTGGCACCATTTTTGAGTGAATTGCCAAAAGTCAGATTCTTGCTGAAATTGTGACCCCGGGGCTTAGGGATTTTTTCAAAAAAATATTTTCTGCCGGTTAAGTTTTTGAGGGCTGATTTCTTTTCCTGTGATAAAAAGCCTTCTGTTTCCATCGCCAAAGCTTTCAGGGGATCATTTGCAAGCTTCTGGCACCATTTTTGAGTGAACTGCCAAAAGTCAGATTTTTGCTGAAATTGTGACCCCAGGGCTTAGGTATTTTTTCAAAAAAATATTTTCTGCCGGTTAAGTTTTTGAGGGCTGATTTCTTGTCCTGTGATAAAAAGCCTTCTGTTTCCATGGCCAAAGCTTTCAGGGGATCATTTGCAAGCTTCTGGCACCATTTTTGAGTGAATTGCCAAAAGTCAGATTCTTGCTGAAATTGTGACCCCGGGGCTTAGGGATTTTTTCAAAAAAATATTTTCTGCCGGTTAAGTTTTTGAGGGCTGATTTCTTTTCCTGTGATAAAAAGCCTTCTGTTTCCATCGCCAAAGCTTTCAGGGGATCATTTGCAAGCTTCTGGCACCATTTTTGAGTGAACTGCCAAAAGTCAGATTTTTGCTGAAATTGTGACCCCGGGGCTTAGAGATTTTTTCAAAAAAATATTTTCTGCCGGTTAAGTTTTTGAGGGCTGATTTCTTGTCCTGTGATAAAAAGCCTTCTGTTTCCATCGCCAAAGCTTTCAGGGGATCATTTGCAAGCTTCTGTCACCATTTTTGAGTGAATTGCCAAAAGTCAGATTTTTGCTGAAATTGTGACCCCGGGGCTTTGGGATTTTTTCAAAAAAATATTTTCTGCCGGTTAAGTTTTTGAGGGCTGATTTCTTGTCCTGTGATAAAAAGCCTTCTGTTTCGAGTGCCAAACCTTTCAGGGGATCATTTGCAAGCTTCTGGCACCATTTTTGAGTGAATTGCCAAAAGTCAGATTTTTGCTGAAATTGTGACCCCGGGGCTTAGGGATTTTTTCAAAAAAATATTTTCTGCCGGTTAAGTTTTTCAGGGCTGATTTCTTGTCCTGTGATAAAAAGCCTTCTGTTTCGAGTGCCAAACCTTTCAGGGGAGCATTTTTAAGCTCTTGGAACCATTTTTGAGTGAACTGCCAAAAGTCAGATTTTTGCTGAAATTGTGACCCCGGGGCTTAGGGATTTTTTCAAAAAAATATTTTCTGCCGGTTAAGTTTTTGAGGGCTGATTTCTTGTCCTGTGATAAAAAGCCTTCTGTTTCCATCGCCAAAGCTTTCAGGGGATCATTTGCAACCTTCTGGCACCATTTTTGAGTGAATTGCCAAAAGTCAGATTTTTGCTGAAATTGTGAAATTGCAAGCTTCTGGCACCATTTTTGAGTGAATTGCCAAAAGTCAGATTTTTGCTGAAATTGTGACCCCGGGGCTTAGGGATTTTTTCAAAAAAATATTTTCTGCCGGTTAAGTTTTTGAGGGCTGATTTCTGAGGGCTTAGGGATTTTTTCAAAAAAATATTTTCTGCCGGTTAAGTTTTTGAGGGCTGATTTCTTGTCCTGTGATAAAAAGCCTTCTGTTTCGAGTGCCAAACCTTTCAGGGGATCATTTGCAACCTTCTGCCACCATTTTTGAGTGAATTGCCAAAAGTCAGATTTTTGCTGAAATTGTGACCCCGGGGCTTAGGGATTTTTTCAAAAAAATATTTTCTGCCGGGTAAGTTTTTGAGGGCTGATTTCTTGTCCTGTGATAAAAAGCCTTCTGTTTCGAGTGCCAAACCTTTCAGGGGATCATTTGCAAGCTTCTGGCACCATTTTTGAGTGAATTGCCAAAAGTCAGATTTTTGCTGAAATGGTGACCCCGGGGCTTAGGGATTTTTTCAAAAAAATATTTTCTGCCGGTTAAGTTTTTGAGGGCTGATTTCTTGTCCTGTGATAAAAAGCCTTCTGTTTCGAGTGCCAAACCTTTCAGGGGAGCATTTTTAAGCTCTTGGAACCATTTTTGAGTGAACTGCCAAAAGTCAGATTTTTGCTGAAATTGTGACCCCGGGGCTTAGGGATTTTTTCAAAAAAATATTTTCTGCCGGTTAAGTTTTTGAGGGCTGATTTCTTGTCCTGTGATAAAAAGCCTTCTGTTTCCATCGCCAAAGCTTTCAGGGGATCATTTGCAAGCTTCTGTCACCATTTTTGAGTGAATTGCCAAAAGTCAGATTTTTGCTGAAATTGTGACCCCGGGGCTTAGGGATTTTTTCAAAAAAAAATTTTCTGCCGGTTAAGTTTTTCAGGGCTGATTTCTTGTCCTGTGATAAAAAGCCTTCTGTTTCGAGTGCCAAACCTTTCAGGGGAGCATTTTTAAGCTCTTGGAACCATTTTTGAGTGAACTGCCAAAAGTCAGATTTTTGCTGAAATTGTGACCCCGGGGCTTAGGGATTTTTTCAAAAAAATATTTTCTGCCGGTTAAGTTTTTGAGGGCTGATTTCTTGTCCTGTGATAAAAAGCCTTCTGTTTCCATCGCCAAAGCTTTCAGGGGATCATTTGCAACCTTCTGGCACCATTTTTGAGTGAATTGCCAAAAGTCAGATTTTTGCTGAAATTGTGAAATTGCAAGCTTCTGGCACCATTTTTGAGTGAATTGCCAAAAGTCAGATTTTTGCTGAAATTGTGACCCCGGGGCTTAGGGATTTTTTCAAAAAAATATTTTCTGCCGGTTAAGTTTTTAAGGGCTGATTTCTGAGGGCTTAGGGATTTTTTCAAAAAAATATTTTCTGCCGGTTAAGTTTTTGAGGGCTGATTTCTTGTCCTGTGATAAAAAGCCTTCTGTTTCGAGTGCCAAACCTTTCAGGGGATCATTTGCAACCTTCTGCCACCATTTTTGAGTGAATTGCCAAAAGTCAGATTTTTGCTGAAATTGTGACCCCGGGGCTTAGGGATTTTTTCGAAAAAATATTTTCTGCCGGTTAAGTTTTTGAGGGCTGATTTCTTGTCCTGTGATAAAAAGCCTTCTGTTTCCATCGCCAAAGCTTTCAGGGGATCATTTGCAAGCTTCTGGCACCATTTTTGAGTGAATTGCCAAAAGTCAGATTTTTGCTGAAATGGTGACCCCGGGGCTTAGGTATTTTTTCAAAAAAATATTTTCTGCCGGTTAAGTTTTTGAGGGCTGATTTCTTGTCCTGTGATAAAAAGCCTTCTGTTTCCATGGCCAAAGCTTTCAGGGGATCATTTGCAAGCTTCTGGCACCATTTTTGAGTGAATTGCCAAAAGTCAGATTTTTGCTGAAATTGTGACCCCGGGGCTTAGGTATTTTTTCAAAAAAATATTTTCTGCCGGTTAAGTTTTTGAGGGCTGATTTCTTGTCCTGTGATAAAAAGCCTTCTGTTTCCATCGCCACAGCTTTCAGGGGATCATTTGTAAGCTTCTGGCACCATTTTTGAGTGAACTGCCAAAAGTCAGATTTTTGCTGAAATTGTGACCCCGGGGCTTAGGGATTTTTTCAAAAAAATATTTTCTGCCGATTAAGTTTTTGAGGGCTGATTTCTTGTCCTGTGATAAAAAGCCTTCTGTTTCGAGTGCCAAACCTTTCAGGGGAGCATTTTTAAGCTCTTGGAACCATTTTTGAGTGAACTGCCAAAAGTCAGATTTTTGCTGAAATTGTGACCCCGGGGCTTACGGATTTTTTCAAAAAAATATTTTCTGCCGGTTACGTTTTTGAGGGCTGATTTCTTGTCCTGTGATAAAAAGCCTTCTGTTTCCATCGCCAAAGCTTTCAGGGGATCATTTGCAAGCTTCTGGCACCATTTTTGAGTGAATTGCCAAAAGTCAGAGTTTTGCTGAAATTGTGACCCCGGGGCTTAGGGATTTTTTCAAAAAAAAAATTTTCTGCCGGTTAAGTTTTTGAGGGCTGATTTCTTGTCCTGTGATAAAAAGCCTTCTGTTTCGAGTGCCAAACCTTTCAGGGGAGCATTTTTAAGCTCTTGGAACCATTTTTGAGTGAACTGCCAAAAGTCAGATTTTTGCTGAAATTGTGACCCCGGGGCTTACGGATTTTTTCAAAAAAATATTTTCTGCCGGTTACGTTTTTGAGGGCTGATTTCTTGTCCCGTGATAAAAAGCCTTCTGTTTCCATCGCCAAAGCTTTCAGGGGATCATTTGCAAGCTTCTGGCACCATTTTTGAGTGAATTGCCAAAAGTCAGATTTTTGCTGAAATTGTGACCCCGGGGCTTAGGGATTTTTTCAAAAAAATATTTTCTGCCGGTTAAGTTTTTGAGGGCTGATTTCTTGTCCTGTGATAAAAAGCCTTCTGTTTCGAGTGCCAAACCTTTCAGGGGAGCATTTTAAGCTCTTGGAACCATTTTTGAGTGAACTGCCAAAAGTCAGATTTTTGCTGAAATTGTGACCCCGGGGCTTACGGATTTTTTCAAAAAAATATTTTCTGCCGTTTACGTTTTTGAGGGCTGATTTCTTGTCCTGTGATAAAAAGCCTTCTGTTTCCATCGCCAAAGCTTTCAGGGGATCATTTGCAAGCTTCTGGCACCATTTTTGAGTGAATTGCCAAAAGTCAGAGTTTTGCTGAAATTGTGACCCCGGGCCTTAGGGATTTTTTCAAAAAAATATTTTCTGCCGGTTAAGTTTTTGAGGGCTGATTTCTTGTCCTGTGATAAAAAGCCTTCTGTTTCGAGTGCCAAACCTTTCAGGGGAGCATTTTAAGCTCTTGGAACCATTTTTGAGTGAACTGCCAAAAGTCAGATTTTTGCTGAAATTGTGACCCCGGGGCTTACGGATTTTTTCAAAAAAATATTTTCTGCCGGTTACGTTTTTGAGGGCTGATTTCTTGTCCTGTGATAAAAAGCCTTCTGTTTCCATCGCCAAAGCTTTCAGGGGATCATTTGCAAGCTTCTGGCACCATTTTTGAGTGAATTGCCAAAAGTCAGAGTTTTGCTGAAATTGTGACCCCGGGCCTTTGGGATTTTTTCAAAAAAATATTTTCTGCCGGTTAAGTTTTTGAGGGCTGATTTCTTGTCCTGTGATAAAAAGCCTTCTGTTTCCATCGCCAAAGCTTTCAGGGGATCATTTGCAAGCTTCTGGCACCATTTTTGAGTGAATTGCCAAAAGTCAGATTTTTGCTGAAATTGTGACCCCGGGGCTTAGGGATTTTTTCAAAAAAATATTTTCTGCCGGTTAAGTTTTTCAGGGCTGATTTCTTGTCCTGTGATAAAAAGCCTTCTGTTTCGAGTGCCAAACCTTTCAGGGGAGCATTTTTAAGCTCTTGGAACCATTTTTGAGTGAACTGCCAAAAGTCAAATTTTTGCTGAAATTGTGACTTATGGATTTTTTTCAAAAAAATATTGTGGCTTATGGATTTTTTTCAAAAAAATATTTTCTGCCGGTTAAGTTTTTGAGGGCTGATTTCTTGTCCTGTGATAAAAAGCCTTCTGTTTAGATCGCCAAAGCTTTCAGGGGATCATTTGCAACCTTCTGGCACCATTTTTGAGTAAATTGCCAAAAGTCAGATTTTTGCTGAAATTGTGAAATTGCAAGCTTCTGGCACCATTTTTGAGTGAATTGCCAAAAGTCAGATTTTTGCTGAAATTGTGACCCCGGGGCTTAGGGATTTTTTCAAAAAAATATTTTCTGCCGGTTAAGTTTTTGAGGGCTGATTTCTTGTCCTGTGATAAAAAGCCTTCTGTTTCCATCGCCACAGCTTTCAGGGGATCATTTGCAAGCTTCTGGCACCATTTTTGATTGAACTGCCAAAAGTCAGATTTTTGCTGAAATTGTGACCCCGGGGCTTAGGGATTTTTTCAAAAAAATATTTTCTGCCGATTAAGTTTTTGAGGGCTGATTTCTTGTCCTGTGATAAAAAGCCTTCTGTTTCGAGTGCCAAACCTTTCAGGGGAGCATTTTTAAGCTCTTGGAACCATTTTTGAGTGAACTGCCAAAACTCAGATTTTTGCTGAAATTGTGACCCCGGGGCTTAGGGATTTTTTCAAAAAAATATTTTCTGCCGGTTACGTTTTTGAGGGCTGATTTCTTGTCCTGTGATAAAAAGCCTTCTGTTTCCATCGCCAAAGCTTTCAGGGGATCATTTGCAAGCTTCTGGCACCATTTTTGAGTGAATTGCCAAAAGTCAGAGTTTTGCTGAAATTGTGACCCCGGGCCTTTGGGATTTTTTCAAAAAAATATTTTCTGCCGGTTAAGTTTTTGAGGGCTGATTTCTTGTCCTGTGATAAAAAGCCTTCTGTTTCCATCGCCAAAGCTTTCAGGGGATCATTTGCAAGCTTCTGGCACCATTTTTGAGTGAATTGCCAAAAGTCAGATTTTTGCTGAAATTGTGACCCCGGGGCTTAGGGATTTTTTCAAAAAAATATTTTCTGCCGGTTAAGTTTTTCAGGGCTGATTTCTTGTCCTGTGATAAAAAGCCTTCTGTTTCGAGTGCCAAACCTTTCAGGGGAGCATTTTTAAGCTCTTGGAACCATTTTTGAGTGAACTGCCAAAAGTCAAATTTTTGCTGAAATTGTGACTTATGGATTTTTTTCAAAAAAATATTGTGGCTTATGGATTTTTTTCAAAAAAATATTTTCTGCCGGTTAAGTTTTTGAGGGCTGATTTCTTGTCCTGTGATAAAAAGCCTTCTGTTTAGATCGCCAAAGCTTTCAGGGGATCATTTGCAACCTTCTGGCACCATTTTTGAGTAAATTGCCAAAAGTCAGATTTTTGCTGAAATTGTGAAATTGCAAGCTTCTGGCACCATTTTTGATTGAACTGCCAAAAGTCAGATTTTTGCTGAAATTGTGACCCCGGGGCTTAGGGATTTTTTCAAAAAAATATTTTCTGCCGATTAAGTTTTTGAGGGCTGATTTCTTGTCCTGTGATAAAAAGCCTTCTGTTTCGAGTGCCAAACCTTTCAGGGGAGCATTTTTAAGCTCTTGGAACCATTTTTGAGTGAACTGCCAAAACTCAGATTTTTGCTGAAATTGTGACCCCGGGGCTTAGGGATTTTTTCAAAAAAATATTTTCTGCCGGTTAAGTTTTTGAGGGCTGATTTCTTGTCCTGTGATAAAAAGCCTTCTGTTTCCATCGCCAAAGCTTTCAGGGGATCATTTGTAAGCTTCTGGCACCATTTTTGATTGAACTGCCAAAAGTCAGATTTTTGCTGAAATTGTGACCCCGGGGCTTAGGGATTTTTTCAAAAAAATATTTTCTGCCGATTAAGTTTTTGAGGGCTGATTTCTTGTCCTGTGATAAAAAGCCTTCTGTTTCGAGTGCAAAACCTTTCAGGGGAGCATTTTTAAGCTCTTGGAACCATTTTTGAGTGAACTGCCAAAACTCAGATTTTTGCTGAAATTGTGACCCCGGGGCTTACGGATTTTTTCAAAAAAATATTTTCTGCCGGTTACGTTTTTGAGGGCTGATTTCTTGTCCTGTGATAAAAAGCCTTCTGTTTCCATCGCCAAAGCTTTCAGGGGATCATTTGCAAGCTTCTGGCACCATTTTTGAGTGAATTGCCAAAAGTCAGAGTTTTGCTGAAATTGTGACCCCGGGCCTTAGGGATTTTTTCAAAAAAATATTTTCTGCCGGTTAAGTTTTTGAGGGCTGATTTCTTGTCCTGTGATAAAAAGCCTTCTGTTTCCATCGCCAAAGCTTTCAGGGGAGCATTTTTAAGCTCTTGGAACCATTTTTGAGTGAACTGCCAAAAGTCAGATTTTTGCTGAAATTGTGACCCCGGGGCTTACGGATTTTTTTCAAAAAAATATTTTCTGCCGGTTACGTTTTTGAGGGCTGATTTCTTGTCCTGTGATAAAAAGCCTTCTGTTTCCATCGCCAAAGCTTTCAGGGGATCATTTGCAAGCTTCTGGCACCATTTTTGAGTGAATTGCCAAAAGTCAGATTTTTGCTGAAATGGTGACCCCGGGGCTTAGGGATTTTTTCAAAAAAATATTTTCTGCCGGTTAAGTTTTTGAGGGCTGATTTCTTGTCCTGTGATAAAAAGCCTTCTGTTTCGAGTGCCAAACCTTTCAGGGGAGCATTTTTAAGCTCTTGGAACCATTTTTGAGTGAACTGCCAAAAGTCAGATCTTTGCTGAAATTGTGACCCCGGGGCTTAGGGATTTTTTCAAAAAAATATTTTCTGCCGGTTAAGTTTTTGAGGGCTGATTTCTTGTCCTGTGATAAAAAGCCTTCTGTTTCCATCGCCAAAGCTTTCAGGGGATCATTTGCAAGCTTCTGTCACCATTTTTGAGTGAATTGCCAAAAGTCAGATTTTTGCTGAAATTGTGACCCCGGGGCTTAGGGATTTTTTCAAAAAAATATTTTCTGCCGGTTAAGTTTTTCAGGGCTGATTTCTTGTCCTGTGATAAAAAGCCTTCTGTTTCGAGTGCCAAACCTTTCAGGGGAGCATTTTTAAGCTCTTGGAACCATTTTTGAGTGAACTGCCAAAAGTCAGATTTTTGCTGAAATTGTGACCCCGGGGCTTAGGGATTTTTTCAAAAAAATATTTTCTGCCGGTTAAGTTTTTGAGGGCTGATTTCTTGTCCTGTGATAAAAAGCCTTCTGTTTCCATCGCCAAAGCTTTCAGGGGATCATTTGCAACCTTCTGGCACCATTTTTGAGTGAATTGCCAAAAGTCAGATTTTTGCTGAAATTGTGAAATTGCAAGCTTCTGGCACCATTTTTGAGTGAATTGCCAAAAGTCAGATTTTTGCTGAAATTGTGACCCCGGGGCTTAGGGATTTTTTCAAAAAAATATTTTCTGCCGGTTAAGTTTTTGAGGGCTGATTTCTGAGGGCTTAGGGATTTTTTCAAAAAAATATTTTCTGCCGGTTAAGTTTTTGAGGGCTGATTTCTTGTCCTGTGATAAAAAGCCTTCTGTTTCGAGTGCCAAACCTTTCAGGGGATCATTTGCAACCTTCTGCCACCATTTTTGAGTGAATTGCCAAAAGTCAGATTTTTGCTGAAATTGTGACCCCGGGGCTTAGGGATTTTTTCAAAAAAATATTTTCTGCCGGGTAAGTTTTTGAGGGCTGATTTCTTGTCCTGTGATAAAAAGCCTTCTGTTTCCATCGCCAAAGCTTTCAGGGGATCATTTGCAAGCTTCTGGCACCATTTTTGAGTGAATTGCCAAAAGTCAGATTTTTGCTGAAATGGTGACCCCGGCTTAGGGATTTTTTCAAAAAAATATTTTCTGCCGGTTAAGTTTTTGAGGGCTGATTTCTTGTCCTGTGATAAAAAGCCTTCTGTTTCGAGTGCCAAACCTTTCAGGGGAGCATTTTTAAGCTCTTGGAACCATTTTTGAGTGAACTGCCAAAAGTCAGATCTTTGCTGAAATTGTGACCCCGGGGCTTAGGGATTTTTTCAAAAAAATATTTTCTGCCGGTTAAGTTTTTGAGGGCTGATTTCTTGTCCTGTGATAAAAAGCCTTCTGTTTCCATCGCCAAAGCTTTCAGGGGATCATTTGCAAGCTTCTGTCACCATTTTTGAGTGAATTGCCAAAAGTCAGATTTTTGCTGAAATTGTGACCCCGGGGCTTAGGGATTTTTTCAAAAAAATATTTTCTGCCGGTTAAGTTTTTCAGGGCTGATTTCTTGTCATGTGATAAAAAGCCTTCTGTTTCGAGTGCCAAACCTTTCAGGGGAGCATTTTTAAGCTCTTGGAACCATTTTTGAGTGAACTGCCAAAAGTCAGATTTTTGCTGAAATTGTGACCCCGGGGCTTAGGGATTTTTTCAAAAAAATATTTTCTGCCGGTTAAGTTTTTGAGGGCTGATTTCTTGTCCTGTGATAAAAAGCCTTCTGTTTCCATCGCCAAAGCTTTCAGGGGATCATTTGCAACCTTCTGGCACCATTTTTGAGTGAATTGCCAAAAGTCAGATTTTTGCTGAAATTGTGAAATTGCAAGCTTCTGGCACCATTTTTGAGTGAATTGCCAAAAGTCAGATTTTTGCTGAAATTGTGACCCCGGGGCTTAGGGATTTTTTCAAAAAAATATTTTCTGCCGGTTAAGTTTTTGAGGGCTGATTTCTGAGGGCTTAGGGATTTTTTCAAAAAAATATTTTCTGCCGGTTAAGTTTTTGAGGGCTGATTTCTTGTCCTGTGATAAAAAGCCTTCTGTTTCGAGTGCCAAACCTTTCAGGGGATCATTTGCAACCTTCTGCCACCATTTTTGAGTGAATTGCCAAAAGTCAGATTTTTGCTGAAATTGTGACCCCGGGGCTTAGGGATTTTTTCGAAAAAATATTTTCTGCCGGTTAAGTTTTTGAGGGCTGATTTCTTGTCCTGTGATAAAAAGCCTTCTGTTTCCATCGCCAAAGCTTTCAGGGGATCATTTGCAAGCTTCTGGCACCATTTTTGAGTGAATTGCCAAAAGTCAGATTTTTGCTGAAATGGTGACCCCGGGGCTTAGGTATTTTTTCAAAAAAATATTTTCTGCCGGTTAAGTTTTTGAGGGCTGATTTCTTGTCCTGTGATAAAAAGCCTTCTGTTTCCATGGCCAAAGCTTTCAGGGGATCATTTGCAAGCTTCTGGCACCATTTTTGAGTGAATTGCCAAAAGTCAGATTTTTGCTGAAATTGTGACCCCGGGGCTTAGGTATTTTTTCAAAAAAATATTTTCTGCCGGTTAAGTTTTTGAGGGCTGATTTCTTGTCCTGTGATAAAAAGCCTTCTGTTTCCATCGCCACAGCTTTCAGGGGATCATTTGTAAGCTTCTGGCACCATTTTTGAGTGAACTGCCAAAAGTCAGATTTTTGCTGAAATTGTGACCCCGGGGCTTAGGGATTTTTTCAAAAAAATATTTTCTGCCGATTAAGTTTTTGAGGGCTGATTTCTTGTCCTGTGATAAAAAGCCTTCTGTTTCGAGTGCCAAACCTTTCAGGGGAGCATTTTTAAGCTCTTGGAACCATTTTTGAGTGAACTGCCAAAAGTCAGATTTTTGCTGAAATTGTGACCCCGGGGCTTACGGATTTTTTCAAAAAAATATTTTCTGCCGGTTACGTTTTTGAGGGCTGATTTCTTGTCCTGTGATAAAAAGCCTTCTGTTTCCATCGCCAAAGCTTTCAGGGGATCATTTGCAAGCTTCTGGCACCATTTTTGAGTGAATTGCCAAAAGTCAGAGTTTTGCTGAAATTGTGACCCCGGGGCTTAGGGATTTTTTCAAAAAAAAAATTTTCTGCCGGTTAAGTTTTTGAGGGCTGATTTCTTGTCCTGTGATAAAAAGCCTTCTGTTTCGAGTGCCAAACCTTTCAGGGGAGCATTTTTAAGCTCTTGGAACCATTTTTGAGTGAACTGCCAAAAGTCAGATTTTTGCTGAAATTGTGACCCCGGGGCTTACGGATTTTTTCAAAAAAATATTTTCTGCCGGTTACGTTTTTGAGGGCTGATTTCTTGTCCTGTGATAAAAAGCCTTCTGTTTCCATCGCCAAAGCTTTCAGGGGATCATTTGCAAGCTTCTGGCACCATTTTTGAGTGAATTGCCAAAAGTCAGAGTTTTGCTGAAATTGTGACCCCGGGCCTTAGGGATTTTTTCAAAAAAATATTTTCTGCCGGTTAAGTTTTTGAGGGCTGATTTCTTGTCCTGTGATAAAAAGCCTTCTGTTTCGAGTGCCAAACCTTTCAGGGGAGCATTTTAAGCTCTTGGAACCATTTTTGAGTGAACTGCCAAAAGTCAGATTTTTGCTGAAATTGTGACCCCGGGGCTTACGGATTTTTTCAAAAAAATATTTTCTGCCGGTTACGTTTTTGAGGGCTGATTTCTTGTCCTGTGATAAAAAGCCTTCTGTTTCCATCGCCAAAGCTTTCAGGGGATCATTTGCAAGCTTCTGGCACCATTTTTGAGTGAATTGCCAAAAGTCAGAGTTTTGCGGACAAGAATCGACCAAATTTGGGCAACTAGAGGGCTGGCACCTAAGACTACAAAAATAGAAATCTGCCCAAAGACTTGCTCCGACCATAACGCTTTGAAAATGGAAATGAGATTTACTACTGCCGACTCCTTCAGATGGAAAATGATTGACAACCTGTTAAGAGATCAAGAGATCGTAAAGAAGGCCCAAAAAACTTTAAAGGACTATTTTGAAATTAACTTGAATACCTCGGTGGAAAAAAGAATTATCTGGGATGCAAGCAAAGCTGTTATGAGAGGGTTTCTGATACAACAGAATATAATCAAGAAAAAACTTTGGAATAGTAAAAAAGATAAGATATTGGAGAAGATAAGTGATGGAGAGAAAAAATTAAGAGTGAATCCAAAATCAAAAGAGACTTTAAGAGAAATCAAATTTCACCAGTCACAATATGCGAAATTGATTAACCAAGAAGTGGAATGGAAAATCAAACAAATGAAACAAAGATCTTTTGAATCTGCGAACAAATGTGGGAAACTGCTCGCTTGGCAGTTGAAAAAGAGACAAAAACTAAACTATGTCACCAACTTAGAAGTTGAAGGGAAAAACTTTCAGAAACCGGGAGAAATTAGAAAGTGTTTCCAGAAATATTTTAAAAAATTGTACACACAAGAACCCGAGGAGACAATTGAGATAGAACAATTCTTGAAAGATAATGGCCTACCAAAATTATCTCAAGAGAAGAGATCAATCTTGAATTGTAAAATAACACAACAGGAAATCGAGGATGCCATTCAGAATATGCAACTAGGCAAATCTCCGGGCCCCGATGGACTTACCTCCAAATACTACAGGACTTTAAAAGACTATTTGATACAACCATTAATGGAGGTTTGCAACCAGATTATGGGGGGAGGGAGGGCACCAGATACGTGGAAAGAAGCATTCATCACATTGATACCTAAAGTGGAAACTGAAAAGACTCAACTTAAGAACTATCGCCCCATCTCACTCCTAAATGTGGATTACAAAATATTTGCGGATGTTTTGGCTAACAGATTTAAAAAAGTACTAAATGAAGTAATCCATAAGGACCAAGCAGGCTTTCTCCCAGGTAGACATTTGTATGATAATACCAGGAACATTATCGATATTTTGGAACTTTTACAAACAAATATTAACACCAAAGCGGTGTTAATCTTTATTGACGCGGAGAAGGCCTTTGACAACATTTCTTGGAAATTTATGAAGAAAAACTTGGAAGGGATGGGAGTGGGAAGGGGGTTTGAGAATGGAATAGAGGCAATCTATTCTGAACAAAAAGCTAAGTTGATAGTGAACAATGTGGTGACAGAAGAACTTCATATTGAAAAAGGAACACGCCAGGGGTGCCCCCTATCCCCTCTGTTGTTTATTTCAGTCCTGGAGGTTTTGCTGAATATGATAAGGGAGGATCGGCAGGTACAAGGAATACGGGTCGGAGCGAAACAATATAAACTGAAAGCATTTGCAGATGACTTAGTTTTAACATTACAGGAGCCAGAATCTAGCACAAAAAGAGTTTTGGAATTGATTCAGAAATTTGGTCGGGTGGCGGGTTTTAAGCTGAATAAACAAAAAACTAAGGTGTTAGGGAAAAACTTGACGGTTACTGAAACAGAGGGGTTTCAGAGGGAAACAGAACTAAACATTGTTAAAAAAGTGAAATACCTGGGGGTCAATCTGTCCTCCAAGAACTTGAATTTATTTAAAGACAATTATGAAAAATGTTGGTCAGAAGTTAAAAAAGATCTAGAAATCTGGTCAAGATTGAAACTATCCTTGTTAGGCCGAATTGCAGCTATAAAAATGAACGTTTTGCCAAAAATGTTGTTTTTGTTTCAGGCTTTGCAGATCGTGGACAGAGTGGATTGTTTTGGAAAGTGGCAGAAGGATATTTCTAAATTTGTCTGGCAGGGCAAAAAGCCCCGAATAAAGTTTAAAATATTAACTGATGCAAAGGAGAGAGGGGGGTTTGCCCTGCCGGACTTAAGGTTATACTATGAAGCTGCGGCCTTCTGCTGGATGAAAGATTGGATTTTATTGGAAAACACTGATGTCCTAGATCTGGAAGGCTTTAACAATTCGTTAGGTTGGCATGCGTATTTGTGGTATGACAAGGGGAAAACACATGGAATGTTTAAAAACCATATTGTCAGAAAAGCAATATTTATGGTCTGGAAAAAATACAAAGACTTATTGGAAAGCAAAACTCCGAGGTGGATTTCACCAATAGAGGCCAAAGCTCGGAAAACATCCAATATGGAGGCATATTGGCCGAAATATTGGGAAATAATAGAAAACATTGGAGGCAATTGGAGGCTGCAGAGCTTTGAAAAATTAAAGGATAAGGTGCAAAATTGGCTACATTATGCCCAAATTAATGAGGTTTTTAAGCAAGACAAAAAAATAGGATTCCAGGTGGAAAAATCGAAACTTGAGACAGAGTTGCTAGAACCAAAGACCAAGGTAATATCGAGAATGTACAACTTGCTGCTTAAATGGAACACTCAGGATGAAACAGTTAAATCAGCCATGATAAAATGGGCTCAAGACATTGGTTACAATATCATGTTAGAAGACTGGGAAAAGTTATGGACCACCGGTATGAAGTTTACGGCATGTAATGCCTTGAAAGAAAACATTATGAAAATGGTATACAGGTGGTACATGACCCCAGTCAAACTCGCTAAGATATACCATTTGTCTGATAATAAATGTTGGAAATGTAAGGAGGCTGAAGGGACATTCTTTCACCTCTGGTGGACGTGCCCAAGATTGAAGGCCTTTTGGGAAATGATCTATAATGAGTTAAAGAAGGTGTTTAAGTACACCTTTCCCAAGAAACCAGAGGCCTTCCTTCTGGGCATTGTCGGCCAGAAGGTGTTAAAAAAGGATAGAACTTTTTTTATGTATGCTACAACTGCAGCAAGAATTCTTATCGCCAAGTATTGGAAGACCCAAGATTTGCCCACACTGGAGGAGTGGCAGACGCAACTGATGAACTACATGGAACTGGCTGAGATGACTGCAAGAATCCGGGACCTGGGAGAAGAGGCAATGGAGGAGGATTGGAAAAAATTCAAAGACTATTTGCAAAAGTATTACAAGTTGTATGAAACATAAGATGTCGTATGATTTAGAACGTTAGCCCCAGCAATGAAGTTTAATTATTTATGAAATTGTTAACATTCGTGAAAGAACCAAAGTTTAAATGGGTCAAAACGATATCAGGTTATATTTTTAGAGTTAACGGAGAACAAGAGATTTAAACTTAAATTGCAATTGAAAATATAAAGAAATACACGAAATAAGGGTATAATTTGCTGATGACTTTATTATCAAGAATGCATTATGCGGGAGATGTGGGGAAGTCCAATGGAAATTTGAAATAAGTTATTGAAATGGATGTGACTTTTTGTTCTTTTTTCTTTTCTTTTCTTTTATTCTGTCTTTTCTTATCTGTAATTTGGAAAAATGTAATAAAAATTATTATAAAAAAAAAAAACAAAAGTCAGAGTTTTGCTGAAATTGTGACCCCGGGCCTTAGGGATTTTTTCAAAAAAATATTTTCTGCCGGTTAAGTTTTTGAGGGCTGATTTCTTGTCCTGTGATAAAAAGCCTTCTGTTTCGAGTGCCAAACCTTTCAGGGGAGCATTTTAAGCTCTTGGAACCATTTTTGAGTGAACTGCCAAAAGTCAGATTTTTGCTGAAATTGTGACCCCGGGGCTTACGGATTTTTTCAAAAAAATATTTTCTGCCGGTTACGTTTTTGAGGGCTGATTTCTTGTCCTGTGATAAAAAGCCTTCTGTTTCCATCGCCAAAGCTTTCAGGGGATCATTTGCAAGCTTCTGGCACCATTTTTGAGTGAATTGCCAAAAGTCAGAGTTTTGCTGAAATTGTGACCCCGGGCCTTAGGGATTTTTTCAAAAAAATATTTTCTGCCGGTTAAGTTTTTGAGGGCTGATTTCTTGTCCTGTGATAAAAAGCCTTCTGTTTCCATCGCCAAAGCTTTCAGGGGATCATTTGCAAGCTTCTGGCACCATTTTTGAGTGAATTGCCAAAAGTCAGAGTTTTGCTGAAATTGTGACCCCGGGCCTTTGGGATTTTTTCAAAAAAATATTTTCTGCCGGTTAAGTTTTTGAGGGCTGATTTCTTGTCCTGTGATAAAAAGCCTTCTGTTTCCATCGCCAAAGCTTTCAGGGGATCATTTGCAAGCTTCTGGCACCATTTTTGAGTGAACTGCCAAAAGTCAGATTTTTGCTGAAATTGTGACCCCGGGGCTTAGGGATTTTTTCAAAAAAATATTTTCTGCCGATTAAGTTTTTGAGGGCTGATTTCTTGTCCTGTGATAAAAAGCCTTCTGTTTCGAGTGCCAAACCTTTCAGGGGAGCATTTTTAAGCTCTTGGAACCATTTTTGAGTGAACTGCCAAAAGTCAGATTTTTGCTGAAATTGTGACCCCGGGGCTTACGGATTTTTTCAAAAAAATATTTTCTGCCGGTTACGTTTTTGAGGGCTGATTTCTTGTCCTGTGATAAAAAGCCTTCTGTTTCCATCGCCAAAGCTTTCAGGGGATCATTTGCAAGCTTCTGGCACCATTTTTGAGTGAATTGCCAAAAGTCAGAGTTTTGCTGAAATTGTGACCCCGGGCCTTAGGGATTTTTTCAAAAAAATATTTTCTGCCGGTTAAGTTTTTCAGGGCTGATTTCTTGTCCTGTGATAAAAAGCCTTCTGTTTCGAGTGCCAAACCTTTCAGGGGAGCATTTTTAAGCTCTTGGAACCATTTTTGAGTGAACTGCCAAAAGTCAAATTTTTGCTGAAATTGTGACCCCGGGGCTTATGGATTTTTTTTCAAAAAAATGTTTTCTGCCGGTTAAGTTTTTGAGGGCTGATTTCTTGTCCTGTGATAAAAAGCCTTCTGTTTAGATCGCCAAAGCTTTCAGGGGATCATTTGCAACCTTCTGGCACCATTTTTGAGTAAATTGCCAAAAGTCAGATTTTTGCTGAAATTGTGAAATTGCAAGCTTCTGGCACCATTTTTGAGTGAATTGCCAAAAGTCAGATTTTTGCTGAAATTGTGACCCCGGGGCTTAGGGATTTTTTAAAAAAAATATTTTCTGCCGGTTAAGTTTTTGAGGGCTGATTTCTTGTCCTGTGATAAAAAGCCTTCTGTTTCGAGTGCCAAACCTTTCAGGGGAGCATTTTTAAGCTCTTGGAACCATTTTTGAGTGAACTGCCAAAAGTCAGATTTTTGCTGAAATTGTGACCCCGGGGCTTACGGATTTTTTTAAAAAAATATTTTCTGCCGGTTACGTTTTTCAGGGCTGATTTCTTGTCCTGTGATAAAAAGCCTTCTGTTTCCATCGCCAAAGCTTTCAAGGGATCATTTGCAAGATTCTGGCACCATTTTTGATTGAATTGCCAAAAGTCAGAGTTTTGCTGAAATTGTGACCCCGGGGCTTAGGGATTTTTTCAAAAAAATATTTTCTGCCGGTTAAGTTTTTGAGGGCTGATTTCTTGTCCTGTGATAAAAAGCCTTCTGTTTCGAGTGCCAAACCTTTCTGGGGAGCATTTTTAAGCTCTTGGAACCATTTTTGAGTGAACTGCCAAAAGTCAGATTTTTGCTGAAATTGTGACCCCGGGGCTTAGGGATTTTTTCAAAAAAATATTTTCTGCCGGTTAAGTTTTTGAGGGCTGATTTCTGAGGGCTTAGGGATTTTTTCAAAAAAAATATTTTCTGCCGGTTAAGTTTTTGAGGGCTGATTTCTTGTCCTGTGATAAAAAGCCTTCTGTTTCCATCGCCAAAGCTTTCAGGGGATCATTTGCAAGATTCTGGCACCATTTTTGAGTGAATTGCCAAAAGTCAGATTAGGGCTTAGGGATCATTTGCAAGCTTCTGGCACCATTTTTGAGTGAATTGCCAAAAGTCAGATTTTTGCTGAAATTGTGAAATTGCAAGCTTCTGGCACCATTTTTGAGTGAATTGCCAAAAGTCAGATTTTTGCTGAAATTGTGACCCCGGGGCTTAGGGATTTTTTCAAAAAAATATTTTCTGCCGGTTAAGTTTTTGAGGGCTGATTTCTTGTCCTGTGATAAAAAGCCTTCTGTTTCCATGGCCAAAGCTTTCAGGGGATCATTTGCAAGCTTCTGGAACCATTTTTGAGTGAATTGCCAAAAGTCAGATTCTTGCTGAAATTGTGACCCCGGGGCTTAGGGATTTTTTCAAAAAAATATTTTCTGCCGGTTAAGTTTTTGAGGGCTGATTTCTTGTCCTGTGATAAAAAGCCTTCTGTTTCCATCGCCAAAGCTTTCAGGGGATCATTTGCAAGCTTCTGGCACCATTTTTGAGTGAACTGCCAAAAGTCAGATTTTTGCTGAAATTGTGACCCCGGGGCTTAGGGATTTTTTCAAAAAAATATTTTCTGCCGGTTAAGTTTTTGAGGGCTGACTTCTTGTCCTGTGATAAAAAGCCTTCTGTTTCCATCGCCAAAGCTTTCAGGGGATCATTTGCAAGCTTCTGGCACCATTTTTGAGTGAATTGCCAAAAGTCAGATTTTTGCTGAAATGGTGACCCCGGGGCTTAGGTATTTTTTCAAAAAAATATTTTCTGCCGGTTAAGTTTTTGAGGGCTGATTTCTTCTCCTGTGATAAAAAGCCTTCTGTTTCGAGTGCCAAACCTTTCAGGGGAGCATTTTTAAGCTCTTGGAACCATTTTTGAGTGGACTGCCAAAAGTCAGAACTTTGCTGAAATTGTGACCCCGGGGCTTTGGGATTTTTTCAAAAAAATATTTTTTGCCGGTTAAGTTTTTCAGGGCTGATTTCTTGTCCTGTGATTTCTTGTCCTGTGCTTAGGGATTTTTTCAAAAAAATATTTTCTGCCGGTTAAGTTTTTGAGGGCTGATTTTTTGTCCTGTGATAAAAAGCCTTCTGTTTCCATCGCCAAAGCTTTCAGGGGATCATTTGCAAGCTTCTGGCACCATTTTTGAGTGAATTGCCAAAAGTCAGATTTTTGCTGAAATTGTGACCCCGGGGCTTAGGGATTTTTTCAAAAAAATATTTTCTGCCGGTTAAGTTTTTCAGGGCTGATTTCGTGTCCTGTGATAAAAAGCCTTCTGTTTCGAGTGCCAAACCTTTCAGGGGAGCATTTTTAAGCTCTTGGAACCATTTTTGAGTGAACTGCCAAAAGTCAGATTTTTGCTGAAATTGTGACCCCGGGGCTTAGGGATTTTTTCAAAAAAATATTTTCTGCCGGTTAAGTTTTTGAGGGCTGATTTCTTGTCCTGTGATAAAAAGCCTTCTGTTTCCATCGCCAAAGCTTTCAGGGGATCATTTGCAACCTTCTGGCACCATTTTTGAGTGAATTGCCAAAAGTCAGATTTTTGCTGAAATTGTGAAATTGCAAGCTTCTGGCACCATTTTTGAGTGAATTGCCAAAAGTCAGATTTTTGCTGAAATTGTGACCCCGGGGCTTAGGGATTTTTTCAAAAAAATATTTTCTGCCGGTTAAGTTTTTGAGGGCTGATTTCTGAGGGCTTAGGGATTTTTTCAAAAAAATATTTTCTGCCGGTTAAGTTTTTGAGGGCTGATTTCTTGTCCTGTGATAAAAAGCCTTCTGTTTCGAGTGCCAAACCTTTCAGGGGAGCATTTTTAAGCTCTTGGAACCATTTTTGAGTGAACTGCCAAAAGTCAGATCTTTGCTGAAATTGTGACCCCGGGGCTTAGGGATTTTTTCAAAAAAATATTTTCTGCCGGTTAAGTTTTTGAGGGCTGATTTCTTGTCCTGTGATAAAAAGCCTTCTGTTTCCATCGCCAAAGCTTTCAGGGGATCATTTGCAAGCTTCTGTCACCATTTTTGAGTGAATTGCCAAAAGTCAGATTTTTGCTGAAATTGTGACCCCGGGGCTTTGGGATTTTTTCAAAAAAATATTTTCTGCCGGTTAAGTTTTTGAGGGCTGATTTCTTGTCCTGTGATAAAAAGCCTTCTGTTTCGAGTGCCAAACCTTTCAGGGGATCATTTGCAAGCTTCTGGCACCATTTTTGAGTGAATTGCCAAAAGTCAGATTTTTGCTGAAATTGTGACCCCGGGGCTTAGGGATTTTTTCAAAAAAATATTTTCTGCCGGTTAAGTTTTTCAGGGCTGATTTCTTGTCCTGTGATAAAAAGCCTTCAGTTTCGAGTGCCAAACCTTTCAGGGGAGCATTTTTAAGCTCTTGGAACCATTTTTGAGTGAACTGCCAAAAG
The DNA here is from genome assembly GCF_965113315.1 of Podarcis vaucheri. Lineage (NCBI taxonomy): Eukaryota > Metazoa > Chordata > Lepidosauria > Squamata > Lacertidae > Podarcis > Podarcis vaucheri. The sequence goes on from NC_138766.1 coordinate 17,014,636, forward strand.
TCAGATTTTTGCTGAAATTGTGACCCCGGGGCTTAGGGATTTTTTCAAAAAAATATTTTCTGCCGGTTAAGTTTTTGAGGGCTGATTTCTTGTCCTGTGATAAGAAGCCTTCTGTTTCCATCGCCAAAGCTTTCAGGGGATCATTTGCAACCTTCTGGCACCATTTTTGAGTGAATTGCCAAAAGTCAGATTTTTGCTGAAATTGTAAGCTTCTGGCACCATTTTTGAGTGAATTGCCAAAAGTCAGATTTTTGCTGAAATTGTGACCCCGGGGCTTAGGGATTTTTTCAAAAAAATATTTTCTGCCGGTTAAGTTTTTGAGGGCTGATTTCTGAGGGCTTAGGGATTTTTTCAAAAAAATATTTTCTGCAAGTTAAGTTTTTGAGGGCTGATTTCTTGTCCTGTGATAAAAAGCCTTCTGTTTCGAGTGCCAAACCTTTCAGGGGATCATTTGCAACCTTCTGCCACCATTTTTGAGTGAATTGCCAAAAGTCAGATTTTTGCTGAAATTGTGACCCCGGGGCTTAGGGATTTTTTCAAAAAAATATTTTCTGCCGGTTAAGTTTTTGAGGGCTGATTTCTTGTCCTGTGATAAAAAGCCTTCTGTTTCCATCGCCAAAGCTTTCAGGGGATCATTTGCAAGCTTCCGGCACCATTTTTGAGTGAATTGCCAAAAGTCAGATTTTTGCTGAAATGGTGACCCCGGAGCTTAGGTATTTTTTCAAAAAAATATTTTCTGCCGGTTAAGTTTTTGAGGGCTGATTTCTTGTCCTGTGATAAAAAGCCTTCTGTTTCCATGGCCAAAGCTTTCAGGGGATCATTTGCAAGCTTCTGGCACCATTTTTGAGTGAATTGCCAAAAGTCAGATTCTTGCTGAAATTGTGACCCCGGGGCTTAGGGATTTTTTCAAAAAAATATTTTCTGCCGGTTAAGTTTTTGAGGGCTGATTTCTTTTCCTGTGATAAAAAGCCTTCTGTTTCCATCGCCAAAGCTTTCAGGGGATCATTTGCAAGCTTCTGGCACCATTTTTGAGTGAACTGCCAAAAGTCAGATTTTTGCTGAAATTGTGACCCCGGGGCTTAGGGATTTTTTCAAAAAAATATTTTCTGCCGGTTAAGTTTTTGAGGGCTGATTTCTTGTCCTGTGATAAAAAGCCTTCTGTTTCCATCGCCAAAGCTTTCAGGGGATCATTTGCAACCTTCTGGCACCATTTTTGAGTGAATTGCCAAAAGTCAGTTTTTTGCTGAAATTGTGACCCCGGGGCTTAGAGATTTTTTCAAAAAAATATTTTCTGCCGGTTAAGTTTTTGAGGGCTGATTTCTTGTCCTGTGATAAAAAGCCTTCTGTTTTGAGTGCCAAACCTTTCAGGGGAGCATTTTTAAGCTCTTGGAACCATTTTTGAGTGAACTGCCAAAAGTCAGATCTTTGCTGAAATTGTGACCCCGGGGCTTAGGGATTTTTTCAAAAAAATATTTTCTGCCGGTTAAGTTTTTGAGGGCTGACTTCTTGTCCTGTGATAAAAAGCCTTCTGTTTCCATCGCCAAAGCTTTCAGGGGATCATTTGCAAGCTTCTGGCACCATTTTTGAGTGAACTGCCAAAAGTCAGATTTTTGCTGAAATTGTGACCCCGGGGCTTAGGGATTTTTTCAAAAAAATATTTTCTGCCGGTTAAGTTTTTGAGGGCTGATTTCTTTTCCTGTGATAAAAAGCCTTCTGTTTCCATCGCCAAAGCTTTCAGGGGATCATTTGCAAGCTTCTGGCACCATTTTTGAGTGAACTGCCAAAAGTCAGATTTTTGCTGAAATTGTGACCCCGGGGCTTAGGGATTTTTTCAAAAAAATATTTTCTGCCGGTTAAGTTTTTGAGGGCTGATTTCTTGTCCTGTGATAAAAAGCCTTCTGTTTCCATCGCCAAAGCTTTCAGGGGATCATTTGCAAGCTTCTGGCACCATTTTTGAGTGAATTGCCAAAAGTCAGATTTTTGCTGAAATTGTGACCCCGGGGCTTAGGGATTTTTTCAAAAAAATATTTTCTGCCGGTTAAGTTTTTGAGGGCTGATTTCTTGTCCTGTGATAAAAAGCCTTCTGTTTTGAGTGCCAAACCTTTCAGGGGAGCATTTTTAAGCTCTTGGAACCATTTTTGAGTGAACTGCCAAAAGTCAGATCTTTGCTGAAATTGTGACCCCGGGGCTTAGGGATTTTTTCAAAAAAATATTTTCTGCCGGTTAAGTTTTTGAGGGCTGACTTCTTGTCCTGTGATAAAAAGCCTTCTGTTTCCATCGCCAAAGCTTTCAGGGGATCATTTGCAAGCTTCTGGCACCATTTTTGAGTGAACTGCCAAAAGTCAGATTTTTGCTGAAATTGTGACCCCGGGGCTTAGGGATTTTTTCAAAAAAATATTTTCTGCCGGTTAAGTTTTTGAGGGCTGATTTCTTTTCCTGTGATAAAAAGCCTTCTGTTTCCATGGCCAAAGCTTTCAGGGGATCATTTGCAAGCTTCTGGCACCATTTTTGAGTGAATTGCCAAAAGTCAGATTCTTGCTGAAATTGTGACCCCGGGGCTTAGGGATTTTTTTCAAAAAAATATTTTCTGCCGGTTAAGTTTTTGAGGGCTGATTTCTTTTCCTGTGATAAAAAGCCTTCTGTTTCCATCGCCAAAGCTTTCAGGGGATCATTTGCAAGCTTCTGGCACCATTTTTGAGTGAACTGCCAAAAGTCAGATTTTTGCTGAAATTGTGACCCCGGGGCTTAGGGATTTTTTCAAAAAAATATTTTCTGCCGGTTAAGTTTTTGAGGGCTGATTTCTTGTCCTGTGATAAAAAGCCTTCTGTTTCCATCGCCAAAGCTTTCAGGGGATCATTTGCAACCTTCTGGCACCATTTTTGAGTGAATTGCCAAAAGTCAGTTTTTTGCTGAAATTGTGACCCCGGGGCTTAGAGATTTTTTCAAAAAAATATTTTCTGCCGGTTAAGTTTTTGAGGGCTGATTTCTTGTCCTGTGATAAAAAGCCTTCTGTTTTGAGTGCCAAACCTTTCAGGGGAGCATTTTTAAGCTCTTGGAACCATTTTTGAGTGAACTGCCAAAAGTCAGATCTTTGCTGAAATTGTGACCCCGGGGCTTAGGGATTTTTTCAAAAAAATATTTTCTGCCGGTTAAGTTTTTGAGGGCTGACTTCTTGTCCTGTGATAAAAAGCCTTCTGTTTCCATCGCCAAAGCTTTCAGGGGATCATTTGCAAGCTTCTGGCACCATTTTTGAGTGAACTGCCAAAAGTCAGATTTTTGCTGAAATTGTGACCCCGGGGCTTAGGGATTTTTCCAAAAAAATATTTTCTGCCGGTTAAGTTTTTGAGGGCTGATTTCTTGTCCTGTGATAAAAAGCCTTCTGTTTCCATCGCCAAAGCTTTCAGGGGATCATTTGCAAGCTTCTGGCACCATTTTTGAGTGAATTGCCAAAAGTCAGATTCTTGCTGAAATTGTGACCCCGGGGCTTAGGGATTTTTTCAAAAAAATATTTTCTGCCGGTTAAGTTTTTGAGGGCTGATTTCTTGTCCTGTGATAAAAAGCCTTCTGTTTCCATCGCCAAAGCTTTCAGGGGATCATTTGCAAGCTTCTGGCACCATTTTTGAGTGAATTGCCAAAAGTCAGATTTTTGCTGAAATTGTGACCCCGGGGCTTAGGGATTTTTTCAAAAAAATATTTTCTGCCGGTTAAGTTTTTGAGGGCTGATTTCTTGTCCTGTGATAAAAAGCCTTCTGTTTTGAGTGCCAAACCTTTCAGGGGAGCATTTTTAAGCTCTTGGAACCATTTTTGAGTGAACTGCCAAAAGTCAGATCTTTGCTGAAATTGTGACCCCGGGGCTTAGGGATTTTTTCAAAAAAATATTTTCTGCCGGTTAAGTTTTTGAGGGCTGACTTCTTGTCCTGTGATAAAAAGCCTTCTGTTTCCATCGCCAAAGCTTTCAGGGGATCATTTGCAAGCTTCTGGCACCATTTTTGAGTGAACTGCCAAAAGTCAGATTTTTGCTGAAATTGTGACCCCGGGGCTTAGGGATTTTTTCAAAAAAATATTTTCTGCCGGTTAAGTTTTTGAGGGCTGATTTCTTTTCCTGTGATAAAAGCCTTCTGTTTCCATCGCCAAAGCTTTCAGGGGATCATTTGCAAGCTTCTGGCACCATTTTTGAGTGAACTGCCAAAAGTCAGATTTTTGCTGAAATTGTGACCCCGGGGCTTAGGGATTTTTTCAAAAAAATATTTTCTGCCGGTTAAGTTTTTGAGGGCTGATTTCTTGTCCTGTGATAAAAAGCCTTCTGTTTCCATCGCCAAAGCTTTCAGGGGATCATTTGCAAGCTTCTGGCACCATTTATGAATGTATTGCCAAAAGTCAGATTTTTGCTGAAATTGTGACCCCGGGGCTTAGGGATTTTTTCAAAAAAATATTTTCTGCCGGTTAAGTTTTTGAGGGCTGATTTCTTGTCCTGTGATAAAAAGCCTGCTGTTTCCATCGCCAAAGCTTTCAGGGGATCATTTGCAACCTTCTGGCACCATTTTTGAGTGAATTGCCAAAAGTCAGATTTTTGCTGAAATTGTGACCCGGGGCTTAGGATTTTTTTCAAAAATATATTTTCTGCCGGTTAAGTTTTTGAGGGCTGATTTCTTGTCCTGTGATAAAAAGCCTTCTGTTTCCATCGCCAAAGCTTTCAGGGGATCATTTGCAAGCTTCTGGCACCATTTTTGAGTGAATTGCCAAAAGTCAGATTTTTGCTGAAATTGTGACCCCGGGGCTTAGGGATTTTTTCAAAAAATATTTTCTGCCGGTTAAGTTTTTGAGGGCTGATTTCTTGTCCTGTGATAAAAAGCCTTCTGTTTCGAGTGCCAAACCTTTCAGGGGAGCATTTTTTAAGCTCTTGGAACCATTTTTGAGTGAACTGCCAAAAGTCAGATTTTTGCTGAAATTGTGACCCCGGGGGCTTACGGATTTTTTCAAAAAAATATTTTCTGCCGGTTACGTTTTTGAGGGCTGATTTCTTGTCCTGTGATAAAAAGCCTGCTGTTTCCATCGCCAAAGCTTTCAGGAGATCATTTGCAAGCTTCTGTGACCATTTTTGAGTGAACTGCCAAAAGTCAGATTTTTGCTGAAATTGTGACCCCGGGGCTTTGGGATTTTTTCAAAAAAATATTTTCTGCCGGTTAAGTTTTTGAGGGCTGATTTCTTGTCCTGTGATAAAAAGCCTTCTGTTTCCATCGCCAAAGCTTTCAGGGGATCATTTGCAAGCTTCTGGCACCATTTTTGAGTGAATTGCCAAAAGTCAGATTTTTGCTGAAATTGTGACCCCGGGGCTTGGGGATTTTTTCAAAAAATATTTTCTGCCGGTTAAGTTTTTGAGGGCTGATTTCTTGTCCTGTGATAAAAAGCCTTCTGTTTCCATCGCCAAACCTTTCAGGAGAGCATTTTCAAGCTTTTGACACCATTTTTGAGTGAACTGCCAAAAGTCAGATTTTTGCTGAAATTGTGACCCCGGGGCTTAGGGATTTTTTCAAAAAAATATTTTCTGCCGGTTAATGTTTTGAGGGCTGATTTCTTGTCCTGTGATAAAAAGCCTTCTGTTTCGAGTGCCAAACCTTTCAGGAGAGCATTTTCAAGCTTTTGGCACCATTTTGGAGTGAATTGCCAAAAGTCAGATTTTTGCTGAAATTGTGACCCCGGGGCTTTCGGATTTTTTCAAAAAAATATTTTCTGCCGGTTACGTTTTTGAGGGCTGATTTCTTGTCCTGTGATAAAAAGCCTTCTGTTTCCATCGCCAAAGCTTTCAGGGGATCATTTGCAAGCTTCTGGCACCATTTTTGAGTGAATTGCCAAAAGTCAGAGTTTTGCTGAAATTGTGACCCCGGGCCTTAGGGATTTTTTCAAAAAAATATTTTCTGCCGGTTACGTTTTAGAGGGCTGATTTCTTGTCCTGTGATAAAAAGCCTTCTGTTTCCATCGCCAAAGCTTTCAGGGGATCATTTGCAAGCTTCTGGCACCATTTTTGAGTGAATTGCCAAAAGTCAGAGTTTTGCTGAAATTGTGACCCCGGGCCTTAGGGATTTTTTCAAAAAAATATTTTCTGCCGGTTAAGTTTTTGAGGGCTGATTTCTTGTCCTGTGATAAAAAGCCTTCTGTTTCGAGTGCCAAACCTTTCAGGGGATCATTTGCAACCTTCTGCCACCATTTTTGAGTGAATTGCCAAAAGTCAGATTTTTGATGAAATTGTGACCCCGGGGCTTAGGGATTTTTTCAAAAAAATATTTTCTGCCGGTTAAGTTTTTGAGGGCTGATTTCTTGTCCTGTGATAAAAAGCCTTCTGTTTCCATCGCCAAAGCTTTCAGGGGAGCATTTTTAAGCTCTTGGAACCATTTTTGAGTGAACTGCCAAGAGTCAGATTTTTGCTGAAATTGTGACCCCGGGGCTTAGGGATTTTTTCAAAAAAATATTTTCTGCCGGTTAAGTTTTTGAGGGCTGATTTCTTGTCCTGTGATAAAAAGCCTTCTGTTTCGATTGCCAAACCTTTCAGGGGAGCATTTTAAAGCTCTTGGAACCATTTTTGAGTGAACTGCCAAAAGTCAGATCTTTGCTGAAATTGTGACCCCGGGGCTTAGGGATTTTTTCAAAAAAATATTTTCTGCCGGTTAAGTTTTTGAGGGCTGATTTCTTGTCCTGTGATAAAAAGCCTTCTGTTTCCATCACCAAAGCTTTCAGGGGATCATTTGCAAGCTTCTGTCACCATTTTTGGGTGAATTGCCAAAAGTCAGATTTTTGCTGAAATTGTGACCCCGGGGCTTTGGGATTTTTTCAAAAAAATATTTTCTGCCGGTTAAGTTTTTCAGGGCTGATTTCTTGTCCTGTGATAAAAAGCCTTCTGTTTCGAGTGCCAAACCTTTCAGGGGATCATTTGCAAGCTTCTGGCACCATTTCTGAGTGAATTGCCAAAAGTCAGATTTTTGCTGAAATTGTGACCCCGGGGCTTAGGGATTTTTTCAAAAAAATATTTTCTGCCGGTTAAGTTTTTCAGGGCTGATTTCTTGTCCTGTGATAAAAAGCCTTCTGTTTCAATAACCAAAGCTTTCAGGGGATCATTTGCAACCTTCTGGCACCATTTTTGAGTGAATTGCCAAAAGTCAGATTTTTGCTGAAATTGTGAAATTGCAAGCTTCTGGCACCATTTTTGAGTGAATTGCCAAAAGTCAGATTTTTGCTGAAATTGTGACCCCGGGGCTTAGGGATTTTTTCAAAAAAATATTTTCTGCCGGTTAAGTTTTTGAGGGCTGATTTCTGAGGGCTTAGGGATTTTTTCAAAAAAATATTTTCTGCCGGTTAAGTTTTTGAGGGCTGATTTCTTGTCCTGTGATAAAAAGCCTTCTGTTTCGAGTGCCAAACCTTTCAGGGGATCATTTGCAACCTTCTGCCACCATTTTTGAGTGAATTGCCAAAAGTCAGATTTTTGATGAAATTGTGACCCCGGGGCTTAGGGATTTTTTCAAAAAAATATTTTCTGCCGGTTAAGTTTTTGAGGGCTGATTTCTTGTCCTGTGATAAAAAGCCTTCTGTTTCCATCGCCAAAGCTTTCAGGGGATCATTTGCAAGCTTCTGGCACTATTTTTGAGTGAATTGCCAAAAGTCAGATTTTTGCTGAAATTGTGACCCCGGGGCTTAGGTATTTTTTCAAAAAAAATATTTTCTGCCGGTTAAGTTTTTGAGGTCTGATTTCTTGTCCTGTGATAAAAAGCCTTCTGTTTCCATGGCCAAAGCTTTCAGGGGATCATTTGCAAGCTTCTGGCACCATTTTTGAGTGAATTGCCAAAAGTCAGATTCTTGCTGAAATTGTGACCCCGGGGCTTAGGGATTTTTTCAAAAAAATATTTTCTGCCGGTTAAGTTTTTGAGGGCTGATTTCTTTTCCTGTGATAAAAAGCCTTCTGTTTCCATCGCCAAAGCTTTCAGGGGATCATTTGCAAGCTTCTGGCACCATTTTTGAGTGAACTGCCAAAAGTCAGATTTTTGCTGAAATTGTGACCCCGGGGCTTAGGGATTTTTTCAAAAAAATATTTTCTGCCGGTTAAGTTTTTGAGGGCTGATTTCTTGTCCTGTGATAAAAAGCCTTCTGTTTCCATCGCCAAAGCTTTCAGGGGATCATTTGCAAGCTTCTGGCACCATTTTTGAGTGAATTGCCAAAAGTCAGATTTTTGCTGAAATTGTGACCCCAGGGCTTTGGGATTTTTTCAAAAAAATATTTTCTGCCGGTTAAGTTTTTGAGGGCTGATTTCTTGTCCTGTGATAAAAAGCCTTCTGTTTCCATGGCCAAAGCTTTCAGGGGATCATTTGCAAGCTTCTGGCACCATTTTTGAGTGAATTGCCAAAAGTCAGATTTTTGCTGAAATTGTGACCCCGGGGCTTAGGGATTTTTTCAAAAAAATATTTTCTGCCGGTTACGTTTTTGAGGGCTGATTTCTTGTCCTGTGATAAAAAGCCTTCTGTTTCGAGTGCCAAACCTTTCAGGGGAGCATTTTTAAGCTCTTGGAACCATTTTTGAGTGAACTGCCAAAAGTCAGATTTTTGCTGAAATTGTGACCCTGGGGCTTAGGGATTTTTTCAAAAAAATATTTTCTGCCGGTTACGTTTTTGAGGGCTGATTTCTTGTCCTGTGATAAAAAGCCTTCTGTTTCCATCGCCAAAGCTTTCAGGGGATCATTTGCAAGCTTCTGGCACCATTTTTGAGTGAATTGCCAAAAGTCAGATTCTTGCTGAAATTGTGACCCCGGGGCTTAGGGATTTTTTCAAAAAAATATTTTCTGCCGGTTAAGTTTTTGAGGGCTGATTTCTTGTCCTGTGATAAAAAGCCTTCTGTTTCCATCGCCAAAGCTTTCAGGGGATCATTTGCAAGCTTCTGGCACCATTTTTGAGTGAATTGCCAAAAGTCAGATTTTTGCTGAAATTGTGACCCCGGGGCTTAGGGATTTTTTCAAAAAAATATTTTCTGCCGGTTACGTTTTTGAGGGCTGATTTCTTGTCCTGTGATAAAAAGCCTTCTGTTTCGAGTGCCAAACCTTTCAGGGGAGCATTTTTAAGCTCTTGGAACCATTTTTGAGTGAACTGCCAAAAGTCAGATTTTTGCTGAAATTGTGACCCTGGGGCTTAGGGATATTTTCAAAAAAATATTTTCTGCCGGTTACGTTTTTGAGGGCTGATTTCTTGTCCTGTGATAAAAAGCCTTCTGTTTCCATCGCCAAAGCTTTCAGGGGATCATTTGCAAGCTTCTGGCACCATTTTTGAGTGAATTGCCAAAAGTCAGATTCTTGCTGAAATTGTGACCCCGGGGCTTAGGGATTTTTTCAAAAAAATATTTTCTGCCGGTTAAGTTTTTGAGGGCTGATTTCTTGTCCTGTGATAAAAAGCCTTCTGTTTCCATCGCCAAAGCTTTCAGAGGATCATTTGCAAGCTTCTGGCACCATTTTTGAGTGAATTGCCAAAAGTCAGATTTTTGCTGAAATTGTGACCCCGGGGCTTAGGGATTTTTTTCAAAAAAATATTTTCTGCCGGTTAAGTTTTTGACGGCTGATTTCTTGTCCTGTGATAAAAAGCCTTCTGTTTCGAGTACCAAACCTTTCAGGGGATCATTTGCAAGCTTCTGGCACCATTTTTGAGTGAATTGCCAAAAGTCAGAGTTTTGCTGAAATTGTGACCCCGGGCCTTAGGGATTTTTTCAAAAAAATATTTCCTGCCGGTTAGGTTTTTGAGGGCTGATTTCTTGTCCTGTGATAAAAAGCCTTCTGTTTCCATCGCCAAAGCTTTCAGGGGATCATTTGCAAGCTTCTGGCACCATATTTGAGTGAATTGCCAAAAGTCAGATTTTTCCTGGAATTGTGAAATTGCAAGCTTCTGGCACCATTTTTGAGTGAATTGCCAAAAGTCAGATTTTTGCTGAAATTGTGACCCCGGGGCTTAGGGATTTTTTCAAAAAAATCTTTTCTGCCGGTTAAGTTTTTGAGGGCTGATTTCTTGTCCTGTGATAAAAAGCCTTCTGTTTCCATCGCCAAAGCTTTCAGGGGATCATTTGCAAGCTTCTGGCACCATTTTTGAGTGAACTGCCAAAAGTCAGATTTTTGCTGAAATTGTGACCCCGGGGCTTAGGGATTTTTTCAAAAAAATATTTTCTGCCGGTTCAGTTTTTGAGGGCTGATTTCTTGTCCTGTGATAAAAAGCCTTCTGTTTCGAGTGCCAAACCTTTCAGGGGAGCATTTTTAAGCTCTTGGAACCATTTTTGAGTGAACTGCCAAAAGTCAGATCTTTGCTGAAATTGTGACCCCGGGGCTTAGGGATTTTTTCAAAAAAATATTTTCTGCCGGTTAAGTTTTTGAGGGCTGATTTCTTGTCCTGTGATAAAAAGCCTTCTGTTTCCATCGCCAAAGCTTTCAGGGGATCATTTGCAAGCTTCTGGCACCATTTTTGAGTGAATTGCCAAAAGTCAGATTTTTGCTGAAATTGTGACCCCGGGGCTTAGGGATTTTTTCAAAAAAATATTTTCTGCCGGTTAAGTTTTTGAGGGCTGATTTCTTGTCCTGTGATAAAAAGCCTTCTGTTTCCATCGCCAAAGCTTTCAGGGGATCATTTGCAAGCTTCTGGCACCATTTTTGAGTGAACTGCCAAAAGTCAGATTTTTGCTGAAATTGTGACCCCGGGGCTTAGGTATTTTTTCAAAAAAATATTTTCTGCCGGTTAAGTTTTTGAGGGCTGATTTCTTGTCCTGTGATAAAAAGCCTTCTGTTTCGAGTGCCAAACCTTTCTGGGGATCATTTGCAAGCTTCTGGCACCATTTTTGAGTGAATTGCCAAAAGTCAGATTTTTGCTGAAATTGTGACCCCGGGGCTTAGGGATTTTTTCAAAAAAATATTTTCTGCCGGTTAAGTTTTTGAGGGCTGATTTCTTGTCCTGTGATAAAAAGCCTTCTGTTTCCATCGCCAAAGCTTTCAGGGGATCATTTGCAAGCTTCTGGCACGATTTTTGAGTGAATTGCCAAAAGTCAGATTTTTGCTGAAATTGTGAAATTGCAAGCTTCTGGCACCATTTTTGAGTGAATTGCCAAAAGTCAGATTTTTGCTGAAATTGTGACCCCGGGGCTTAGGGATTTTTTCAAAAAAATCTTTTCTGCCGGTTAAGTTTTTGAGGGCTGATTTCTTGTCCTGTGATAAAAAGCCTTCTGTTTCGAGTGCCAAAGCTTTCAGGGGATCATTTGCAAGCTTCTGGCACCATTTTTGAGTGAACTGCCAAAAGTCAGATTTTTGCTGAAATTGTGACCCCGGGGCTTAGGGATTTTTTCAAAAAAATATTTTCTGCCGGTTCAGTTTTTGAGGGCTGATTTCTTGTCCTGTGATAAAAAGCCTTCTGTTTCGAGTGCCAAACCTTTCAGGGGAGCATTTTTAAGCTCTTGGAACCATTTTTGAGTGAACTGCCAAAAGTCAGATCTTTGCTGAAATTGTGACCCCGGGGCTTAGGGATTTTTTCAAAAAAATATTTTCTGCCGGTTAAGTTTTTGAGGGCTGATTTCTTGTCCTGTGATAAAAAGCCTTCTGTTTCCATCGCCAAAGCTTTCAGGGGATCATTTGCAAGCTTCTGGCACCATTTTTGAGTGAATTGCCAAAAGTCAGATTTTTGCTGAAATTGTGACCCCGGGGCTTAGGGATTTTTTCAAAAAAATATTTTCTGCCGGTTAAGTTTTTGAGGGCTGATTTCTTGTCCTGTGATAAAAAGCCTTCTGTTTCCATCGCCAAAGCTTTCAGGGGATCATTTGCAAGCTTCTGGCACCATTTTTGAGTGAACTGCCAAAAGTCAGATTTTTGCTGAAATTGTGACCCCGGGGCTTAGGTATTTTTTCAAAAAAATATTTTCTGCCGGTTCAGTTTTTGAGGGCTGATTTCTTGTCCTGTGATAAAAAGCCTTCTGTTTCGAGTGCCAAACCTTTCTGGGGATCATTTGCAAGCTTCTGGCACCATTTTTGAGTGAATTGCCAAAAGTCAGATTTTTGCTGAAATTGTGACCCCGGGGCTTAGGGATTTTTTCAAAAAAATATTTTCTGCCGGTTAAGTTTTTGAGGGCTGATTTCTTGTCCTGTGATAAAAAGCCTTCTGTTTCCATCGCCAAAGCTTTCAGGGGATCATTTGCAAGCTTCTGGCACGATTTTTGAGTGAATTGCCAAAAGTCAGATTTTTGCTGGAATTGTGAAATTGCAAGCTTCTGGCACCATTTTTGAGTGAATTGCCAAAAGTCAGATTTTTGCTGAAATTGTGACCCCGGGGCTTAGGGATTTTTTCAAAAAAATATTTTCTGCCGGTTAAGTTTTTGAGGGCTGATTTCTTGTCCTGTGATAAAAAGCCTTCTGTTTCCATCGCCAAAGCTTTCAGGGGATCATTTGCAAGCTTCTGGCACGATTTTTGAGTGAATTGCCAAAAGTCAGATTTTTGCTGGAATTGTGAAATTGCAAGCTTCTGGCACCATTTTTGAGTGAATTGCGAAAAGTCAGATTTTTGCTGAAATTGTGACCCCGGGGCTTAGGGATTTTTTCAAAAAAATCTTTTCTGCCGGTTAAGTTTTTGAGGGCTGATTTCTTGTCCTGTGATAAAAAGCCTTCTGTTTCCATCGCCAAAGCTTTCAGGGGATCATTTGCAAGCTTCTGGCACCATTTTTGAGTGAACTGCCAAAAGTCAGATTTTTGCTGAAATTGTGACCCCGGGGCTTAGGGATTTTTTCAAAAAAATATTTTCTGCCGGTTCAGTTTTTGAGGGCTGATTTCTTGTCCTGTGATAAAAAGCCTTCTGTTTCGAGTGCCAAACCTTTCAGGGGAGCATTTTTAAGCTCTTGGAACCATTTTTGAGTGAACTGCCAAAAGTCAGATCTTTGCTGAAATTGTGACCCCGGGGCTTAGGGATTTTTTCAAAAAAATATTTTCTGCCGGTTAAGTTTTTGAGGGCTGATTTCTTGTCCTGTGATAAAAAGCCTTCTGTTTCCATCGCCAAAGCTTTCAGGGGATCATTTGCAAGCTTCTGGCACCATTTTTGAGTGAATTGCCAAAAGTCAGATTTTTGCTGAAATTGTGACCCCGGGGCTTAGGGATTTTTTCAAAAAAATATTTTCTGCCGGTTAAGTTTTTGAGGGCTGATTTCTTGTCCTGTGATAAAAAGCCTTCTGTTTCCATCGCCAAAGCTTTCAGGGGATCATTTGCAAGCTTCTGGCACCATTTTTGAGTGAACTGCCAAAAGTCAGATTTTTGCTGAAATTGTGACCCCGGGGCTTAGGTATTTTTTCAAAAAAATATTTTCTGCCGGTTAAGTTTTTGAGGGCTGATTTCTTGTCCTGTGATAAAAAGCCTTCTGTTTCGAGTGCCAAACCTTTCTGGGGATCATTTGCAAGCTTCTGGCACCATTTTTGAGTGAATTGCCAAAAGTCAGATTTTTGCTGAAATTGTGACCCCGGGGCTTAGGGATTTTTTCAAAAAAATATTTTCTGCCGGTTCAGTTTTTGAGGGCTGATTTCTTGTCCTGTGATAAAAAGCCTTCTGTTTCGAGTGCCAAACCTTTCAGGGGAGCATTTTTAAGCTCTTGGAACCATTTTTGAGTGAACTGCCAAAAGTCAGATCTTTGCTGAAATTGTGACCCCGGGGCTTAGGGATTTTTTCAAAAAAATATTTTCTGCCGGTTAAGTTTTTGAGGGCTGATTTCTTGTCCTGTGATAAAAAGCCTTCTGTTTCCATCGCCAAAGCTTTCAGGGGATCATTTGCAAGCTTCTGGCACCATTTTTGAGTGAATTGCCAAAAGTCAGATTTTTGCTGAAATTGTGACCCCGGGGCTTAGGGATTTTTTCAAAAAAATATTTTCTGCCGGTTAAGTTTTTGAGGGCTGATTTCTTGTCCTGTGATAAAAAGCCTTCTGTTTCCATCGCCAAAGCTTTCAGGGGATCATTTGCAAGCTTCTGGCACCATTTTTGAGTGAACTGCCAAAAGTCAGATTTTTGCTGAAATTGTGACCCCGGGGCTTAGGTATTTTTTCAAAAAAATATTTTCTGCCGGTTAAGTTTTTGAGGGCTGATTTCTTGTCCTGTGATAAAAAGCCTTCTGTTTCGAGTGCCAAACCTTTCTGGGGATCATTTGCAAGCTTCTGGCACCATTTTTGAGTGAATTGCCAAAAGTCAGATTTTTGCTGAAATTGTGACCCCGGGGCTTAGGGATTTTTTCAAAAAAATATTTTCTGCCGGTTAAGTTTTTGAGGGCTGATTTCTTGTCCTGTGATAAAAAGCCTTCTGTTTCCATCGCCAAAGCTTTCAGGGGATCATTTGCAAGCTTCTGGCACGATTTTTGAGTGAATTGCCAAAAGTCAGATTTTTGCTGAAATTGTGAAATTGCAAGCTTCTGGCACCATTTTTGAGTGAATTGCCAAAAGTCAGATTTTTGCTGAAATTGTGACCCCGGGGCTTAGGGATTTTTTCAAAAAAATCTTTTCTGCCGGTTAAGTTTTTGAGGGCTGATTTCTTGTCCTGTGATAAAAAGCCTTCTGTTTCCATCGCCAAAGCTTTCAGGGGATCATTTGCAAGCTTCTGGCACCATTTTTGAGTGAACTGCCAAAAGTCAGATTTTTGCTGAAATTGTGACCCCGGGGCTTAGGGATTTTTTCAAAAAAATATTTTCTGCCGGTTCAGTTTTTGAGGGCTGATTTCTTGTCCTGTGATAAAAAGCCTTCTGTTTCGAGTGCCAAACCTTTCAGGGGAGCATTTTTAAGCTCTTGGAACCATTTTTGAGTGAACTGCCAAAAGTCAGATCTTTGCTGAAATTGTGACCCCGGGGCTTAGGGATTTTTTCAAAAAAATATTTTCTGCCGGTTAAGTTTTTGAGGGCTGATTTCTTGTCCTGTGATAAAAAGCCTTCTGTTTCCATCGCCAAAGCTTTCAGGGGATCATTTGCAAGCTTCTGGCACCATTTTTGAGTGAATTGCCAAAAGTCAGATTTTTGCTGAAATTGTGACCCCGGGGCTTAGGGATTTTTTCAAAAAAATATTTTCTGCCGGTTAAGTTTTTGAGGGCTGATTTCTTGTCCTGTGATAAAAAGCCTTCTGTTTCCATCGCCAAAGCTTTCAGGGGATCATTTGCAAGCTTCTGGCACCATTTTTGAGTGAACTGCCAAAAGTCAGATTTTTGCTGAAATTGTGACCCCGGGGCTTAGGTATTTTTTCAAAAAAATATTTTCTGCCGGTTCAGTTTTTGAGGGCTGATTTCTTGTCCTGTGATAAAAAGGCTTCTGTTTCGAGTGCCAAACCTTTCTGGGGATCATTTGCAAGCTTCTGGCACCATTTTTGAGTGAATTGCCAAAAGTCAGATTTTTGCTGAAATTGTGACCCCGGGGCTTAGGGATTTTTTCAAAAAAATATTTTCTGCCGGTTAAGTTTTTGAGGGCTGATTTCTTGTCCTGTGATAAAAAGCCTTCTGTTTCCATCGCCAAAGCTTTCAGGGGATCATTTGCAAGCTTCTGGCACGATTTTTGAGTGAATTGCCAAAAGTCAGATTTTTGCTGGAATTGTGAAATTGCAAGCTTCTGGCACCATTTTTGAGTGAATTGCCAAAAGTCAGATTTTTGCTGAAATTGTGACCCCGGGGCTTAGGGATTTTTTCAAAAAAATATTTTCTGCCGGTTAAGTTTTTGAGGGCTGATTTCTTGTCCTGTGATAAAAAGCCTTCTGTTTCCATCGCCAAAGCTTTCAGGGGATCATTTGCAAGCTTCTGGCACGATTTTTGAGTGAATTGCCAAAAGTCAGATTTTTGCTGGAATTGTGAAATTGCAAGCTTCTGGCACCATTTTTGAGTGAATTGCCAAAAGTCAGATTTTTGCTGAAATTGTGACCCCGGGGCTTAGGGATTTTTTCAAAAAAATCTTTTCTGCCGGTTAAGTTTTTGAGGGCTGATTTCTTGTCCTGTGATAAAAAGCCTTCTGTTTCCATCGCCAAAGCTTTCAGGGGATCATTTGCAAGCTTCTGGCACCATTTTTGAGTGAACTGCCAAAAGTCAGATTTTTGCTGAAATTGTGACCCCGGGGCTTAGGGATTTTTTCAAAAAAATATTTTCTGCCGGTTCAGTTTTTGAGGGCTGATTTCTTGTCCTGTGATAAAAAGCCTTCTGTTTCGAGTGCCAAACCTTTCAGGGGAGCATTTTTAAGCTCTTGGAACCATTTTTGAGTGAACTGCCAAAAGTCAGATCTTTGCTGAAATTGTGACCCCGGGGCTTAGGGATTTTTTCAAAAAAATATTTTCTGCCGGTTAAGTTTTTGAGGGCTGATTTCTTGTCCTGTGATAAAAAGCCTTCTGTTTCCATCGCCAAAGCTTTCAGGGGATCATTTGCAAGCTTCTGGCACCATTTTTGAGTGAATTGCCAAAAGTCAGATTTTTGCTGAAATTGTGACCCCGGGGCTTAGGGATTTTTTCAAAAAAATATTTTCTGCCGGTTAAGTTTTTGAGGGCTGATTTCTTGTCCTGTGATAAAAAGCCTTCTGTTTCCATCGCCAAAGCTTTCAGGGGATCATTTGCAAGCTTCTGGCACCATTTTTGAGTGAACTGCCAAAAGTCAGATTTTTGCTGAAATTGTGACCCCGGGGCTTAGGTATTTTTTCAAAAAAATATTTTCTGCCGGTTAAGTTTTTGAGGGCTGATTTCTTGTCCTGTGATAAAAAGCCTTCTGTTTCGAGTGCCAAACCTTTCTGGGGATCATTTGCAAGCTTCTGGCACCATTTTTGAGTGAATTGCCAAAAGTCAGATTTTTGCTGAAATTGTGACCCCGGGGCTTAGGGATTTTTTCAAAAAAATATTTTCTGCCGGTTAAGTTTTTGAGGGCTGATTTCTTGTCCTGTGATAAAAAGCCTTCTGTTTCGAGTGCCAAACCTTTCTGGGGATCATTTGCAAGCTTCTGGCACCATTTTTGAGTGAATTGCCAAAAGTCAGATTTTTGCTGAAATTGTGACCCCGGGGCTTAGGGATTTTTTCAAAAAAATCTTTTCTGCCGGTTAAGTTTTTGAGGGCTGATTTCTTGTCCTGTGATAAAAAGCCTTCTGTTTCCATCGCCAAAGCTTTCAGGGGATCATTTGCAAGCTTCTGGCACCATTTTTGAGTGAACTGCCAAAAGTCAGATTTTTGCTGAAATTGTGACTTAGGGATTTTTTCAAAAAAATATTTTCTGCCGGTTCAGTTTTTGAGGGCTGATTTCTTGTCCTGTGATAAAAAGCCTTCTGTTTCGAGTGCCAAACCTTTCAGGGGAGCATTTTTAAGCTCTTGGAACCATTTTTGAGTGAACTGCCAAAAGTCAGATCTTTGCTGAAATTGTGACCCCGGGGCTTAGGGATTTTTTCAAAAAAATATTTTCTGCCGGTTAAGTTTTTGAGGGCTGATTTCTTGTCCTGTGATAAAAAGCCTTCTGTTTCCATCGCCAAAGCTTTCAGGGGATCATTTGCAAGCTTCTGGCACCATTTTTGAGTGAATTGCCAAAAGTCAGATTTTTGCTGAAATTGTGACCCCGGGGCTTAGGGATTTTTTCAAAAAAATATTTTCTGCCGGTTAAGTTTTTGAGGGCTGATTTCTTGTCCTGTGATAAAAAGCCTTCTGTTTCCATCGCCAAAGCTTTCAGGGGATCATTTGCAAGCTTCTGGCACGATTTTTGAGTGAACTGCCAAAAGTCAGATTTTTGCTGAAATTGTGACCCCGGGGCTTAGGTATTTTTTCAAAAAAATATTTTCTGCCGGTTAAGTTTTTGAGGGCTGATTTCTTGTCCTGTGATAAAAAGCCTTCTGTTTCGAGTGCCAAACCTTTCTGGGGATCATTTGCAAGCTTCTGGCACCATTTTTGAGTGAATTGCCAAAAGTCAGATTTTTGCTGAAATTGTGACCCCGGGGCTTAGGGATTTTTTCAAAAAAATATTTTCTGCCGGTTAAGTTTTTGAGGGCTGATTTCTTGTCCTGTGATAAAAAGCCTTCTGTTTCCATCGCCAAAGCTTTCAGGGGATCATTTGCAAGCTTCTGGCACCATTTTTGAGTGAATTGCCAAAAGTCAGATTTTTGCTGGAATTGTGAAATTGCAAGCTTCTGGCACCATTTTTGAGTGAATTGCCAAAAGTCAGATTTTTGCTGAAATTGTGACCCCGGGGCTTAGGGATTTTTTCAAAAAAATCTTTTCTGCCGGTTAAGTTTTTGAGGGCTGATTTCTTGTCCTGTGATCAAAAGCCTTCTGTTTCCATCGCCAAAGCTTTCAGGGGATCATTTGCAAGCTTCTGGCACCATTTTTGAGTGAACTGCCAAAAGTCAGATTTTTGCTGAAATTGTGACCCCGGGGCTTAGGGATTTTTTCAAAAAAATATTTTCTGCCGGTTCAGTTTTTGAGGGCTGATTTCTTGTCCTGTGATAAAAAGCCTTCTGTTTCGAGTGCCAAACCTTTCAGGGGAGCATTTTTAAGCTCTTGGAACCATTTTTGAGTGAACTGCCAAAAGTCAGATCTTTGCTGAAATTGTGACCCCGGGGCTTAGGGATTTTTTCAAAAAAATATTTTCTGCCGGTTAAGTTTTTGAGGGCTGATTTCTTGTCCTGTGATAAAAAGCCTTCTGTTTCCATCGCCAAAGCTTTCAGGGGATCATTTGCAAGCTTCTGGCACCATTTTTGAGTGAATTGCCAAAAGTCAGATTTTTGCTGAAATTGTGACCCCGGGGCTTTGGGATTTTTTCAAAAAAATATTTTCTGCCGGTTAAGTTTTTGAGGGCTGATTTCTTGTCCTGTGATAAAAAGCCTTCTGTTTTGAGTGCCAAACCTTTCAGGGGAGCATTTTTAAGCTCTTGGAACCATTTTTGAGTGAACTGCCAAAAGTCAGATCTTTGCTGAAATTGTGACCCCGGGGCTTAGGGATTTTTTCAAAAAAATATTTTCTGCCGTTTAAGTTTTTGAGGGCTGATTTCTTGTCCTGTGATAAAAAGCCTTCTGTTTCGAGTGCCAAACCTTTCAGGGGAGCATTTTTAAGCTCTTGGAACCATTTTTGAGTGAACTGCCAAAAGTCATATCTTTGCTGAAATTGTGACCCCGGGGCTTTGGGATTTTTTCAAAAAAATATTTTCTGCCGGTTAAGTTTTTGAGGGCTGATTTCTTGTCCTGTGATAAAAAGCCTTCTGTTTCCATCGCCAAAGCTTTCAGGGGATCATTTGCAAGCTTCTGGCACCATTTTTGAGTGAATTGCCAAAAGTCAGATTCTTGCTGAAATTGTGACCCCGGGGCTTAGGGATTTTTTCAAAAAAATATTTTCTGCTGGTTAAGTTTTTGAGGGCTGAATTCTTGTCCTGTGATAAAAAGCCTTCTGTTTCCATCGCCAAAGCTTTCAGGGGATCATTTGCAAGCTTCTGGCACCATTTTTGAGTGAATTGCCAAAAGTCAGAGTTTTGCTGAAATTTTGACCCCGGGCCTTAGGGATTTTTTCAAAAAAATATTTTCTGCCAGTTAAGTTTTTGAGGGCTGATTCCTTGTCCTGTGATAAAAAGCCTTCTGTTTCGAGTGCCAAACCTTTCAGGGGAGCATTTTTAAGCTCTTGGAACCATTTTTGAGTGAACTGCCAAAAGTCAGATTTTTTGCTGAAATTGTGACCCCGGGGCTTAGGGATATTTTCAAAAAAATATTTTCTGCCGGTTAAGTTTTTGAGGGCTGATTTCTTGTCCTGTGATAAAAAGCCTTCTGTTTCCATCGCCAAAGCTTTCAGGGGATCATTTGCAAGCTTCTGGCACCATTTTTGAGTAAATTGCCAAAAGTCAGATTTTTGCTGAAATTGTGAAATTGCAAGCTTCTGGCACCATTTTTGAGTGAATTGCCAAAAGTCAGATTTTTGCTGAAATTGTGGCCCCGGGGCTTAGGGATTTATTCAAAAAAATATTTTCTGCCGGTTAAGTTTTTGAGGGCTGATTTCTTGTCCTGTGATAAAAAGCCTTCTGTTTCGAGTGCCAAACCTTTCAGGGGAGCATTTTTAAGCTCTTGGAACCATTTTTGAGTGAACTGCCAAAAGTCAGATTTCTGCTGAAATTGTGACCCCGGGGCTTACGGATTTTTTCAAAAAAATATTTTCTGCCGGTTAAGTTTTTGAGGGCTGATTTCTTGTCCTGTGATAAAAAGCCTCCTGTTTCCATCGCCAAAGCTTTCAGGGGATCATTTGCAAGCTTCTGCCACCATTTTTGAGTGAATTGCCAAAAGTCAGATTTTTGCTGAAATTGTGACCCCGGGGCTTAGGTATTTTTTCAAAAAAATATTTTCTGCCGGTTAAGTTTTTGAGGGCTGATTTCTTGTCCTGTGATAAAAAGCCTTCTGTTTCCATGGCCAAAGCTTTCAGGGCATCATTTGCAAGCTTCTGGCACCATTTTTGAGTGAATTGCCAAAAGTCAGATTCTTGCTGAAATTGTGACCCCGGGGCTTAGGGATTTTTTCAAAAAAATATTTTCTGCCGGTTAAGTTTTTGAGGGCTGATTTCTTTTCCTGTGATAAAAAGCCTTCTGTTTCCATTGCCAAAGCTTTCAGGGGATCATTTGCAAGTTTCTGGCACCATTTTTGAGTGAATTGCCAAAAGTCAGATTTTTGCTGAAATTGTGACCCCGGGGCTTAGGGATTTTTTCAAAAAAATATTTTCTGCCGGTTAAGTTTTTGAGGGCTGATTTCTTGTCCTGTGATAAAAAGCCTTCTGTTTCCATCGCCAAAGCTTTCAGGGGATCATTTGCAAGCTTCTGGCACCATTTTTGAGTGAACTGCCAAAAGTCAGATTTTTGCTGAAATTGTGACCCCGGGGCTTAGGGATTTTTTCAAAAAAATATTTTCTGCCGGATAAGTCTTTGAGGGCTGATTTCTTGTCCTGTGATAAAAAGCCTTCTGTTTCGAGTGCCAAACCTTTCAGGGGAGCATTTTTAAGCTCTTGGAACCATTTTTGAGTGAACTACCAAAAGTCAGATCTTTGCTGAAATTGTGACCCCGGGGCTTACGGATTTTTTCAAAAAAATATTTTCTGCCGGTTAAGTTTTTGAGGGCTGATTTCTTGTCCTGTGATAAAAAGCCTTCTGTTTCCATCGCCAAAGCTTTCAGGGGATCATTTGCAAGCTTCTGTCACCATTTTTGAGTGAATTGCCAAAAGTCAGATTTTTGCTGAAATTGTGACCCCGGGGCTTTGGGATTTTTTCAAAAAAATATTTTCTGCCGGTTAAGTTTTTGAGGGCTGGTTTCTTGTCCTGTGATAAAAAGCCTTCTGTTTCCATCGCCAAAGCTTTCAGGGGATCATTTGCAAGCTTCTGGAACCATTTTTGAGTGAACTGCCAAAAGTCAGATTTTTGCTGAAATTGTGACCCCGGGGCTTAGGGATTTTTTCAAAAAAATATTTTCTGCCGGTTAAGTTTTTGAGGGCTGATTTCTTGTCCTGTGATAAAAAGCCTTCTGTTTCCATCGCCAAAGCTTTCAGGGGATCATTTGCAAGCTTCTGGCACCATTTTTGAGTGAATTGCCAAAAGTCAGATTTTTGCTGAAATTGTGACCCCGGGGCTTAGGGATTTTTTCAAAAAAATATTTTCTGCCGGTTAAGTTTTTGAGGGCTGATTTCTTGTCCTGTGATAAAAAGCCTTCTGTTTCCATCTCCAAAGCTTTCAGGGGATCATTTGCAAGCTTCTGGCACCATTTTTGAGTGAACTGCCAAAAGTCAGATTTTTGCTGAAATTGTGACCCCGGGGCTTAGGGATTTTTTCAAAAAAATATTTTCTGCCGGTTAAGTTTTTGAGGGCTGATTTCTTGTCCTGTGATAAAAAGCCTTCTGTTTCCATCGCCAAAGCTTTCAGGGGATCATTTGCAAGCTTCTGGCACCATTTTTGAGTGAACTGCCAAAAGTCAGATTTTTGCTGAAATTGTGACCCCGGGGCTTAGGGATTTTTTCAAAAAAATATTTTCTGCCGGTTAAGTTTTTGAGGGCTGATTTCTTGTCCTGTGATAAAAAGCCTTCTGTTTCCATCGCCAAAGCTTTCAGGGGATCATTTGCAAGCTTCTGGCACCATTTTTGAGTGAACTGCCAAAAGTCAGATTTTTGCTGAAATTGTGACCCCGGGGCTTAGGGATTTTTTCAAAAAAATATATTCAGCCAGTTATGTTTGTGAGGGCTGATTTCTTGTCCTGTGATAAAAAGCCTTCTGTTTCGAGTGCCAAACCTTTCAGGGGAGCATTTTAAAGCTCTTGGAACCATTTTTGAGTGAACTGCCAAAAGTCAGATCTTTGCTGAAATTGTGACCCCGGGGCTTAGGGATTTTTTCAAAAAAATATTTTCTGCCGGTTAAGTTTTTGAGGGCTGATTTCTTGTCCTGTGATAAAAAGCCTGCTGTTTCCATGGCCAAAGCTTTCAGGGGATCATTTGCAAGCTTCTGGCACCATTTTTGAGTGAATTGCCAAAAGTCAGATTTTTGCTGAAATTGGGATTTTTTCAAAAAAATATTTTCTGCCGGTTAAGTTTTTGAGGGCTGATTTCTTGTCCTGTGATAAAAAGCCTTCTGTTTTGAGTGCCAAACCTTTCAGGGGAGCATTTTTAAGCTCTTGGAACCATTTTTGAGTGAACTGCCAAAAGTCAGATCTTTGCTGAAATTGTGACCCCGGGGCTTAGGGATTTTTTCAAAAAAATATTTTCTGCCGTTTAAGTTTTTGAGGGCTGATTTCTTGTCCTGTGATAAAAAGCCTTCTGTTTCGAGTGCCAAACCTTTCAGGGGAGCATTTTTAAGCTCTTGGAACCATTTTTGAGTGAACTGCCAAAAGTCATATCTTTGCTGAAATTGTGACCCCGGGGCTTTGGGATTTTTTCAAAAAAATATTTTCTGCCGGTTAAGTTTTTGAGGGCTGATTTCTTGTCCTGTGATAAAAAGCCTTCTGTTTCCATCGCCAAAGCTTTCAGGGGATCATTTGCAAGCTTCTGGCACCATTTTTGAGTGAACTGCCAAAAGTCAGATTTCTGCTGAATTCGTGACCCCGGGGCTTAGGGATTTTTTCAAAAAAATTTTTTTTTCCGGTTAAGTTTTTGAGGGCTGATTTCTTGTCCTGTGATAAAAAGCCTCCTGTTTCCATCGCCAAAGCTTTCAGGGGATCATTTGCAAGCTTCTGGCACCATTTTTGAGTGAATTGCCAAAAGTCAGATTTTTGCTGAAATTGTGACCCCGGGGCTTAGGTATTTTTTCAAAAAAATATTTTCTGCCAGTTAAGTTTTTGAGGGCTGATTTCTTGTCCTGTGATAAAAAGCCTTCTGTTTCCATGGCCAAAGCTTTCAGGGCATCATTTGCAAGCTTCTGGCACCATTTTTGAGTGAATTGCCAAAAGTCAGATTCTTGCTGAAATTGTGACCCCGGGGCTTAGGGGTTTTTTCAAAAAAATATTTTCTGCCGGTTAAGTTTTTGAGGGCTGATTTCTTTTCCTGTGATAAAAAGCCTTCTGTTTCCATTGCCAAAGCTTTCAGGGGATCATTTGCAAGTTTCTGGCACCATTTTTGAGTGAATTGCCAAAAGTCAGATTTTTGCTGAAACTGTGACCCCGGGGCTTAGGGATTTTTTCAAAAAAATATTTTCTGCCGGTTAAGTTTTTGAGGGCTGATTTCTTGTCCTGTGATAAAAAGCCTTCTGTTTCGAGTGCCAAACCTTTCTGGGGAGCATTTGCAAGCTTCTGGCACCATTTTTGAGTGAATTGCCAAAAGTCAGATTTTTGCTGTAATTGTGACCCCGGGGCTTAGGTATTTTTTCAAAAAAATATTTTCTGCCGGTTAAGTTTTTGAGGGCTGATTTCTTGTCCTGTGATAAAAAGCCTTCTGTTTCGAGTGCCAAACCTTTCTGGGGATCATTTGCAAGCTTCTGGCACCATTTTTGAGTGAATTGCCAAAAGTCAGATTCTTGCTGAAATTGTGACCCCGGGGCTTAGGGATTTTTTCAAAAAAATATTTTCTGCCGGTTAAGTTTTTGAGGGCTGATTTCTTGTCCTGTGATAAAAAGCCTTCTGTTTCCATCGCCAAAGCTTTCAGGGGATCATTTGCAAGCTTCTGGCACCATTTTTGAGTGAACTGCCAAAAGTCAGATTTTTGCTAAAATTGTGACCCCGGGGCTTAGGGATTTTTTCAAAAAAATATTTTCTGCCGGTTAAGTTTTTGAGGGCTGATTTCTTGTCCTGTGATAAAAAGCCTTCTGTTTCCATGGCCAAAGCTTTCAGGGGATCATTTGCAAGCTTCTGGCACCATTTTTGAGTGAATTGCCAAAAGTCAGATTCTTGCTGAAATTGTGACCCCGGGGCTTAGGGATTTTTTCAAAAAAATATTTTCTGCCGGTTAAGTTTTTGAGGGCTGATTTCTTTTCCTGTGATAAAAAGCCTTCTGTTTCCATTGCCAAAGCTTTCAGGGGATCATTTGCAAGTTTCTGGCACCATTTTTGAGTGAATTGCCAAAAGTCAGATTTTTGCTGAAATTGTGACCCCGGGGCTTAGGGATTTTTTCAAAAAAATATTTTCTGCCGGTTAAGTTTTTGAGGGCTGATTTCTTGTCCTGTGATAAAAAGCCTTCTGTTTCGAGTGCCAAACCTTTCTGGGGATCATTTGCAAGCTTCTGGCACCATTTTTGAGTGAATTGCCAAAAGTCAGATTCTTGCTGAAATTGTGACCCCGGGGCTTAGGGATTTTTTCAAAAAAATATTTTCTGCCGGTTAAGTTTTTGAGGGCTGATTTCTTGTCCTGTGATAAAAAGCCTTCTGTTTCCATCGCCAAAGCTTTCAGGGGATCATTTGCAAGCTTCTGGCACCATTTTTGAGTGAATTGCCAAAAGTCAGATTTTTGCTGAAATTGTGACCCCGGGGCTTAGGGATTTTTTCAAAAAAATATTTTCTGCCGGTTAAGTTTTTGAGGGCTGATATCTTGTCCTGTGATAAAAAGCCTGCTGTTTCCATCGCCAAAGCTTTCAGGGGATCATTTGCAAGCTTCTGGCACCATTTTTGAGTGAACTGGCAAAAGTCAGATCTTTGCTGAAATTGTGACCCCGGGGCTTAGGGATTTTTTCAAAAAAATATTTCCTGCCGGTTAAGTTTTTCAGGGCTGATTTCTTGTCCTGTGATAAAAAGCCTTCTGTTTCGAGTGCCAAACCTTTCAGGGGAGCATTTTTAAGCTCTTGGAACCATTTTTGAGTGAACTGCCAAAAGTCAGATTTTTGCTAAAATTGTGACCCCGGGACTTAGGGATTTTTTCAAAAAAATATTTTCTGCCGGTTAAGTTTTTGAGGGCTGATTTCTTGTCCTGTGATAAAAAGCCTTCTGTTTCCATCGCCAAAGCTTTCAGGGGATCATTTGCAAGCTTCTGGCACCATTTTTGAGTGAATTGCCAAAAGTCAGATTTTTGCTGAAATTGTGACCCCGGGGCTTAGGGATTTTTTCAAAAAAATATTTTCTGCCGGTTAAGTTTTTGAGGGCTGATTTCTTGTCCTGTGATAAAAAGCCTTCTTTTTCCATCGCCAAAGTTTCAGGGGATCATTTGCAAGCTTCTGGCACCATTTTTGAGTGAATTGCCAAAAGTCAGATTTTTGCTGAAATTGTGACCCCCAGGCTTAGGTATTTTTTCAAAAAAATATTTTCTGCCGGTTAAGTTTTTGAGGGCTGATTTCTTGTCCTGTGATAAAAAGCCTTCTGTTTCCATGGCCAAAGCTTTCAGGGGATCATTTGCAAGCTTCTGGCACCATTTTTGAGTGAATTGCCAAAAGTCAGATTCTTGCTGAAATTGTGACCCCGGGGCTTAGGGATTTTTTCAAAAAAATATTTTCTGCCGGTTAAGTTTTTGAGGGCTGATTTCTTTTCCTGTGATAAAAAGCCTTCTGTTTCCATCGCCAAAGCTTTCAGGGGATCATTTGCAAGCTTCTGGCACCATTTTTGAGTGAACTGCCAAAAGTCAGATTTTTGCTGAAATTGTGACCCCGGGGCTTAGGGATTTTTTCAAAAAAATATTTTCTGCCGGTTAAGTTTTTGAGGGCTGATTTCTTGTCCTGTGATAAAAAGCCTTCTGTTTCAATAACGAAAGCTTTCAGGGGATCATTTGCAAGCTTCAGGCACCATTTTTGAGTGAATTGCCAAAAGTGAGAGTTTTGCTGAAATTGTGACCCCGGGGCTTAGGGATTTTTTCAAAAAAATATTTTCTGCCGGTTAAGTTTTTCAGGGCTGATTTCTTGTCCTGTGATAAAAAGCCTTCTGTTTCGAGTGCCAAAGCTTTCAGGGGAGCATTTTTAAGCTCTTGGAACCATTTTTGAGTGAACTGCCAAAAGGCAGATTTTTGCTGAAATTGTGACCCCGGGGCTTAGGGATTTTTTCAAAAAAATATTTTCTGCCGGTTACGTTTTTGAGGGCTGATTTCTTGTCCTGTGATAAAAAGCCTTCTGTTTCCATCGCCAAAGCTTTCAGGGGATCATTTGCAAGCTTCTGGCACCATTTTTAAGTGAATTGCCAAAAGTCAGAGTTTTGCTGAAATTGTGACCCCGGGCCTTAGGGATTTTTTCAAAAAAATATTTTCTGCCGGTTAAGTTTTTGAGGGCTGATTTCTTGTCCTGTGATAAAAAGCCTTCTGTTTCCATCGCCAAAGCTTTCAGGGGATCATTTGCAAGCTTCTGGCACCATTTTTGAGTGAATTGCTAAAAGTCAGATTTTTGCTGAAATTGTGACCCCGGGGCTTAGGGATTTTTTCAAAAAAATATTTCCTGCCGGTTAAGTTTTTCAGGGCTGATTTCCTGTCCTGTGATAAAAAGACTTCTGTTTCGAGTGCCAAACCTTTCAGGGGAGCATTTTTAAGCTCTTGGAACCATTTTTGAGTGAACTGCCAAAAGTCAGATTTTTGCTAAAATTGTGACCCCGGGGCTTAGGGATTTTTTCAAAAAAATATTTTCTGCCGGTTAAGTTTTTGAGGGCTGATTTCTTGTCCTGTGATAAAAAGCCTTCTGTTTCCATCGCCAAAGCTTTCAGGGGATCATTTGCAAGCTTCTGGCACCATTTTTGAGTGAATTGCCAAAAGTCAGATTCTTGCTGAAATTGTGACCCCGGGGCTTAGGGATTTTTTCAAAAAAATATTTTCTGCCGGTTAAGTTTTTGAGGGCTGATTTCTTTTCCTGTGATAAAAAGCCTTCTGTTTCCATTGCCAAAGCTTTCAGGGGATCATTTGCAAGTTTCTGGCACCATTTTTGAGTGAATTGCCAAAAGTCAGATTTTTGCTGAAATTGTGACCCCGGGGCTTAGGGATTTTTTCAAAAAAATATTTTCTGCCGGTTAAGTTTTTGAGGGCTGATTTCTTGTCCTGTGATAAAAAGCCTTCTGTTTCGAGTGCCAAACCTTTCTGGGGATCATTTGCAAGCTTCTGGCACCATTTTTGAGTGAATTGCCAAAAGTCAGATTCTTGCTGAAATTGTGACCCCGGGGCTTAGGGATTTTTTCAAAAAAATATTTTCTGCCGGTTAAGTTTTTGAGGGCTGATTTCTTGTCCTGTGATAAAAAGCCTTCTGTTTCCATCGCCAAAGCTTTCAGGGGATCATTTGCAAGCTTCTGGCACCATTTTTGAGTGAATTGCCAAAAGTCAGATTTTTGCTGAAATTGTGACCCCGGGGCTTAGGGATTTTTTCAAAAAAATATTTTCTGCCGGTTAAGTTTTTGAGGGCTGATATCTTGTCCTGTGATAAAAAGCCTGCTGTTTCCATCGCCAAAGCTTTCAGGGGATCATTTGCAAGCTTCTGGCACCATTTTTGAGTGAACTGGCAAAAGTCAGATCTTTGCTGACATTGTGACCCCGGGGCTTAGGGATTTTTTCAAAAAAATATTTCCTGCCGGTTAAGTTTTTCAGGGCTGATTTCTTGTCCTGTGATAAAAAGCCTTCTGTTTCGAGTGCCAAACCTTTCAGGGGAGCATTTTTAAGCTCTTGGAACCATTTTTGAGTGAACTGCCAAAAGTCAGATTTTTGCTAAAATTGTGACCCCGGGACTTAGGGATTTTTTCAAAAAAATATTTTCTGCCGGTTAAGTTTTTGAGGGCTGATTTCTTGTCCTGTGATAAAAAGCCTTCTGTTTCCATCGCCAAAGCTTTCAGGGGATCATTTGCAAGCTTCTGGCACCATTTTTGAGTGAATTGCCAAAAGTCAGATTTTTGCTGAAATTGTGACCCCGGGGCTTAGGGATTTTTTCAAAAAAATATTTTCTGCCGGTTAAGTTTTTGAGGGCTGATTTCTTGTCCTGTGATAAAAAGCCTTCTTTTTCCATCGCCAAAGTTTCAGGGGATCATTTGCAAGCTTCTGGCACCATTTTTGAGTGAATTGCCAAAAGTCAGATTTTTGCTGAAATTGTGACCCCCAGGCTTAGGTATTTTTTCAAAAAAATATTTTCTGCCGGTTAAGTTTTTGAGGGCTGATTTCTTGTCCTGTGATAAAAAGCCTTCTGTTTCCATGGCCAAAGCTTTCAGGGGATCATTTGCAAGCTTCTGGCACCATTTTTGAGTGAATTGCCAAAAGTCAGATTCTTGCTGAAATTGTGACCCCGGGGCTTAGGGATTTTTTCAAAAAAATATTTTCTGCCGGTTAAGTTTTTGAGGGCTGATTTCTTTTCCTGTGATAAAAAGCCTTCTGTTTCAATAACGAAAGCTTTCAGGGGATCATTTGCAAGCTTCAGGCACCATTTTTGAGTGAATTGCCAAAAGTGAGAGTTTTGCTGAAATTGTGACCCCGGGGCTTAGGGATTTTTTCAAAAAAATATTTTCTGCCGGTTAAGTTTTTCAGGGCTGATTTCTTGTCCTGTGATAAAAAGCCTTCTGTTTCGAGTGCCAAAGCTTTCAGGGGAGCATTTTTAAGCTCTTGGAACCATTTTTGAGTGAACTGCCAAAAGGCAGATTTTTGCTGAAATTGTGACCCCGGGGCTTAGGGATTTTTTCAAAAAAATATTTTCTGCCGGTTACGTTTTTGAGGGCTGATTTCTTGTCCTGTGATAAAAAGCCTTCTGTTTCCATCGCCAAAGCTTTCAGGGGATCATTTGCAAGCTTCTGGCACCATTTTTAAGTGAATTGCCAAAAGTCAGAGTTTTGCTGAAATTGTGACCCCGGGCCTTAGGGATTTTTTCAAAAAAATATTTTCTGCCGGTTAAGTTTTTGAGGGCTGATTTCTTGTCCTGTGATAAAAAGCCTTCTGTTTCCATCGCCAAAGCTTTCAGGGGATCATTTGCAAGCTTCTGGCACCATTTTTGAGTGAATTGCTAAAAGTCAGATTTTTGCTGAAATTGTGACCCCGGGGCTTAGGGATTTTTTCAAAAAAATATTTCCTGCCGGTTAAGTTTTTCAGGGCTGATTTCCTGTCCTGTGATAAAAAGACTTCTGTTTCGAGTGCCAAACCTTTCAGGGGAGCATTTTTAAGCTCTTGGAACCATTTTTGAGTGAACTGCCAAAAGTCAGATTTTTGCTAAAATTGTGACCCCGGGGCTTAGGGATTTTTTCAAAAAAATATTTTCTGCCGGTTAAGTTTTTGAGGGCTGATTTCTTGTCCTGTGATAAAAAGCCTTCTGTTTCCATCGCCAAAGCTTTCAGGGGATCATTTGCAAGCTTCTGGCACCATTTTTGAGTGAATTGCCAAAAGTCAGAGTTTTGCTGAAATTGTGACCCCGGGGCTTAGGGATTTTTTCAAAAAAATATTTTCTGCCGGTTAAGTTTTTGAGGGCTGATTTCTTGTCCTGTGATAAAAAGCCTTCTGTTTCCATCGCCAAAGCTTTCAGGGGATCATTTGCAAGCTTCTGGCACCATTTTTGAGTGAATTGCCAAAAGTCAGATTTTTGCTGAAATTGTGACCCCGGGGCTTAGGGATTTTTTCAAAAAAATATTTTCTGCCGGTTAAGTTTTTGAGGGCTGATTTCTTGTCCTGTGATAAAAAGCCTTCTGTTTCGAGTGCCAAACCTTTCAGGGGAGCATTTTTAAGCTCTTGGAACCATTTTTGAGTGAACTGCCAAAAGTCAGATCTTTGCTGAAATTGTGACCCCGGGGCTTAGGGATTTTTTCAAAAAAATATTTTCTGCCGGTTAAGTTTTTGAGGGCTGATTTCTTGTCCTGTGATAAAAAGCCTTCTGTTTCCATCGCCAAAGCTTTCAGGGGATCATTTGCAAGCTTCTGGCACCATTTTTGAGTGAACTGCCAAAAGTCAGATTTTTGCTGAAATTGTGACCCCGGGGCTTAGGGATTTTTTCAAAAAAATATTTTCTGCCGGTTACGTTTTTGAGGGCTGATTTCTTGTCCTGTGATAAAAAGCCTTCTGTTTCCATCGCCAAAGCTTTCAGGGGATCATTTGCAAGCTTCTGGCACCATTTTTAAGTGAATTGCCAAAAGTCAGAATTTTGCTGAAATTGTGACCCCGGGCCTTAGGGATTTTTTCAAAAAAATATTTTCTGCCGGTTAAGTTTTTGAGGGCTGATTTCTTGTCCTGTGATAAAAAGCCTTCTGTTTCCATCGCCAAAGCTTTCAGGGGATCATTTGCAAGCTTCTGGCACCATTTTTGAGTGAATTGCTAAAAGTCAGATTTTTGCTGAAATTGTGACCCCGGGGCTTAGGGATTTTTTCAAAAAAATATTTCCTGCCGGTTAAGTTTTTCAGGGCTGATTTCCTGTCCTGTGATAAAAAGACTTCTGTTTCGAGTGCCAAACCTTTCAGGGGAGCATTTTTAAGCTCTTGGAACCATTTTTGAGTGAACTGCCAAAAGTCAGATTTTTGCTAAAATTGTGACCCCGGGGCTTAGGGATTTTTTCAAAAAAATATTTTCTGCCGGTTAAGTTTTTGAGGGCTGATTTCTTGTCCTGTGATAAAAAGCCTTCTGTTTCCATCGCCAAAGCTTTCAGGGGATCATTTGCAAGCTTCTGGCACCATTTTTGAGTGAATTGCCAAAAGTCAGAGTTTTGCTGAAATTGTGACCCCGGGGCTTAGGGATTTTTTCAAAAAAATATTTTCTGCCGGTTAAGTTTTTGAGGGCTGATTTCTTGTCCTGTGATAAAAAGCCTTCTGTTTCCATCGCCAAAGCTTTCAGGGGATCATTTGCAAGCTTCTGGCACCATTTTTGAGTGAATTGCCAAAAGTCAGATTTTTGCTGAAATTGTGACCCCGGGGCTTAGGGATTTTTTCAAAAAAATATTTTCTGCCGGTTAAGTTTTTGAGGGCTGATTTCTTGTCCTGTGATAAAAAGCCTTCTGTTTCGAGTGCCAAACCTTTCAGGGGAGCATTTTTAAGCTCTTGGAACCATTTTTGAGTGAACTGCCAAAAGTCAGATCTTTGCTGAAATTGTGACCCCGGGGCTTAGGGATTTTTTCAAAAAAATATTTTCTGCCGGTTAAGTTTTTGAGGGCTGATTTCTTGTCCTGTGATAAAAAGCCTTCTGTTTCCATCGCCAAAGCTTTCAGGGGATCATTTGCAAGCTTCTGGCACCATTTTTGAGTGAACTGCCAAAAGTCAGATTTTTGCTGAAATTGTGACCCCGGGGCTTAGGGATTTTTTCAAAAAAATATTTTCTGCCAGTTAAGTTTTTGAGGGCTGATTTCTTGTCCTGTGATAAAAAGCCTTCTGTTTCGAGTGCCAAACCTTTCAGGGGAGCATTTTTAAGCTCTTGGAACCATTTTTGAGTGAACTGCCAAAAGTCAGATCTTTGCTGAAATTGTGACCCCGGGGCTTAGGGATTTTTTCAAAAAAATATTTTCTGCCGGTTAAGTTTTTGAGGGCTGATTTCTTGTCCTGTGATAAAAAGCCTTCTGTTTCCATCGCCAAAGCTTTCAGGGGATCATTTGCAAGCTTCTGGCACCATTTTTGAGTGAACTGCCAAAAGTCAGATTTTTGCTGAAATTGTGACCCCGGGGCTTAGGGATTTTTTCAAAAAAATATTTTCTGCCGGTTAAGTTTTTGAGGGCTGATTTCTTGTCCTGTGATAAAAAGCCTTCTGTTTCGAGTGCCAAACCTTTCAGGGGAGCATTTTTAAGCTCTTGGAACCATTTTTGAGTGAACTGCCAAAAGTCAGATCTTTGCTGAAATTGTGACCCCGGGGCTTAGGGATTTTTTCAAAAAAATATTTTCTGCCGGTTAAGTTTTTGAGGGCTGATTTCTTGTCCTGTGATAAAAAGCCTTCTGTTTCCATCGCCAAAGCTTTCAGGGGATCATTTGCAAGCTTCTGGCACCATTTTTGAGTGAATTGCCAAAAGTCAGATTTTTGCTGAAATTGTGACCCCGGGGCTTAGGGATTTTTTCAAAAAAATATTTTCTGCCGGTTAAGTTTTTGAGGGCTGATATCTTGTCCTGTGATAAAAAGCCTGCTGTTTCCATCGCCAAAGCTTTCAGGGGATCATTTGCAAGCTTCTGGCACCATTTTTGAGTGAACTGCCAAAAGTCAGATCTTTGCTGACATTGTGACCCCGGGGCTTAGGGATTTTTTCAAAAAAATATTTCCTGCCGGTTAAGTTTTTCAGGGCTGATTTCTTGTCCTGTGATAAAAAGCCTTCTGTTTCGAGTGCCAAACCTTTCAGGGGAGCATTTTTAAGCTCTTGGAACCATTTTTGAGTGAACTGCCAAAAGTCAGATTTTTGCTAAAATTGTGACCCCGGGGCTTAGGGATTTTTTCAAAAAAATATTTTCTGCCGGTTAGGTTTTTGAGGGCTGATTTCTTGTCCTGTGATAAAAAGCCTGCTGTTTCCATCTCCAAAGCTTTCAGGGGATCATTTGCAAGCTTCTGGCACCATTTTTGAGTGAATTGCCAAAAGTCAGAGTTTTCCTGAAATTGTGACCCCGGGGCTTAGGGATTTTTTCAAGAAAATATTTCCTGCCGGTTAAGTTTTTGAGGGCTGATTTCTTGTCCTGTGATAAAAAGCCTTCTGTTTCGAGTGCCAAACCTTTCAGGGGAGCATTTTTAAGCTCTTGGAACCATTTTTGAGTGAACTGCCAAAAGTCAGATTTTTGCTGAAATTGTGACCCCGGGGCGTACGGATTTTTTCAAAAAAACATTTTCTGCCGGTTACGTTTTTGAGGGCTGATTTCTTGTCCTGTGATAAAAAGCCTTCTGTTTCCATCGCCAAAGCTTTCAGGGGATCATTTGCAAGCTTCTGGCACCATTTTTGAGTGAACTGCCAAAAGTCAGATTTTTGCTGAAATTGTGACCCCGGGGCTTAGGGATTTTTTCAAAAAAATATTTTCTGCCGGTTAAGTTTTTGAGGGCTGATTTCTTGTCCTGTGATAAAAAGCCTTCTGTTTCCATCGCCAAAGCTTTCAGGGGATCATTTGCAAGCTTCTGGCACCATTTTTGAGTGAACTGCCGAAAGTCAGATTTTTGCTGAAATTGTGACCCCGGGGCTTAGGGATTTTTTCAAAAAAATATTTTCTGCCGGTTAAGTTTTTGAGGGCTGATTTCTTGTCCTGTGATAAAAAGCCTTCTGTTTCGAGTGCCAAACCTTTCAGGGGAGCATTTTTAAGCTCTTGGAACCATTTTTGAGTGAACTGCCAAAAGTCAGATCTTTGCTGAAATTGTGACCCCGGGGCTTAGGGATTTTTTCAAAAAAATATTTTCTGCCGGTTAAGTTTTTGAGGGCTGATTTCTTGTCCTGTGATAAAAAGCCTGCTGTTTCCATCGCCAAAGCTTTCAGGGGATCATTTGCAAGCTTCTGGCACCATTTTTGAGTGAACTGCCAAAAGTCAGATTTTTGCTGAAATTGTGACCCCGGGGCTTAGGGATTTTTTCAAAAAAATATTTTCTGCCGGTTAAGTTTTTGAGGGCTGATTTCTTGTCCTGTGATAAAAAGCCTGCTGTTTCCATCGCCAAAGCTTTCAGGGGATCATTTGCAAGCTTCTGGCACCATTTTTGAGTGAATTGCCAAAAGTCAGATTTTTGCTGAAATTGTGACCCCGGGGCTTAGGGATTTTTTCAAAAAAATATTTTCTGCCGGTTAAGTTTTTGAGGGCTGATATCTTGTCCTGTGATAAAAAGCCTGCTGTTTCCATCGCCAAAGCTTTCAGGGGATCATTTGCAAGCTTCTGGCACCATTTTTGAGTGAACTGCCAAAAGTCAGATCTTTGCTGACATTGTGACCCCGGGGCTTAGGGCTTTTTTCAAAAAAATATTTTCTGCCGGTTAAGTTTTTGAGGGCTGATTTCTTGTCCTGTGATAAAAAGCCTTCTGTTTCCATCGCCAAAGCTTTCAGGGGATCATTTGCAAGCTTCTGGCACCATTTTTGAGTGAATTGCCAAAAGTCAGATTTTTGCTGAAATTGTGACCCCGGGGCTTAGGGATTTTTTTCAAAAAATATTTTCTGCCGGGTAAGTTTTTGAGGGCTGATTTCTTGTCCTGTGATAAAAAGCCTTCTGTTTCGAGTGCCAAACCTTTCAGGGGAGCATTTTTAAGCTCTTGGAACCATTTTTGAGTGAACTGCCAAAAGGCAGATTTTTGCTGAAATTGTGACCCCGGGGCTTAGGGATTTTTTCAAAAAATATTTTCTGCCGGTTAAGTTTTTGAGGGCTGATTTCTTGTCCTGTGATAAAAAGCCTTCTGTTTCCATCGCCAAAGCTTTCAGGGGATCATTTGCAACCTTCTGGCACCATTTTTGAGTGAATTGCCAAAAGTCAGATTTTTGCTGAAATTGTGAAATTGCAAGCTTCTGGCACCATTTTTGAGTGAATTGCCAAAAGTCAGATTTTTGCTGAAATTGTGACCCCTGGGCTTAGGTATTTTTTCAAAAAAATATTTTCTGCCGGTTAAGTTTTTGAGGGCTGATTTCTTGTCCTGTGATAAAAAGCCTTCTGTTTCCATCGCCAAAGCTTTCAGGGGATCATTTGCAAGCTTCTGGCACCATTTTTGAGTGAATTGCCAAAAGTCAGATTTTTGCTGAAATTGTGACCCCGGGGCTTAGGGATTTTTTTCAAAAAAATATTTTCTGCCGGTTAAGTTTTTGAGGGCTGATTTCTTGTCCTGTGATAAAAAGCCTTCTGTTTCGAGTGCCAAACCTTTCAGGGGATCATTTGCAAGCTTCTGGCACCATTTTTGAGTGAATTGCCAAAAGTCAGATTTTTGCTGAAATTGTGACCCCGGGGCTTAGGGATTTTTTTCAACAAAATATTTTCTGCCGGTTAAGTTTTTGAGGGCTGATTTCTTGTCCTGTGATAAAAAGCCTTCTGTTTCGAGTGCCAAACCTTTCAGGGGAGCATTTTTAAGCTCTTGGAACCATTTTTGAGTGAACTGCCAAAAGGCAGATTTTTGCTGAAATTGTGACCCCGGGGCTTAGGGATTTTTTCAAAAAAATATTTTCTGCCGGTTAAGATTTTGAGGGTTGATTTCTTGTCCTGTGATAAAAAGCCTTCTGTTTCCATCGCCAAAGCTTTCAGGGGATCATTTGCAAGCTTCTGGAACCATTTTTGAGTGAACTGCCAAAAGTCAGATTTTTGCTGAAATTGTGACCCCGGGGCTTAGGGATTTTTTCAAAAAAATATTTTCTGCCGGTTAAGTTTTTGAGGGCTGATTTCTTGTCCTGTGATAAAAAGCCTTCTGTTTCCATCGCCAAAGCTTTCAGGGGATCATTTGCAAGCTTCTGGCACCATTTTTGAGTGAATTGCCAAAAGTCAGATTTTTGCTGAAATTGTGACCCCGGGGCTTAGGAATTTTTTCAAAAAAATATTTTCTGCCGGTTAAGTTTTTGAGGGCTGATTTCTTGTCCTGTGATAAAAAGCCTTCTGTTTCCATCGCCAAAGCTTTCAGGGGATCATTTGCAAGCTTCTGGCACCATTTTTGAGTGAACTGCCAAAAGTCAGATTTTTGCTGAAATTGTGATCCCGGGGCTTAGGGATTTTTTCAAAAAAATATTTTCTGCCGGTTAAGTTTTTGAGGGCTGATTTCTTGTCCTGTGATAAAAAGCCTTCTGTTTCCATCGCCAAAGCTTTCAGGGGATCATTTGCAAGCTTCTGGCACCATTTTTGAGTGAACTGCCAAAAGTCAGATTTTTGCTGAAATTGTGATCCCGGGGCTTAGGGATTTTTTCAAAAAAATATTTTCTGCCGGATAAGTTTTTGAGGGCTGATTTCTTGTCCTGTGATAAAAAGCCTTCTGTTTCGAGTGCCAAACCTTTCAGGGGAGCATTTTAAAGCTCTTGGAACCATTTTTGAGTGAACTGCCAAAAGTCAGATCTTTGCTGAAATTGTGACCCCGGGGCTTAGGGATTTTTTCAAAAAAATATTTTCTGCCGGTTAAGTTTTTGAGGGCTGATTTCTTGTCCTGTGATAAAAAGCCTGTTGTTTCCATGGCCAAAGCTTTCAGGGGATCATTTGCAAGCTTCTGGCACCATTTTTGAGTGAATTGCCAAAAGTCAGATTTTTGCTGAAATTGTGACCCCGGGGCTTTGGGATTTTTTCAAAAAAATATTTTCTGCCGGTTAAGTTTTTGAGGGCTGATTTCTTGTCCTGTGATAAAAAGCCTTCTGTTTTGAGTGCCAAACCTTTCAGGGGAGCATTTTTAAGCTCTTGGAACCATTTTTGAGTGAACTGCCAAAAGTCAGATCTTTGCTGAAATTGTGACCCCGGGGCTTAGGGATTTTTTCAAAAAAATATTTTCTGCCGGTTAAGTTTTTGAGGGCTGATTTCTTGTCCTGTGATAAAAAGCCTTCTGTTTCGAGTGCCAAACCTTTCAGGGGAGCATTTTTAAGCTCTTGGAACCATTTTTGAGTGAACTGCCAAAAGTCAGATCTTTGCTGAAATTGTGACCCCGGGGCTTACGGATTTTTTCAAAAAAATATTTTCTGCCGGTTAAGTTTTTGAGGGCTGATTTCTTGTCCTGTGATAAAAAGCCTTCTGTTTCCATCGCCAAAGCTTTCAGGGGATCATTTGCAAGCTTCTGGCACCATTTTTGAGTGAATTGCCAAAAGTCAGATTTTTGCTGAAATTGTGACCCCGGGGCTTAGGGATTTTTTCAAAAAAATATTTTCTGCCGGTTAAGTTTTTGAGGGCTGATTTCTTGTCCTGTGATAAAAAGCCTTCTGTTTCCATCGCCAAAGCTTTCAGGGGATCATTTGCAAGCTTCTGGCACCATTTTTGAGTGAACTGCCAAAAGTCAGATTTTTGCTGAAATTGTGACCCCGGGGCTTAGGGATTTTTTCAAAAAAATATTTTCTGCCGGTTAAGTTTTTGAGGGCTGATTTCTTGTCCTGTGATAAAAAGCCTTCTGTTTCCATCGCCAAAGCTTTCAGGGGATCATTTGCAAGCTTCTGGCACCATTTTTGAGTGAACTGCCAAAAGTCAGATTTTTGCTGAAATTGTGACCCCGGGGCTTAGGGATTTTTTTAAAAAAATATATTCAGCCAGTTATGTTTGTGAGGGCTGATTTCTTGTCCTGTGATAAAAAGCCTTCTGTTTCCATCGCCAAAGCTTTCAGGGGATCATTTGCAAGCTTCTGGCACCATTTTTGAGTGAACTGCCAAAAGTCAGATTTTTGCTGAAATTGTGACCCCGGGGCTTAGGGATTTTTTCAAAAAAATATATTCAGCCAGTTATGTTTGTGAGGGCTGATTTCTTGTCCTGTGATAAAAAGCCTTCTGTTTCGAGTGCCAAACCTTTCAGGGGAGCATTTTAAAGCTCTTGGAACCATTTTTGAGTGAACTGCCAAAAGTCAGATCTTTGCTGAAATTGTGACCCCGGGGCTTAGGGATTTTTTCAAAAAAATATTTTCTGCCGTTTAAGTTTTTGAGGGCTGATTTCTTGTCCTGTGATAAAAAGCCTTCTGTTTCGAGTGCCAAACCTTTCAGGGGAGCATTTTTAAGCTCTTGGAACCATTTTTGAGTGAACTGCCAAAAGTCATATCTTTGCTGAAATTGTGACCCC
Source organism: Podarcis vaucheri (assembly GCF_965113315.1). Taxonomy (NCBI): domain Eukaryota; kingdom Metazoa; phylum Chordata; class Lepidosauria; order Squamata; family Lacertidae; genus Podarcis; species Podarcis vaucheri. The sequence continues at coordinate 17,052,552 of NC_138766.1, forward strand.
GGGGCTTTGGGATTTTTTCAAAAAAATATTTTCTGCCGGTTAAGTTTTTGAGGGCTGATTTCTTGTCCTGTGATAAAAAGCCTTCTGTTTCCATCGCCAAAGCTTTCAGGGGATCATTTGCAAGCTTCTGGCACCATTTTTGAGTGAATTGCCAAAAGTCAGATTCTTGCTGAAATTGTGACCCCGGGGCTTAGGGATTTTTTCAAAAAAATATTTTCTGCTGGTTAAGTTTTTGAGGGCTGAATTCTTGTCCTGTGATAAAAAGCCTTCTGTTTCCATCGCCAAAGCTTTCAGGGGATCATTTGCAAGCTTCTGGCACCATTTTTGAGTGAATTGCCAAAAGTCAGAGTTTTGCTGAAATTGTGACCCCGGGCCTTAGGGATTTTTTCAAAAAAATATTTTCTGCCGGTTAAGTTTTTGAGGGCTGATTTTTTGTCCTGTGATAAAAAGCCTTCTGTTTCGAGTGCCAAACCTTTCAGGGGAGCATTTTTAAGCTCTTGGAACCATTTTTGAGTGAACTGCCAAAAGTCAGATTTCTGCTGAAATTGTTACCCCGGGGCTTAGGGATTTTTTCAAAAAAATATTTTCTGCCGGTTAAGTTTTTGAGGGCTGATTTCTTGTCCTGTGATAAAAAGCCTCCTGTTTCCATCGCCAAAGCTTTCAGGGGATCATTTGCAAGCTTCTGCCACCATTTTTGAGTGAATTGCCAAAAGTCAGATTTTTGCTGAAATTGTGACCCCGGGGCTTAGGTATTTTTTCAAAAAAATATTTTCTGCCGGTTAAGTTTTTGAGGGCTGATTTCTTGTCCTGTGATAAAAAGCCTTCTGTTTCGAGTGCCAAACCTTTCAGGGGAGCATTTTTAAGCTCTTGGAACCATTTTTGAGTGAACTGCCAAAAGTCAGATTTTGGCTGAAATTGTGACCCCGGGGCTTAGGGATATTTTCAAAAAAATATTTTCTGCCGGTTAAGTTTTTGAGGGCTGATTTCTTGTCCTGTGATAAAAAGCCTTCTGTTTCCATCGCCAAAGCTTTCAGGGGATCATTTGCAAGCTTCTGGCACCATTTTTGAGTAAATTGCCAAAAGTCAGATTTTTGCTGAAATTGTGAAATTGCAAGCTTCTGGCACCATTTTTGAGTGAATTGCCAAAAGTCAGATTTTTGCTGAAATTGTGGTCCCGGGGCTTAGGGATTTTTTCAAAAAAATATTTTCTGCCGGTTAAGTTTTTGAGGGCTGATTTCTTGTCCTGTGATAAAAAGCCTTCTGTTTCGAGTGCCAAACCTTTCAGGGGAGCATTTTTAAGCTCTTGGAACCATTTTTGAGTGAACTGCCAAAAGTCAGATTTCTGCTGAAATTGTGACCCCGGGGCTTACGGATTTTTTCAAAAAAATATTTTCTGCCGGTTAAGTTTTTGAGGGCTGATTTCTTGTCCTGTGATAAAAAGCCTCCTGTTTCCATCGCCAAAGCTTTCAGGGGATCATTTGCAAGCTTCTGCCACCATTTTTGAGTGAATTGCCAAAAGTCAGATTTTTGCTGAAATTGTGACCCCGGGGCTTAGGTATTTTTTCAAAAAAATATTTTCTGCCGGTTAAGTTTTTGAGGGCTGATTTCTTGTCCTGTGATAAAAAGCCTTCTGTTTCGAGTGCCAAACCTTTCTGGGGATCATTTGCAAGCTTCTGGCACCATTTTTGAGTGAATTGCCAAAAGTCAGATTCTTGCTGAAATTGTGACCCCGGGGCTTAGGGATTTTTTCAAAAAAATATTTTCTGCCGGTTAAGTTTTTGAGGGCTGATTTCTTGTCCTGTGATAAAAAGCCTTCTGTTTCCATCGCCAAAGCTTTCAGGGGATCATTTGCAAGCTTCTGGCACCATTTTTGAGTGAATTGCCAAAAGTCAGATTTTTGCTGAAATTGTGACCCCGGGGCTTAGGGATTTTTTCAAAAAAATATTTTCTGCCGGTTATGTTTTTGAGGGCTGATTTCTTGTCCTGTGATAAAAAGCCTTCTGTTTCGAGTGCCAAACCTTTCAGGGGAGCATTTTTAAGCTCTTGGAACCATTTTTGAGTGAACTGCCAAAAGTCAGATTTTGGCTGAAATTGTGATCCCGGGGCTTAGGGATATTTTCAAAAAAATATTTTCTGCCGGTTAAGTTTTTGAGGGCTGATTTCTTGTCCTGTGATAAAAAGCCTTCTGTTTCCATCGCCAAAGCTTTCAGGGGATCATTTGCAAGCTTCTGGCACCATTTTTGAGTAAATTGCCAAAAGTCAGATTTTTGCTGAAATTGTGAAATTGCAAGCTTCTGGCACCATTTTTGAGTGAATTGCCAAAAGTCAGATTTTTGCTGAAATTGTGACCCCGGGGCTTAGGGATTTTTTCAAAAAAATATTTTCTGCCGGTTAAGTTTTTGAGGGCTGATTTCTTGTCCTGTGATAAAAAGCCTTCTGTTTCGAGTGCCAAACCTTTCAGGGGAGCATTTTTAACCTCTTGGAACCATTTTTGAGTGAACTGCCAAAAGTCAGATTTCTGCTGAATTCGTGACCCCGGGGCTTACGGATTTTTTCAAAAAAATATTTTCTGCCGGTTAAGTTTTTGAGGGCTGATTTCTTGTCCTGTGATAAAAAGCCTCCTGTTTCCATCGCCAAAGCTTTCAGGGGATCATTTGCAAGCTTCTGGCACCATTTTTGAGTGAATTGCCAAAAGTCAGATTTTTGCTGAAATTGTGACCCCGGGGCTTAGGTATTTTTTCAAAAAAATATTTTCTGCCGGTTAAGTTTTTGAGGGCTGATTTCTTGTCCTGTGATAAAAAGCCTTCTGTTTCGAGTGCCAAACCTTTCTGGGGATCATTTGCAAGCTTCTGGCACCATTTTTGAGTGAATTGCCAAAAGTCAGATTCTTGCTGAAATTGTGACCCCGGGGCTTAGGGATTTTTTCAAAAAAATATTTTCTGCCGGTTAAGTTTTTGAGGGCTGATTTCTTGTCCTGTGATAAAAAGCCTTCTGTTTCCATCGCCAAAGCTTTCAGGGGATCATTTGCAAGCTTCTGGCACCATTTTTGAGTGAATTGCCAAAAGTCAGATTTTTGCTGAAATTGTGACCCCGGGGCTTAGGTATTTTTTCAAAAAAATATTTTCTGCCGGTTATGTTTTTGAGGGCTGATTTCTTGTCCTGTGATAAAAAGCCTTCTGTTTCGAGTGCCAAACCTTTCAGGGGAGCATTTTTAAGCTCTTGGAACCATTTTTGAGTGAACTGCCAAAAGTCAGATTTTGGCTGAAATTGTGACCCCGGGGCTTAGGGATATTTTCAAAAAAATATTTTCTGCCGGTTAAGTTTTTGAGGGCTGATTTCTTGTCCTGTGATAAAAAGCCTCCTGTTTCCATCGCCAAAGCTTTCAGGGGATCATTTGCAAGCTTCTGGCACCATTTTTGAGTGAATTGCCAAAAGTCAGATTTTTGCTGAAATTGTGACCCCGGGGCTTAGGTATTTTTTCAAAAAAATATTTTCTGCCAGTTAAGTTTTTGAGGGCTGATTTCTTGTCCTGTGATAAAAAGCCTTCTGTTTCCATGGCCAAAGCTTTCAGGGCATCATTTGCAAGCTTCTGGCACCATTTTTGAGTGAATTGCCAAAAGTCAGATACTTGCTGAAATTGTGACCCCGGGGCTTAGGGATTTTTTCAAAAAAATATTTTCTGCCGGTTAAGTTTTTGAGGGCTGATTTCTTTTCCTGTGATAAAAAGCCTTCTGTTTCCATTGCCAAAGCTTTCAGGGGATCATTTGCAAGTTTCTGGCACCATTTTTGAGTGAATTGCCAAAAGTCAGATTTTTGCTGAAACTGTGACCCCGGGGCTTAGGGATTTTTTCAAAAAAATATTTTCTGCCGGTTAAGTTTTTGAGGGCTGATTTCTTGTCCTGTGATAAAAAGCCTTCTGTTTCCATCGCCAAAGCTTTCAGGGGATCATTTGCAAGCTTCTGGCACCATTTTTGAGTAAATTGCCAAAAGTCAGATTTTTGCTGAAATTGTGAAATTGCAAGCTTCTGGCACCATTTTTGAGTGAATTGCCAAAAGTCAGATTTTTGCTGAAATTGTGACCCCGGGGCTTAGGGATTTTTTCAAAAAAATATTTTCTGCCGGTTAAGTTTTTGAGGGCTGATTTCTTGTCCTGTGATAAAAAGCCTTCTGTTTCGAGTGCCAAACCTTTCAGGGGAGCATTTTTAAGCTCTTGGAACCATTTTTGAGTGAACTGCCAAAAGTCAGATTTCTGCTGAATTCGTGACCCCGGGGCTTACGGATTTTTTCAAAAAAATATTTTCTGCCGGTTAAGTTTTTGAGGGCTGATTTCTTGTCCTGTGATAAAAAGCCTCCTGTTTCCATCGCCAAAGCTTTCAGGGGATCATTTGCAAGCTTCTGGCACCATTTTTGAGTGAATTGCCAAAAGTCAGATTTTTGCTGAAATTGTGACCCCGGGGCTTAGGTATTTTTTCAAAAAAATATTTTCTGCCAGTTAAGTTTTTGAGGGCTGATTTCTTGTCCTGTGATAAAAAGCCTTCTGTTTCCATGGCCAAAGCTTTCAGGGCATCATTTGCAAGCTTCTGGCACCATTTTTGAGTGAATTGCCAAAAGTCAGATTCTTGCTGAAATTGTGACCCCGGGGCTTAGGGATTTTTTCAAAAAAATATTTTCTGCCGGTTAAGTTTTTGAGGGCTGATTTCTTTTCCTGTGATAAAAAGCCTTCTGTTTCCATTGCCAAAGCTTTCAGGGGATCATTTGCAAGTTTCTGGCACCATTTTTGAGTGAATTGCCAAAAGTCAGATTTTTGCTGAAACTGTGACCCCGGGGCTTAGGGATTTTTTCAAAAAAATATTTTCTGCCGGTTAAGTTTTTGAGGGCTGATTTCTTTTCCTGTGATAAAAAGCCTTCTGTTTCCATTGCCAAAGCTTTCAGGGGATCATTTGCAAGTTTCTGGCACCATTTTTGAGTGAATTGCCAAAAGTCAGATTTTTGCTGTAATTGTGACCCCGGGGCTTAGGTATTTTTTCAGAAAAATATTTTCTGCCGGTTAAGTTTTTGAGGGCTGATTTCTTGTCCTGTGATAAAAAGCCTTCTGTTTCGAGTGCCAAACCTTTCTGGGGATCATTTGCAAGCTTCTGGCACCATTTTTGAGTGAACTGCCAAAAGTCAGATTTTTGCTGAAATTGTGACCCCGGGGCTTAGGGATTTTTTCAAAAAAATATTTTCTGCCGGTTAAGTTTTTGAGGGCTGATTTCTTGTCCTGTGATAAAAAGCCTTCTGTTTCCATCGCCAAAGCTTTCAGGGGATCATTTGCAAGCTTCTGGCACCATTTTTGAGTGAATTGCCAAAAGTCAGATTTTTGCTGAAATTGTGACCCCGGGGCTTAGGGATTTTTTCAAAAAAATATTTTCTGCCGGTTAAGTTTTTGAGGGCTGATTTCTTGTCCTGTGATAAAAAGCCTTCTGTTTCGAGTGCCAAACCTTTCAGGGGAGCATTTTTAAGCTCTTGGAACCATTTTTGAGTGAACTGCCAAAAGTCAGATTTTGGCTGAAATTGTGACCCCGGGGCTTAGGGACATTTTCAAAAAAATATTTTCTGCCGGTAAAGTTTTTGAGGGCTGATTTCTTGTCCTGTGATAAAAAGCCTTCTGTTTCCATCGCCAAAGCTTTCAGGGGATCATTTGCAAGCTTCTGGCACCATTTTTGAGTAAATTGCCAAAAGTCAGATTTTTGCTGAAATTGTGAAATTGCAAGCTTCTGGCACCATTTTTGAGTGAATTGCCAAAAGTAAGATTTTTGCTGAAATTGTGACCCCGGGGCTTAGGGATTTTTTCAAAAAAATATTTTCTGCCGGTTAAGTTTTTGAGGGCTGATTTCTTGTCCTGTGATAAAAAGCCTTCTGTTTCGAGTGCCAAACCTTTCAGGGGAGCATTTTTAAGCTATTGGAACCATTTTTGAGTGAACTGCCAAAAGTCAGATTTCTACTGAAATCGTGACCCCGGGGCTTACGGATTTTTTCAAAAAAATATTTTCTGCCGGTTAAGTTTTTGAGGGCTGATTTCTTGTCCTGTGATAAAAAGCCTTCTGTTTCCATTGCCAAAGCTTTCAGGGGATCATTTGCAAGTTTCTGGCACCATTTTTGAGTGAATTGCCAAAAGTCAGATTTTTGCTGAAACTGTGACCCCGGGGCTTAGGGATTTTTTCAAAAAAATATTTTCTGCCGGTTAAGTTTTTGAGGGCTGATTTCTTGTCCTGTGATAAAAAGCCTTCTGTTTCTAGTGCCAAACCTTTCTGGGGAGCATTTGCAAGCTTCTGGCACCATTTTTGAGTGAATTGCCAAAAGTCAGATTTTTGCTGTAATTGTGACCCCGGGGCTTAGGTATTTTTTCAAAAAAATATTTTCTGCCGGTTAAGTTTTTGAGGGCTGATTTCTTGTCCTGTGATAAAAAGCCTTCTGTTTCGAGTGCCAAACCTTTCTGGGGATCATTTGCAAGCTTCTGGCACCATTTTTGAGTGAATTGCCAAAAGTCAGATTCTTGATGAAATTGTGACCCCGGGGCTTAGGGATTTTTTCAAAAAAATATTTTCTGCCGGTTAAGTTTTTGAGGGCGGATTTCTTGTCCTGTGATAAAAAGCCTTCTGTTTCCATCGCCAAAGCTTTCAGGGGATCATTTGCAAGCTTCTGGCACCATTTTTGAGTGAACTGCCAAAAGTCAGATTTTTGCTGAAATTGTGACCCCGGGGCTTAGGGATTTTTTCAAAAAAATATTTTCTGCCGGTTAAGTTTTTGAGGGCTGATTTCTTGTCCTGTGATAAAAAGCCTTCTGTTTCCATGGCCAAAGCTTTCAGGGGATCATTTGCAAGCTTCTGGCACCATTTTTGAGTGAATTGCCAAAAGTCAGATTTTTGCTGAAATTGTGACCCCGGGGCTTAGAGATTTTTTCAAAAAAAATATTTTCTGCCGGTTAAGTTTTTGAGGGCTGATTTCTTGTCCTGTGATAAAAAGCCTTCTGTTTCGAGTGCCAAACCTTTCTGTGGAGCATTTGCAAGCTTCTGGCACCATTTTTGAGTGAATTGCCAAAAGTCAGATTTTTGCTGTAATTGTGACCCCGGGGCTTAGGTATTTTTTCAAAAAAATATTTTCTGCCGGTTAAGTTTTTGAGGGCTGATTTCTTGTCCTGTGATAAAAAGGCTTCTGTTTCGAGTGCCAAACCTTTCTGGGGATCATTTGCAAGCTTCTGGCACCATTTTTGAGTGAACTGCCAAAAGTCAGATTTTTGCTGAAATTGTGACCCCGGGGCTTAGGGATTTTTTCAAAAAAATATTTTCTGCCGGTTAAGTTTTTGAGGGCTGATTTCTTGTCCTGTGATAAAAAGCCTTCTGTTTCGAGTGCCAAACCTTTCAGGGGAGCATTTTTAAGCTCTTGGAACCATTTTTGAGTGAACTGCCAAAAGTCAGATTTTTGCTGAAATTGTGACCTAGGGATTTTTTCAAAAAAATATTTTCTGCCGGTTACGTTTTTGAGGGCTGATTTCTTGTCCTGTGATAAAAAGCCTTCTGTTTCGAGTGCCAAACCTTTCAGGGGATCATTTGCAAGCTTCTGGCACCATTTTTGAGTGAATTGCCAAAAGTCAGATTTTTGCTGAAATTGTGACCCCGGGGCTTAGGGATTTTTTCAAAAAAATATTTTCTGCCGGTTAAGTTTTTGAGGGCTGATTTCTTGTCCTGTGATAAAAAGCCTTCTGTTTCGAGTACCAAACCTTTCAGGGGAGCATTTTTAAGCTCTTGGAACCATTTTTGAGTGAACTGCCAAAAGTCAGATTTTTGCTGAAATTGTGACCCCGGGGCTTAGGGATTTTTTCAAAAAAATATTTTCTGCCTGTTAAGTTTTTGAGGGTTGATTTCTTGTCCTGTGATAAAAAGCCTTCTGTTTCCATCGCCAAAGCTTTCAGGGGATCATTTGCAAGCTTCTGGCACCATTTTTGAGTGAATTGCCAAAAGTCAGATTTTTGCTGAAATTGTGACCCCGGGCCTTAGGGATTTTTTCAAAAAAATATTTTCTGCCGGTTAAGTTTTTGAGGGCTGATTTCTTGTCCTGTGATAAAAAGCCTTCTGTTTCCATCGCCAAAGCTTTCAGGGGATCATTTGCAAGCTTCTGGAACCATTTTTGAGTGAACTGCCAAAAGTCAGATTTTTGCTGAAATTGTGAACCCGGGGCTTAGGGATTTTTTCAAAAAAATATTTTCTGCCGGTTAAGTTTTTGAGGGCTGATTTCTTGTCCTGTGATAAGAAGCCTTCTGTTTCCATCGCCAAAGCTTTCAGGTGATCATTTTCAAGCTTCTGGCACCATTTTTGAGTGAATTGCCAAAAGTCAGATTTTTGCTGAAATTGTGACCCCGGGGCTTAGGGATTTTTTCAAAAAAATATTTTCTGCCGGTTAAGTTTTTGAGGGCTGATTTCTTGTCCTGTGATAAAAAGCCTGCTGTTTCAATCGCCAAAGCTTTCAGGGGATCATTTGCAAGCTTCTGGCACCATTTTTGAGTGAACTGCCAAAAGTCAGATTTTTGCTGAAATTGTGACCCCGGGGTTTAGGGATTTTTTCAAAAAAATATTTTCTGCCGGTTAAGTTTTTGAGGGCTGATTTCTTGTCCTGTGATAAAAAGCCTTCTGTTTCCATCGCCAAAGCTTTCAGGGGATCATTTGCAAGCTTCTGGCACCATTTTTGAGTGAATTGCCAAAAGTCAGATTTTTGCTGAAATTGTGACCCCGGGCCTTAGGGATTTTTTCAAAAAAATATTTTCTGCCGGTTAAGTTTTTGAGGGCTGATTTCTTGTCCTGTGATAAAAAGCCTTCTGTTTCGAGTGCCAAACCTTTCTGGGGAGCATTTGCAAGCTTCTGGCACCATTTTTGAGTGAATTGCCAAAAGTCAGATTTTTGCTGTAATTGTGACCCCGGGGCTTAGGTATTTTTTCAAAAAAATATTTTCTGCCGGTTAAGTTTTTGAGGGCTGATTTCTTGTCCTGTGATAAAAAGCCTTCTGTTTCGAGTGCCAAACCTTTCTGGGGATCATTTGCAAGCTTCTGGCACCATTTTTGAGTGAACTGCCAAAAGTCAGATTTTTGCTGAAATTGTGACCCCGGGGCTTAGGGATTTTTTCAAAAAAATATTTTCTGCCGGTTAAGTTTTTGAGGGCTAATTTCTTGTCCTGTGATAAAAAGCCTTCTGTTTCGAGTGCCAAACCTTTCAGGGGAGCATTTTTAAGCTCTTGGAACCATTTTTGAGTGAACTGCCAAAAGTCAGATTTTTGCTGAAATTGTGACCTAGGGATTTTTTCAAAAAAATATTTTCTGCCGGTTACGTTTTTGAGGGCTGATTTCTTGTCCTGTGATAAAAAGCCTTCTGTTTCGAGTGCCAAACCTTTCAGGGGATCATTTGCAAGCTTCTGGCACCATTTTTGAGTGAATTGCCAAAAGTCAGATTTTTGCTGAAATTGTGACCCCGGGCCTTAGGGATTTTTTCAAAAAAATATTTTCTGCCGGTTAAGTTTTTGAGGGCTGATTTCTTGTCCTGTGATAAAAAGCCTTCTGTTTCCATCGCCAAAGCTTTCAGGGGATCATTTGCAAGCTTCTGGAACCATTTTTGAGTGAACTGCCAAAAGTCAGATTTTTGCTGAAATTGTGACCCCGGGGCTTAGGGATTTTTTCAAAAAAATATTTTCTGCCGGTTAAGTTTTTGAGGGCTGATTTCTTGTCCTGTGATAAGAAGCCTTCTGTTTCCATCGCCAAAGCTTTCAGGTGATCATTTTCAAGCTTCTGGCACCATTTTTGAGTGAATTGCCAAAAGTCAGATTTTTGCTGAAATTGTGACCCCGGGGCTTAGGGATTTTTTCAAAAAAATATTTTCTGCCGGTTAAGTTTTTGAGGGCTGATTTCTTGTCCTGTGATAAAAAGCCTTCTGTTTCCATCGCCAAAGCTTTCAGGGGATCATTTGCAAGCTTCTGGAACCATTTTTGAGTGAACTGCCAAAAGTCAGATTTTTGCTGAAATTGTGACCCCGGGGCTTAGGGATTTTTTCAAAAAAATATTTTCTGCCGGTTACGTTTTTGAGGGCTGATTTCTTGTCCTGTGATAAAAAGCCTTCTGTTTCGAGTGCCAAACCTTTCAGGGGAGCATTTTTAAGCTCTTGGAACCATTTTTGAGTGAACTGCCAAAAGTCAGATTTTTGCTGAAATTGTGACCCCGGGGCTTAGGGATTTTTTCAAAAAAATATTTTCTGCCGGTTAAGTTTTTGAGGGCTGATTTCTTGTCCTGTGATAAAAAGCCTTCTGTTTCGAGTGCCAAACCTTTCAGGGGAGCATTTTTAAGCTCTTGGAACCATTTTTGAGTGAACTGCCAAAAGTCAGATTTTTGCTGAAATTGTGACCCCGGGCCTTAGGGATTTTTTCAAAAAAATATTTTCTGCCGGTTAAGTTTTTGAGGGCTGATTTCTTGTCCTGTGATAAAAAGCCTTCTGTTTCCATCGCCAAAGCTTTCAGGGGATCATTTGCAAGCTTCTGGCACCATTTTTGAGTGAATTGCCAAAAGTCAGATTTTTGCTGAAATTGTGACCCCGGGGCTTAGGGATTTTTTCAAAAAAATATTTTCTGCCGGTTAAGTTTTTGAGGGCTGATTTCTTGTCCTGTGATAAAAAGCCTTCTGTTTCCATCGCCAAAGCTTTCAGGTGATCATTTTCAAGCTTCTGGCACCATTTTTGAGTGAATTGCCAAAAGTCAGATTTTTGCTGAAATTGTGACCCCGGGGCTTAGGGATTTTTTCAAAAAAATATTTTCTGCCGGTTAAGTTTTTGAGGGCTGATTTCTTGTCCTGTGATAAAAAGCCTGCTGTTTCAATCGCCAAAGCTTTCAGGGGATCATTTGCAAGCTTCTGGCACCATTTTTGAGTGAACTGCCAAAAGTCAGATTTTTGCTGAAATTGTGACCCCGGGGTTTAGGGATTTTTTCAAAAAAATATTTTCTGCCGGTTAAGTTTTTGAGGGCTGATTTCTTGTCCTGTGATAAAAAGCCTTCTGTTTCCATCGCCAAAGCTTTCAGGGGATCATTTGCAAGCTTCTGGCACCATTTTTGAGTGAATTGCCAAAAGTCAGATTTTTGCTGAAATTGTGACCCCGGGCCTTAGGGATTTTTTCAAAAAAATATTTTCTGCCGGTTAAGTTTTTGAGGGCTGATTTCTTGTCCTGTGATAAAAAGCCTTCTGTTTCGAGTGCCAAACCTTTCTGGGGAGCATTTGCAAGCTTCTGGCACGATTTTTGAGTGAATTGCCAAAAGTCAGATTTTTGCTGTAATTGTGACCCCGGGGCTTAGGTATTTTTTCAAAAAAATATTTTCTTCCGGTTAAGTTTTTGAGGGCTGATTTCTTGTCCTGTGATAAAAAGCCTTCTGTTTCGAGTGCCAAACCTTTCTGGGGATCATTTGCAAGCTTCTGGCACCATTTTTGAGTGAATTGCCAAAAGTCAGATTTTTGCTGTAATTGTGACCCCGGGGCTTAGGTATTTTTTCAAAAAAATATTTTCTGCCGGTTAAGTTTTTGAGGGCTGATTTCTTGTCCTGTGATAAAAAGCCTTCTGTTTCGAGTGCCAAACCTTTCAGGGGAGCATTTTTAAGCTCTTGGAACCATTTTTGAGTGAACTGCCAAAAGTCAGATTTTTGCTGAAATTGTGACCCCGGGGCTTAGGGATTTTTTCAAAAAAATATTTTCTGCCGGTTAAGTTTTTGAGGGCTGATTTCTTGTCCTGTGATAAAAAGCCTTCTGTTTCGAGTGCCAAACCTTTCAGGGGAGCATTTTTAAGCTCTTGGAACCATTTTTGAGTGAACTGCCAAAAGTCAGATTTTTGCTGAAATTGTGACCTAGGGATTTTTTCAAAAAAATATTTTCTGCCGGTTACGTTTTTGAGGGCTGATTTCTTGTCCTGTGATAAAAAGCCTTCTGTTTCGAGTGCCAAACCTTTCAGGGGATCATTTGCAAGCTTCTGGCACCATTTTTGAGTGAATTGCCAAAAGTCAGATTTTTGCTGAAATTGTGACCCCGGGCCTTAGGGATTTTTTCAAAAAAATATTTTCTGCCGGTTAAGTTTTTGAGGGCTGATTTCTTGTCCTGTGATAAAAAGCCTTCTGTTTCCATCGCCAAAGCTTTCAGGGGATCATTTGCAAGCTTCTGGAACCATTTTTGAGTGAACTGCCAAAAGTCAGATTTTTGCTGAAATTGTGACCCCGGGGCTTAGGGATTTTTTCAAAAAAATATTTTCTGCCGGTTAAGTTTTTGAGGGCTGATTTCTTGTCCTGTGATAAAAAGCCTTCTGTTTCGAGTGCCAAACCTTTCTGGGGAGCATTTGCAAGCTTCTGGCACCATTTTTGAGTGAATTGCCAAAAGTCAGATTTTTGCTGTAATTGTGACCCCGGGGCTTAGGTATTTTTTCAAAAAAATATTTTCTGCCGGTTAAGTTTTTGAGGGCTGATTTCTTGTCCTGTGATAAAAAGCCTTCTGTTTCGAGTGCCAAACCTTTCTGGGGATCATTTGCAAGCTTCTGGCACCATTTTTGAGTGAACTGCCAAAAGTCAGATTTTTGCTGAAATTGTGACCCCGGGGCTTAGGGATATTTTCAAAAAAATATTTTCTGCCGGTTAAGTTTTTGAGGGCTAATTTCTTGTTCTGTGATAAAAAGCCTTCTGTTTCGAGTGCCAAACCTTTCAGGGGAGCATTTTTAAGCTCTTGGAACCATTTTTGAGTGAACTGCCAAAAGTCAGATTTTTGCTGAAATTGTGACCCCGGGGCTTAGGGATTTTTTCAAAAAAATATTTTCTGCCGGTTAAGTTTTTGAGGGCTGATTTCTTGTCCTGTGATAAAAAGCCTTCTGTTTCGAGTGCCAAACCTTTCAGGGGAGCATTTTTAAGCTCTTGGAACCATTTTTGAGTGAACTGCCAAAAGTCAGATTTTTGCTGAAATTGTGACCTAGAGATTTTTTCAAAAAAATATTTTCTGCCGGTTACGTTTTTGAGGGCTGATTTCTTGTCCTGTGATAAAAAGCCTTCTGTTTCGAGTGCCAAACCTTTCAGGGGATCATTTGCAAGCTTCTGGCACCATTTTTGAGTGAATTGCCAAAAGTCAGATTTTTGCTGAAATTGTGACCCCGGGGCTTAGGGATTTTTTCAAAAAAATATTTTCTGCCGGTTAAGTTTTTGAGGGCTGATTTCTTGTCCTGTGATAAAAAGCCTTCTGTTTCGAGTACCAAACCTTTCAGGGGAGCATTTTTAAGCTCTTGGAACCATTTTTGAGTGAACTGCCAAAAGTCAGATTTTTGCTGAAATTGTGACCCCGGGCCTTAGGGATTTTTTCAAAAAAATATTTTCTGCCGGTTAAGTTTTTGAGGGCTGATTTCTTGTCCTGTGATAAAAAGTCTTCTGTTTCCATCGCCAAAGCTTTCAGGGGATCATTTGCAAGCTTCTGGCACCATTTTTGAGTGAATTGCCAAAAGTCAGATTTTTGCTGAAATTGTGACCCCGGGCCTTAGGGATTTTTTCAAAAAAATATTTTCTGCCGGTTAAGTTTTTGAGGGCTGATTTCTTGTCCTGTGATAAAAAGCCTTCTGTTTCCATCGCCAAAGCTTTCAGGGGATCATTTGCAAGCTTCTGGAACCATTTTTGAGTGAACTGCCAAAAGTCAGATTTTTGCTGAAATTGTGACCCCGGGGCTTAGGGATTTTTTCAAAAAAATATTTTCTGCCGGTTAAGTTTTTGAGGGCTGATTTCTTGTCCTGTGATAAAAAGCCTTCTGTTTCGAGTGCCAAACCTTTCTGGGGATCATTTGCAAGCTTCTGGCACCATTTTTGAGTGAACTGCCAAAAGTCAGATTTTTGCTGAAATTGTGACCCCGGGGCTTAGGGATTTTTTCAAAAAAATATTTTCTGCCGGTTAAGTTTTTGAGGGCTAATTTCTTGTTCTGTGATAAAAAGCCTTCTGTTTCGAGTGCCAAACCTTTCAGGGGAGCATTTTTAAGCTCTTGGAACCATTTTTGAGTGAACTGCCAAAAGTCAGATTTTTGCTGAAATTGTGACCCCGGGGCTTAGGGATTTTTTCAAAAAAATATTTTCTGCCGGTTAAGTTTTTGAGGGCTGATTTCTTGTCCTGTGATAAAAAGCCTTCTGTTTCGAGTGCCAAACCTTTCAGGGGAGCATTTTTAAGCTCTTGGAACCATTTTTGAGTGAACTGCCAAAAGTCAGATTTTTGCTGAAATTGTGACCTAGGGATTTTTTCAAAAAAATATTTTCTGCCGGTTACGTTTTTGAGGGCTGATTTCTTGTCCTGTGATAAAAAGCCTTCTGTTTCGAGTGCCAAACCTTTCAGGGGATCATTTGCAAGCTTCTGGCACCATTTTTGAGTGAATTGCCAAAAGTCAGATTTTTGCTGAAATTGTGACCCCGGGGCTTAGGGATTTTTTCAAAAAAATATTTTCTGCCGGTTAAGTTTTTGAGGGCTGATTTCTTGTCCTGTGATAAAAAGCCTTCTGTTTCGAGTACCAAACCTTTCAGGGGAGCATTTTTAAGCTCTTGGAACCATTTTTGAGTGAACTGCCAAAAGTCAGATTTTTGCTGAAATTGTGACCCCGGGGCTTAGGGATTTTTTCAAAAAAATATTTTCTGCCTGTTAAGTTTTTGAGGGTTGATTTCTTGTCCTGTGATAAAAAGCCTTCTGTTTCCATCGCCAAAGCTTTCAGGGGATCATTTGCAAGCTTCTGGCACCATTTTTGAGTGAATTGCCAAAAGTCAGATTTTTGCTGAAATTGTGACCCCGGGCCTTAGGGATTTTTTCAAAAAAATATTTTCTTCCGGTTAAGTTTTTGAGGGCTGATTTCTTGTCCTGTGATAAAAAGCCTTCTGTTTCCATCGCCAAAGCTTTCAGGGGATCATTTGCAAGCTTCTGGAACCATTTTTGAGTGAACTGCCAAAAGTCAGATTTTTGCTGAAATTGTGACCCCGGGGCTTAGGGATTTTTTCAAAAAAATATTTTCTGCCGGTTAAGTTTTTGAGGGCTGATTTCTTGTCCTGTGATAAGAAGCCTTCTGTTTCCATCGCCAAAGCTTTCAGGTGATCATTTTCAAGCTTCTGGCACCATTATTGAGTGAATTGCCAAAAGTCAGATTTTTGCTGAAATTGTGACCCCGGGGCTTAGGGATTTTTTCAAAAAAATATTTTCTGCCGGTTAAGTTTTTGAGGGCTGATTTCTTGTCCTGTGATAAAAAGCCTGCTGTTTCAATCGCCAAAGCTTTCAGGGGATCATTTGCAAGCTTCTGGCACCATTTTTGAGTGAACTGCCAAAAGTCAGATTTTTGCTGAAATTGTGACCCCGGGGTTTAGGGATTTTTTCAAAAAAATATTTTCTGCCGGTTAAGTTTTTGAGGGCTGATTTCTTGTCCTGTGATAAAAAGCCTTCTGTTTCCATCGCCAAAGCTTTCAGGGGATCATTTGCAAGCTTCTGGCACCATTTTTGAGTGAATTGCCAAAAGTCAGATTTTTGCTGAAATTGTGACCCCGGGCCTTAGGGATTTTTTCAAAAAAATATTTTCTGCCGGTTAAGTTTTTGAGGGCTGATTTCTTGTCCTGTGATAAAAAGCCTTCTGTTTCGAGTGCCAAACCTTTCAGGGGAGCATTTTTAAGCTCTTGGAACCATTTTTGAGTGAACTGCCAAAAGTCAGATTTTTGCTGAAATTGTGACCTAGGGATTTTTTCAAAAAAATATTTTCTGCCGGTTACGTTTTTGAGGGCTGATTTCTTGTCCTGTGATAAAAAGCCTTCTGTTTCGAGTGCCAAACCTTTCAGGGGATCATTTGCAAGCTTCTGGCACCATTTTTGAGTGAATTGCCAAAAGTCAGATTTTTGCTGAAATTGTGACCCCGGGGCTTAGGGATTTTTTCAAAAAAATATTTTCTGCCGGTTAAGTTTTTGAGGGCTGATTTCTTGTCCTGTGATAAAAAGCCTTCTGTTTCGAGTACCAAACCTTTCAGGGGAGCATTTTTAAGCTCTTGGAACCATTTTTGAGTGAACTGCCAAAAGTCAGATTTTTGCTGAAATTGTGACCCCGGGGCTTAGGGATTTTTTCAAAAAAATATTTTCTGCCTGTTAAGTTTTTGAGGGTTGATTTCTTGTCCTGTGATAAAAAGCCTTCTGTTTCCATCGCCAAAGCTTTCAGGGGATCATTTGCAAGCTTCTGGCACCATTTTTGAGTGAATTGCCAAAAGTCAGATTTTTGCTGAAATTGTGACCCCGGGCCTTAGGGATTTTTTCAAAAAAATATTTTCTTCCGGTTAAGTTTTTGAGGGCTGATTTCTTGTCCTGTGATAAAAAGCCTTCTGTTTCCATCGCCAAAGCTTTCAGGGGATCATTTGCAAGCTTCTGGAACCATTTTTGAGTGAACTGCCAAAAGTCAGATTTTTGCTGAAATTGTGACCCCGGGGCTTAGGGATTTTTTCAAAAAAATATTTTCTGCCGGTTAAGTTTTTGAGGGCTGATTTCTTGTCCTGTGATAAGAAGCCTTCTGTTTCCATCGCCAAAGCTTTCAGGTGATCATTTTCAAGCTTCTGGCACCATTATTGAGTGAATTGCCAAAAGTCAGATTTTTGCTGAAATTGTGACCCCGGGGCTTAGGGATTTTTTCAAAAAAATATTTTCTGCCGGTTAAGTTTTTGAGGGCTGATTTCTTGTCCTGTGATAAAAAGCCTGCTGTTTCAATCGCCAAAGCTTTCAGGGGATCATTTGCAAGCTTCTGGCACCATTTTTGAGTGAACTGCCAAAAGTCAGATTTTTGCTGAAATTGTGACCCCGGGGTTTAGGGATTTTTTCAAAAAAATATTTTCTGCCGGTTAAGTTTTTGAGGGCTGATTTCTTGTCCTGTGATAAAAAGCCTTCTGTTTCCATCGCCAAAGCTTTCAGGGGATCATTTGCAAGCTTCTGGCACCATTTTTGAGTGAATTGCCAAAAGTCAGATTTTTGCTGAAATTGTGACCCCGGGCCTTAGGGATTTTTTCAAAAAAATATTTTCTGCCGGTTAAGTTTTTGAGGGCTGATTTCTTGTCCTGTGATAAAAAGCCTTCTGTTTCCATCGCCAAAGCTTTCAGGGGATCATTTGCAAGCTTCTGGAACCATTTTTGAGTGAACTGCCAAAAGTCAGATTTTTGCTGAAATTGTGACCCCGGGGCTTAGGGATTTTTTCAAAAAAATATTTTCTGCCGGTTAAGTTTTTGAGGGCTGATTTCTTGTCCTGTGATAAAAAGCCTTCTGTTTCCATCGCCAAAGCTTTCAGGGGATCATTTGCAAACTTCTGGCACCATTTTTGAGTGAATTGCCAAAAGTCAGATTTTTGCTGAAATTGTGACCCCGGGGCTTAGGGATTTTTTCAAAAAAATATTTTCTGCCGGTTAAGTTTTTGAGGGCTGATTTCTTGTCCTGTGATAAAAAGCCTTCTGTTTCCATCGCCAAAGCTTTCAGGGGATCATTTGCAAGCTTCTGGCACCATTTTTGAGTGAATTGCCAAAAGTCAGATTTTTGCTGAAATTGTGACCCCGGGGCTTAGGGATTTTTTCAAAAAAATATTTTCTGCCGGTTAAGTTTTTGAGGGCTGATTTCTTGTCCTGTGATAAAAAGCCTTCTGTTTCCATCGCCAAAGCTTTCAGGGGATCATTTGCAACCTTCTGGAACCATTTTTGAGTGAACTGCCAAAAGTCAGATTTTTGCTGAAATTGTGACCCCGGGGCTTAGGGATTTTTTCAAAAAAATATTTTCTGCCGGTTAAGTTTTTGAGGGCTGATTTCTTGTCCTGTGATAAAAAGCCTTCTGTTTCGAGTACCAAACCTTTCAGGGGAGCATTTTTAAGCTCTTGGAACCATTTTTGAGTGAACTGCCAAAAGTCAGATTTTTGCTGAAATTGTGACCCCGGGCCTTAGGGATTTTTTCAAAAAAATATTTTCTGCCGGTTAAGTTTTTGAGGGCTGATTTCTTGTCCTGTGATAAAAAGCCTTCTGTTTCCATCGCCAAAGCTTTCAGGGGATCATTTGCAAGCTTCTGGCATCATTTTTGAGTGAATTGCCAAAAGTCAGATTTTTGCTGAAATTGTGACCCCGGGGCTTAGGGATTTTTTCAAAAAAATATTTTCTGCCGGTTAAGTTTTTGAGGGCTGATTTCTTGTCCTGTGATAAAAAGCCTTCTGTTTCCATCGCCAAAGCTTTCAGGGGATCATTTGCAACCTTCTGGAACCATTTTTGAGTGAACTGCCAAAAGTCAGATTTTTGCTGAAATTGTGACCCCGGGGCTTAGGGATTTTTTCAAAAAAATATTTTCTGCCGGTTAAGTTTTTGAGGGCTGATTTCTTGTCCTGTGATAAAAAGCCTTCTGTTTCGAGTACCAAACCTTTCAGGGGAGCATTTTTAAGCTCTTGGAACCATTTTTGAGTGAACTGCCAAAAGTCAGATTTTTGCTGAAATTGTGACCCCGGGCCTTAGGGATTTTTTCAAAAAAATATTTTCTGCCGGTTAAGTTTTTGAGGGCTGATTTCTTGTCCTGTGATAAAAAGCCTTCTGTTTCCATCGCCAAAGCTTTCAGGGGATCATTTGCAAGCTTCTGGCACCATTTTTGAGTGAATTGCCAAAAGTCAGAGTTTTGCTGAAATTGTGACGCCGGGCCTTAGGGATTTTTTCAAAAAAATATTTTCTGCCGGTTAAGTTTTTGAGGGCTGATTTCTTGTCCTGTGATAAAAAGCCTTCTGTTTCCATCGCCAAAGCTTTCAGGGGATCATTTGGAAGCTTCTGGCACCATTTTTGAGTGAATTGCCAAAAGTCAGATTTTTGCTGAAATTGTGACCCCGGGGCTTAGGGATTTTTTCAAAAAAATATTTTCTGCCGGTTAAGTTTTTGAGGGCTGATTTCTTGTCCTGTGATAAAAAGCCTTCTGTTTCCATCGCCAAAGCTTTCAGGGGATCATTTGCAACCTTCTGGAACCATTTTTGAGTGAACTGCCAAAAGTCAGATTTTTGCTGAAATTGTGACCCCGGGGCTTAGGGATTTTTTCAAAAAAATATTTTCTGCCGGTTAAGTTTTTGAGGGCTGATTTCTTGTCCTGTGATAAAAAGCCTTCTGTTTCGAGTACCAAACCTTTCAGGGGAGCATTTTTAAGCTCTTGGAACCATTTTTGAGTGAACTGCCAAAAGTCAGATTTTTGCTGAAATTGTGACCCCGGGCCTTAGGGATTTTTTCAAAAAAATATTTTCTGCCGGTTAAGTTTTTGAGGGCTGATTTCTTGTCCTGTGATAAAAAGCCTTCTGTTTCCATCGCCAAAGCTTTCAGGGGATCATTTGCAAGCTTCTGGCACCATTTTTGAGTGAATTGCCAAAAGTCAGAGTTTTGCTGAAATTGTGACGCCGGGCCTTAGGGATTTTTTCAAAAAAATATTTTCTGCCGGTTAAGTTTTTGAGGGCTGATTTCTTGTCCTGTGATAAAAAGCCTTCTGTTTCCATCGCCAAAGCTTTCAGGGGATCATTTGGAAGCTTCTGGCACCATTTTTGAGTGAATTGCCAAAAGTCAGATTTTTGCTGAAATTGTGACCCCGGGGCTTAGGGATTTTTTCAAAAAAATATTTCCTGCCGGTTAAGTTTTTCAGGGCTGATTTCTTGTCCTGTGATAAAAAGCCTTCTGTTTCGAGTGCCAAACCTTTCAGGGGAGCATTTTTAAGCTCTTGGAACCATTTTTGAGTGAACTGCCAAAAGTCAGATTTTTGCTGAAATTGTGACCCCGGGGCTTAGGGATATTTTCAAAAAAAAAATTCTGCCGGTTAAGTTTTTGAGGGCTGATTTCTTGTCCTGTGATAAAAAGCCTTCTGTTTCCATCGCCAAAGCTTTCAGGGGATCATTTGCAAGCTTCTGGCACCATTTTTGAGTGAATTGCCAAAAGTCAGAGTTTTGCTGAAATTGTGACCCCGGGCCTTAGGGATTTTTTGAAAAAAATATTTTCTGCCGGTTAAGTTTTTGAGGGCTGATTTCTTGTCCTGTGATAAAAAGCCTTCTGTTTCCATCGCCAAAGCTTTCAGGGGATCATTTGCAAGCTTCTGGCACCATTTTTGAGTGAATTGCCAAAAGTCAGATTTTTACTGAAATTGTGACCCCGGGGCTTAGGGATTTTTTCAAAAAAATATTTCCTACCGGTTACGTTTTTCAGGGCTGATTTCTTGTCCTGTGATAAAAAGCCTTCTGTTTCGAGTGCCAAACCTTTCAGGGGAGCATTTTTAAGCTCTTGGAACCATTTTTGAGTGAACTGCCAAAAGTCAGATTTTTGCTGAAATTGTGACCCCGGGGCTTAGGGATATTTTCAAAAAAATATTTTCTGCCGGTTAAGTTTTTGAGGGCTGATTTCTTGTCCTGTGATAAAAAGCCTTCTGTTTCCATCGCCAAAGCTTTCAGGGGATCATTTGCAAGCTTCTGGCACCATTTTTGAGTGAATTGCCAAAAGTCAGAGTTTTGCTGAAATTGTGACCCCGGGCCTTAGGGATTTTTTCAAAAAAATATTTCCTGCCGGTTAAGTTTTTGAGGGCTGATTTCTTGTCCTGTGATAAAAAGCCTTCTGTTTCCATCGCCAAAGCTTTCAGGGGATCATTTGCAAGCTTCTGGCACCATTTTTGAGTGAATTGCCAAAAGTCAGATTTTTGCTGAAATTGTGATCCCGGGGCTTAGGGGTTTTTTCAAAAAAATATTTTCTGCCGGTTAAGTTTTTGAGGGCTGATTTCTTGTCCTGTGATAAAAAGCCTACTGTTTAGATCGCCAAAGCTTTCAGGGGATCATTTGCAACCTTCTGGCACCATTTTTGAGTGAATTGCCAAAAGTCAGATTTTTGCTGAAATTGTGAAATTGCAAGCTTCTGGCACCATTTTTGAGTGAATTGCCAAAAGTCAGATTTTTGCTGAAATTGTGACCCCGGGGCTTAGGGATTTTTTCAAAAAAATATTTTCTGCCGGTTAAGTTTTTGAGGGCTGATTTCTTGTCCTGTGATAAAAAGCCTTCTGTTTCGAGTGCCAAACCTTTCAGGGGAGCATTTTTAAGCTCTTGGAACCATTTTTGAGTGAACTGCCAAAAGTCAGATTTTTGCTGAAATTGTGACCCCGGGGCTTAGGGATATTTTCAAAAAAATATTTTCTGCCGGTTAAGTTTTTGAGGGCTGATTTCTTGTCCTGTGATAAAAAGCCTTCTGTTTCCATCGCCAAAGCTTTCAGGGGATCATTTGCAAGCTTCTGGCACCATTTTTGAGTGAATTGCCAAAAGTCAGAGTTTTGCTGAAATTGTGACCCCGGGCCTTAGGGATTTTTTCAAAAAAATATTTTCTGCCGGTTAAGTTTTTGAGGGCTGATTTCTTGTCCTGTGATAAAAAGCCTACTGTTTAGATCGCCAAAGCTTTCAGGGGATCATTTGCAACCTTCTGGCACCATTTTTGAGTGAATTGCCAAAAGTCAGATTTTTGCTGAAATTGTGAAATTGCAAGCTTCTGGCACCATTTTTGAGTGAATTGCCAAAAGTCAGATTTTTGCTGAAATTGTGACCCCGGGCCTTAGGGATTTTTTCAAAAGAATATTTTCTGCCGGTTAAGTTTTTGAGGGCTGATTTCTTGTCCTGTGATAAAAAGCATTCTGTTTCGAGTGCCAAACCTTTCAGGGGAGCATTTTTAAGCTCTTGGAACCATTTTTGAGTGAACTGCCAAAAGTCAGATTTTTGCTGAAATTGTGACCCCGGGGCTTACGGATTTTTTCAAAAAAATATTTTCTGCCGGTTAAGTTTTTGAGGGCTGATATCTTTTCCTGTGATAAAAAGCCTTCTGTTTCCATCGCCACAGCTTTCAGGGGATCATTTGCAAGCTTCTGGCACCATTTTTGAATGAATTGCCAAAAGTCAGATTTTTGCTGAAATTGTGACCCCGGGGCTTAGGGATTTTTTCAAAAAAATATTTTCTGCCGGTTAAGTTTTTGAGGGCTGATTTCTTGTCCTGTGATAAAAAGCCTTCTGTTTCGAGTGCCAAACCTTTCAGGGGAGCATTTTTAAGCTCTTGGAACCATTTTTGAGTGAACTGCCAAAAGTCAGATTTTTGCTGAAATTGTGACCCCGGGGCTTAGGGATATTTTCAAAAAAATATTTTCTGCCGGTTAAGTTTTTGAGGGCTGATTTCTTGTCCTGTGATAAAAAGCCTTCTGTTTCCATCGCCAAAGCTTTCAGGGGATCATTTGCAAGCTTCTGGCACCATTTTTGAGTGAATTGCCAAAAGTCAGAGTTTTGCTGAAATTGTGACCCCGGGCCTTAGGGATTTTTTCAAAAAAATATTTCCTGCCGGTTAAGTTTTTGAGGGCTGATTTCTTGTCCTGTGATAAAAAGCCTTCTGTTTCCATCGCCAAAGCTTTCAGGGGATCATTTGCAAGCTTCTGGCACCATTTTTGAGTGAATTGCCAAAAGTCAGATTTTTGCTGAAATTGTGACCCCGGGGCTTAGGGGTTTTTTCAAAAAAATATTTTCTGCCGGTTAAGTTTTTGAGGGCTGATTTCTTGTCCTGTGATAAAAAGCCTACTGTTTAGATCGCCAAAGCTTTCAGGGGATCATTTGCAACCTTCTGGCACCATTTTTGAGTGAATTGCCAAAAGTCAGATTTTTGCTGAAATTGTGAAATTGCAAGCTTCTGGCACCATTTTTGAGTGAATTGCCAAAAGTCAGATTTTTGCTGAAATTGTGACCCCGGGGCTTAGGCATTTTTTCAAAAAAATATTTTCTGCCGGTTAAGTTTTTGAGGGCTGATTTCTTGTCCTGTGATAAAAAGCATTCTGTTTCGAGTGCCAAACCTTTCAGGGGAGCATTTTTAAGCTCTTGGAACCATTTTTGAGTGAACTGCCAAAAGTCAGATTTTTGCTGAAATTGTGACCCCGGGGCTTACGGATTTTTTCAAAAAAATAT
Source organism: Podarcis vaucheri (assembly GCF_965113315.1). Lineage (NCBI taxonomy): Eukaryota > Metazoa > Chordata > Lepidosauria > Squamata > Lacertidae > Podarcis > Podarcis vaucheri. Next base: position 17,075,565 of record NC_138766.1, read on the forward strand.
TTTCTGCCGGTTAAGTTTTTGAGGGCTGATTTCTTTTCCTGTGATAAAAAGCCTTCTGTTTCCATTGCCAAAGCTTTCAGGGGATCATTTGCAAGTTTCTGGCACCATTTTTGAGTGAATTGCCAAAAGTCAGATTTTTGCTGAAATTGTGACCCCGGGGCTTAGGGATTTTTTCAAAAAAATATTTCCTACCGGTTACGTTTTTCAGGGCTGATTTCTTGTCCTGTGATAAAAAGCCTTCTGTTTCGAGTGCCAAAGCTTTCAGGGGATCATTTGCAAGCTTCTGGCACCATTTTTGAGTGAATTGCCAAAAGTCAGAGTTTTGCTGAAATTGTGACCCCGGGCATTAGGGATTTTTTCAAAAAAATATTTCCTGCCGGTTAAGTTTTTGAGGGCTGATTTCTTGTCCTGTGATAAAAAGCCTTCTGTTTCCATCGCCAAAGCTTTCAGGGGATCATTTGCAAGCTTCTGGCACCATTTTTGAGTGAATTGCCAAAAGTCAGAGTTTTGCTGAAATTGTGACCCCGGGCCTTAGGGATTTTTTCAAAAAAATATTTCCTGCCGGTTAAGTTTTTGAGGGCTGATTTCTTGTCCTGTGATAAAAAGCCTTCTGTTTCCATCGCCAAAGCTTTCAGGGGATCATTTGCAAGCTTCTGGCACCATTTTTGAGTGAATTGCCAAAAGTCAGATTTTTGCTGAAATTGTGACCCCGGGGCTTAGGGGTTTTTTCAAAAAAATATTTTCTGCCGGTTAAGTTTTTGAGGGCTGATTTCTTGTCCTGTGATAAAAAGCCTACTGTTTAGATCGCCAAAGCTTTCAGGGGATCATTTGCAACCTTCTGGCACCATTTTTGAGTGAATTGCCAAAAGTCAGATTTTTGCTGAAATTGTGAAATTGCAAGCTTCTGGCACCATTTTTGAGTGAATTGCCAAAAGTCAGATTTTTGCTGAAATTGTGACCCCGGGGCTTAGGGATTTTTTCAAAAAAATATTTTCTGCCGGTTAAGTTTTTGAGGGCTGATTTCTTGTCCTGTGATAAAAAGCATTCTGTTTCGAGTGCCAAACCTTTCAGGGGAGCATTTTTAAGCTCTTGGAACCATTTTTGAGTGAACTGCCAAAAGTCAGATTTTTGCTGAAATTGTGACCCCGGGGCTTACGGATTTTTTCAAAAAAATATTTTCTGCCGGTTAAGTTTTTGAGGGCTGATTTCTTTTCCTGTGATAAAAAGCCTTCTGTTTCCATTGCCAAAGCTTTCAGGGGATCATTTGCAAGTTTCTGGCACCATTTTTGAGTTAATTGCCAAAAGTCAGATTTTTGCTGAAATTGTGACCCCGGGGCTTAGGGATTTTTTCAAAAAAATATTTCCTACCGGTTACGTTTTTCAGGGCTGATTTCTTGTCCTGTGATAAAAAGCCTTCTGTTTCGAGTGCCAAAGCTTTCAGGGGATCATTTGCAAGCTTCTGGCACCATTTTTGAGTGAATTGCCAAAAGTCAGAGTTTTGCTGAAATTGTGACCCCGGGCATTAGGGATTTTTTCAAAAAAATATTTCCTGCCGGTTAAGTTTTTGAGGGCTGATTTCTTGTCCTGTGATAAAAAGCCTTCTGTTTCCATCGCCAAAGCTTTCAGGGGATCATTTGCAAGCTTCTGGCACCATTTTTGAGTGAATTGCCAAAAGTCAGAGTTTTGCTGAAATTGTGACCCCGGGCCTTAGGGATTTTTTCAAAAAAATATTTCCTGCCGGTTAAGTTTTTGAGGGCTGATTTCTTGTCCTGTGATAAAAAGCCTTCTGTTTCCATCGCCAAAGCTTTCAGGGGATCATTTGCAAGCTTCTGGCACCATTTTTGAGTGAATTGCCAAAAGTCAGATTTTTGCTGAAATTGTGACCCCGGGGCTTAGGGGTTTTTTCAAAAAAATATTTTCTGCCGGTTAAGTTTTTGAGGGCTGATTTCTTGTCCTGTGATAAAAAGCCTACTGTTTAGATCGCCAAAGCTTTCAGGGGATCATTTGCAACCTTCTGGCACCATTTTTGAGTGAATTGCCAAAAGTCAGATTTTTGCTGAAATTGTGAAATTGCAAGCTTCTGGCACCATTTTTGAGTGAATTGCCAAAAGTCAGATTTTTGCTGAAATTGTGACCCCGGGGCTTAGGGATTTTTTCAAAAAAATATTTCCTGCCGGTTAAGTTTTTGAGGGCTGATTTCTTGTCCTGTGATAAAAAGCATTCTGTTTCGAGTGCCAAACCTTTCAGGGGAGCATTTTTAAGCTCTTGGAACCATTTTTGAGTGAACTGCCAAAAGTCAGATTTTTGCTGAAATTGTGACCCCGGGGCTTACGGATTTTTTCAAAAAAATATTTTCTGCCGGTTAAGTTTTTGAGGGCTGATTTCTTTTCCTGTGATAAAAAGCCTTCTGTTTCCATTGCCAAAGCTTTCAGGGGATCATTTGCAAGTTTCTGGCACCATTTTTGAGTGAATTGCCAAAAGTCAGATTTTTGCTGAAATTGTGACCCCGGGGCTTAGGGATTTTTTCAAAAAAATATTTCCTACCGGTTACGTTTTTCAGGGCTGATTTCTTGTCCTGTGATAAAAAGCCTTCTGTTTCGAGTGCCAAAGCTTTCAGGGGATCATTTGCAAGCTTCTGGCACCATTTTTGAGTGAATTGCCAAAAGTCAGAGTTTTGCTGAAATTGTGACCCCGGGCATTAGGGATTTTTTCAAAAAAATATTTCCTGCCGGTTAAGTTTTTGAGGGCTGATTTCTTGTCCTGTGATAAAAAGCCTTCTGTTTCCATCGCCAAAGCTTTCAGGGGATCATTTGCAAGCTTCTGGCACCATTTTTGAGTGAATTGCCAAAAGTCAGATTTTTGCTGAAATTGTGACCCCGGGGCTTAGGGGTTTTTTCAAAAAAATATTTTCTGCCGGTTAAGTTTTTGAGGGCTGATTTCTTGTCCTGTGATAAAAAGCCTACTGTTTAGATCGCCAAAGCTTTCAGGGGATCATTTGCAACCTTCTGGCACCATTTTTGAGTGAATTGCCAAAAGTCAGATTTTTGCTGAAATTGTGAAATTGCAAGCTTCTGGCACCATTTTTGAGTGAATTGCCAAAAGTCAGATTTTTGCTGAAATTGTGACCCCGGGGCTTAGGGATTTTTTCAAAAAAATATTTTCTGCCGGTTAAGTTTTTGAGGGCTGATTTCTTGTCCTGTGATAAAAAGCATTCTGTTTCGAGTGCCAAACCTTTCAGGGGAGCATTTTTAAGCTCTTGGAACCATTTTTGAGTGAACTGCCAAAAGTCAGATTTTTGCTGAAATTGTGACCCCGGGGCTTACGGATTTTTTCAAAAAAATATTTTCTGCCGGTTAAGTTTTTGAGGGCTGATTTCTTTTCCTGTGATAAAAAGCCTTCTGTTTCCATTGCCAAAGCTTTCAGGGGATCATTTGCAAGTTTCTGGCACCATTTTTGAGTGAATTGCCAAAAGTCAGATTTTTGCTGAAATTGTGACCCCGGGGCTTAGGGATTTTTTCAAAAAAATATTTCCTACCGGTTACGTTTTTCAGGGCTGATTTCTTGTCCTGTGATAAAAAGCCTTCTGTTTCGAGTGCCAAACCTTTCAGGGGAGCATTTTTAAGCTCTTGGAACCATTTTTGAGTGAACTGCCAAAAGTCAGATTTTTGCTGAAATTGTGACCCCGGGGCTTAGGGATATTTTCAAAAAAATATTTTCTGCCGGTTAAGTTTTTGAGGGCTGATTTCTTGTCCTGTGATAAAAAGCCTTCTGTTTCCATCGCCAAAGCTTTCAGGGGATCATTTGCAAGCTTCTGGCACCATTTTTGAGTGAATTGCCAAAAGTCAGAGTTTTGCTGAAATTGTGACCCCGGGCCTTAGGGATTTTTTCAAAAAAATATTTCCTGCCGGTTAAGTTTTTGAGGGCTGATTTCTTATCCTGTGATAAAAAGCCTTCTGTTTCCATCGCCAAAGCTTTCAGGGGATCATTTGCAAGCTTCTGGCACCATTTTTGAGTGAATTGCCAAAAGTCAGATTTTTGCTGAAATTGTGACCCCTGGGCTTAGGGGTTTTTCCAAAAAAATATTTTCTGCCGGTTAAGTTTTTGAGGGCTGATTTCTTGTCCTGTGATAAAAAGCCTTCTGTTTCGAGTGCCAAACCTTTCAGGGGAGCATTTTTAAGCTCTTGGAACCATTTTTGAGTGAACTGCCAAAAGTCAGATTTTTGCTGAAATTGTGACCCAGGGGCTTATGGATTTTTTCAAAAAAATATTTTCTGCCGGTTAAGTTTTTGAGGGCTGATTTCTTGTCCTGTGATAAAAAGCCTTCTGTTTCCATCGCCAAAGCTTTCAGGGGATCATTTGCAACCTTCTGGCACCATTTTTGAGTAAATTGCCAAAAGTCAGATTTTTGCTGAAATTGTGAAATTGCAAGCTTCTGGCACCATTTTTGAGTGAATTGCCAAAAGTCAGATTTTTGCTGAAATTGTGACCCCGGGGCTTAGGGATTTTTTCAAAAAAATATTTTCTGCCGGTTAAGTTTTTGAGGGCTGATTTCTTGTCCTGTGATAAAAAGCCTTCTGTTTCGAGTGCCAAACCTTTCAGGGGAGCATTTTTAAGCTCTTGGAACCATTTTTGAGTGAACTGCCAAAAGTCAGATTTTTGCTGAAATTGTGACCCCGGGGCTTACGGATTTTTTCAAAAAAATATTTTCTGCCGGTTAAGTTTTTGAGGGCTGATTTCTTGTCCTGTGATAAAAAGCCTTCTGTTTCCATCGCCAAAGCTTTCAGGGGATCATTTGCAAGCTTCTGGCACCATTTTTGAGTGAATTGCCAAAAGTCAGATTCTTGCTGAAATTGTGACCCCGGGGCTTAGGGATTTTTTCAAAAAAATATTTTCTGCCGGTTAAGTTTTTGAGGGCTGATTTCTTTTCCTGTGATAAAAAGCCTTCTGTTTCCATTGCCAAAGCTTTCAGGGGATCATTTGCAAGTTTCTGGGACCATTTTTGAGTGAATTGCCAAAAGTCAGATTTTTGCTGAAATTGTGACCCCGGGGCTTAGGGATTTTTTCAAAAAAATATTTTCTGCCGGTTAAGTTTTTGAGGGCTGATTTCTTGTCCTGTGATAAAAAGCCTTCTGTTTCGAGTGCCAAACCTTTCTGCGGATCATTTGCAAGCTTCTGGCACCATTTTTGAGTGAATTGCCAAAAGTCAGATTCTTGCTGAAATTGTGACCCCGGGGCTTAGGGATTTTTTCAAAAAAATATTTTCCGCCGGTTAAGTTTTTGAGGGCTGATTTCTTGTCCTGTGATAAAAAGCCTTCTGTTTCCATCGCCAAAGCTTTCAGGGGATCATTTGCAAGCTTCTGGCACCATTTTTGAGTGAATTGCCAAAAGTCAGAGTTTTGCTGAAATTGTGACCCCGGGCCTAAGGGATTTTTTCAAAAAAATATTTCCTGCCGGTTAAGTTTTTGAGGGCTGATTTCTTGTCCTGTGATAAAAAGCCTTCTGTTTCGAGTGCCAAACCTTTCAGGGGAGCATTTTTAAGCTCTTGGAACCATTTTTGAGTGAACTGCCAAAAGTCAGATTTTTGCTGAAATTGTGACCCCGGGGCTTAGGGATTTTTTCAAAAAAATATTTTCTGCCGGTTAAGTTTTTGAGGGCTGATTTCTTGTCCTGTGATAAAAAGCCTTCTGTTTCCATCGCCAAAGCTTTCAGGGGATCATTTGCAAGCTTCTGGCACCATTTTTGAGTAAATTGCCAAAAGTCAGATTTTTGCTGAAATTGTGAAATTGCAAGCTTCTGGCACCATTTTTGAGTGAATTGCCAAAAGTCAGATTTTTGCTGAAATTGTGACCCCGGGGCTTAGGGATTTTTTCAAAAAAATATTTTCTGCCGGTTACGTTTTTGGGGGCTGATTTCTTGTCCTGTGATAAAAAGCCTTCTGTTTCCATGGCCAAAGCTTTCAGGGGATCATTTGCAAGCTTCTGGCACCATTTTTGAGTGAATTGCCAAAAGTCAGATTAGGGCTTAGGGATCATTTGCAAGCTTCTGGCACCATTTTTGAGTGAATTGCCAAAAGTCAGATTTTTGCTGAAATTGTGACCCCGGGGCTTCGGGATTTTTTCAAAAAAATATTTTCTGCCGGTTAAGTTTTGGAGCGCGGATTTCTTGTCCTGTGATAAAAAGCCTTCTGTTTCCATCGCCAAAGCTTTCAGGGGATCATTTGCAAGCTTCTGGCACCATTTTTGAGTGAATTGCCAAAAGTCAGATTTTTGCTGAAATTGTGACCCCGGGGCTTAGGGATTTTTTCAAAAAAAAATTTCTGCCGGTTACGTTTTTGAGGGCTGATTTCTTGTCCTGCGATAAAAAGCCTTCTGTTTCCATCGCCAAAGCTTTCAGGGGTCATTTGCAAGCTTCTGGCACCATTTTTGAGTGAATTGCCAAAAGTCAGATTAGGGCTTAGGGATCATTTGCAAGCTTCTGGCACCATTTTTGAGTGAATTGCCAAAAGTCAGATTTTTGCTGAAATTGTGACCCCGGGGCTTAGGGATTTTTTCAAAAAAATATTTTCTGCCGGTTACGTTTTTGAGGGCTGATTTCTTGTCCGGTGATAAAAAGCCTTCTGTTTCCATCGCCACAGCTTTCAGGGGATCATTTGCAAGCTTCTGGCACCATTTTTGAGTGAAATGCCAAAAGTCAGATTAGGGCTTAGGGATCATTTGCAAGCTTCTGGCACCATTTTTGAGTGAATTGCCAAAAGTCAGATTTTTGCTGAAATTGTGACCCCGGGGCTTAGGGATTTTTTCAAAAAAATATTTTCTGCCGGTTACGTTTTTGAGGGCTGATTTATTGTCCTGTGATAAAAAGTCTTCTGTTTCCATCGCCAAAGCTTTCAGGGGATCATTTGCAAGCTTCTGGCACCATTTTTGAGTGAATTGCCAAAAGTCAGATTTTTGCTGAAATTGTGACCCCGGGGCTTAGGGATTTTTTCAAAAAAATATTTTCTGCCGGTTACGTTTTTGAGGGCTGATTTCTTGTCCTGTGATAAAAAGCCTTCTGTTTCCATCGCCAAAGCTTTCAGGGGATCATTTGCAAGCTTCTGGCACCATTTTTGAGTGAATTGGCAAAAGTCAGATTTTTGCTGAAATTGTGACCCCGGGGCTTAGGGATTTTTTCAAAAAAATATTTTCTGCCGGTTACGTTTTTGGGGGCTGATTTCTTGTCCTGTGATAAAAAGCCTTCTGTTTCCATGGCCAAAGCTTTCAGGGGATCATTTGCAAGCTTCTGGCACCATTTTTGAGTGAATTGCCAAAAGTCAGATTAGGGCTTAGGGATCATTTGCAAGCTTCTGGCACCATTTTTGAGTGAATTGCCAAAAGTCAGATTTTTGCTGAAATTGTGACCCCGGGGCTTAGGGATTTTTTCAAAAAAATATTTTCTGCCGGTTAAGTTTTGGAGCGTGGATTTCTTGTCCTGTGATAAAAAGCCTTCTGTTTCCATCGCCAAAGCTTTCAGGGGATCATTTGCAAGCTTCTGGCACCATTTTTGAGTGAATTGCCAAAAGTCAGATTAGGGCTTAGGGATCATTTGCAAGCTTCTGGCACCATTTTTGAGTGAATTGCCAAAAGTCAGATTTTTGCTGAAATTGTGACCCCGGGGCTTAGGGATTTTTTCAAAAAAATATTTTCTGCTGGTTACGTTTTTGAGGGCTGATTTCTTGTCCGGTGATAAAAAGCCTTCTGTTTCCATCGCCACAGCTTTCAGGGGATCATTTGCAAGCTTCTGGCACCATTTTTGAGTGAATTGCCAAAAGTCAGATTAGGGCTTAGGGATCATTTGCAAGCTTCTGGCACCATTTTTGAGTGAATTGCCAAAAGTCAGATTTTTGCTGAAATTGTGACCCCGGGGCTTAGGGATTTTTTCAAAAAAATATTTTCTGCCGGTTACGTTTTTGAGGGCTGATTTCTTGTCCGGTGATAAAAAGCCTTCTGTTTCCATCGCCACAGCTTTCAGGGGATCATTTGCAAGCTTCTGGCACCATTTTTGAGTGAATTGCCAAAAGTCAGATTTTGGCTGAAATTGTGACCCCGGGGCTTAGGGATTTTTTCAAAAAAATATTTTCTGCCGGTTACGTTTTTGAGGGCTGATTTCTTGTCCTGTGATAAAAAGCCTTCTGTTTCCATCGCCAAAGCTTTCAGGGGATCATTTGCAAGCTTCTGGCACCATTTTTGAGTGAATTGCCAAAAGTCAGATTTTTGCTGAAATTGTGACCCCGGGGCTTAGGGATTTTTTCAAAAAAATATTTTCTGTCGGTTACGTTTTTGAGGGATGATTTCTTGTCCTGTGATAAAAAGCCTTCTGTTTCCATCGCCAAAGGTTTCAGGGGATCATTTGCAAGCTTCTGGCACCATTTTTGAGTGAATTGCCAAAAGTCAGATTAGGGCTTAGGGATCATTTGCAAGCTTCTGGCACCATTTTTGAGTGAATTGCCAAAAGTCAGATTTTTGCTGAAATTGTGACCCCGGGGCTTAGGGATTGTTTCAAAAAAATATTTTCTTCCGGTTACGTTTTTGAGGGCTGATTTCTTGTCCTGTGATAAAAGGTCTTCTGTTTCCATCGCCAAAGCTTTCAGGGGATCATTTGCAAGCTTCTGGCACCATTTTTGAGTGAATTGCCAAAAGTCAGATTTTTGCTGAAATTGTGACCCCGGGGCTTAGGGATTTTTTCAAAAAAATATTTTCTGCCGGTTACGTTTTTGAGGGCTGATTTCTTGTCCTGTGATAAAAAGCCTTCTGTTTCTATGGCCAAAGCTTTCAGGGGATCATTTGCAAGCTTCTGGCACCATTTTTGAGTGAATTGCCAAAAGTCAGATTTTTGCTGAAATTGTGACCCCGGGGCTTATAGATTTTTTCAAAAAAATATTTTCTGCCGGTTACGTTTTTGAGGGCTGATTTCTTGTCCTGTGATAAACAGCCTTCTGTTTCCATCACCAAAGGTTTCAGGGAATCATTTGCAAGCTTCTGGCACCATTTTTGAGTGAATTGCCAAAAGTCAGATTAGGGCTTAGGGATCATTTGCAAGCTTCTGGCACCATTTTTGAGTGAATTGCCAAAAGTCAGATTTTTGCTGAAATTGTGACCCCGGGGCTTAGGGATTTTTTCAAAAAAATATTTTCTGCCGGTTACGTTTTTGAGGGCTGATTTCTTGTCCGGTGAAAAAAAGCCTTCTGTTTCCATCGCCACAGCTTTCAGGGGATCATTTGCAAGCTTCTGGCACCATTTTTGAGTGAATTGCCAAAAGTCAGATTAGGGCTTAGGGATCATTTGCAAGCTTCTGGCACCATTTTTGAGTGAATTGCCAAAAGTCAGATTTTTGCTGAAATTGTGACCCCGGGGCTTAGGGATTTTTTCAAAAAAATATTTTCTGCCGGTTAAATTTTTGAGGGCTGATTTCTTGTCCTGTGATAAAAAAGCCTTCTGTTTCCATCGCCAAAGCTTTCAGGGGATCATTTGCAAGCTTCTGGCACCATTTTTGAGTGAATTGCCAAAAGTCAGATTTTTGCTGAAATTGTGACCCCGGGGCTTAGGGATTTTTTCAAAAAAATATTTTCTGCCGGTTACGTTTTTGAGGGCTGATTTCTTGTCCTGTAATAAAAAGCCTTCTGTTTCCATCGCCAAAGCTTTCAGGGGATCATTTGAAAGCTTCTGGCACCATTTTTGAGTGAATTGCCAAAAGTCAGATTTTTGCTGAAATTGTGAAATTGCAAGCTTCTGGCACCATTTTTGAGTGAATTGCCAAAAGTCAGATTTTTGCTGAAATTGTGACCCCGGGGCTTAGGGATTTTTTCAAAAAAATATTTTCTGCCGGTTAAGTTTTTGAGGGCTGATTTCTTGTCCTGTGATAAAAAGCCTTCTGTTTCCATCGCCAAAGCTTTCAGGGGATCATTTGCAACCTTCTGGCACCATTTTTGAGTAAATTGCCAAAAGTCAGATTTTTGCTGAAATTGTGAAATTGCAAGCTTCTGGCACCATTTTTGAGTGAATTGCCAAAAGTCAGATTTTTGCTGAAATTGTGACCCCGGGGCTTAGGGATTTTTTCAAAAAAATATTTTCTGCCGGTTACGTTTTTGAGGGCTGATTTCTTGTCCGGTGATAAAAAGCCTTCTGTTTCCATCGCCACAGCTTTCAGGGGATCATTTGCAAGCTTCTGGCACCATTTTTGAGTGAATTGCCAAAAGTCAGATTAGGGCTTAGGGATCATTTGCAAGCTTCTGGCACCATTTTTGAGTGAATTGCCAAAAGTCAGATTTTTGCTGAAATTGTGACCCCGGGGCTTAGGGATTTTTTCAAAAAAATATTTTCTGCCGGTTACGTTTTTGAGGGCTGATTTCTTGTCCGGTGATAAAAAGCCTTCTGTTTCCATCGCCACAGCTTTCAGGGGATCATTTGCAAGCTTCTGGCACCATTTTTGAGTGAATTGCCAAAAGTCAGATTAGGGCTTAGGGATCATTTGCAAGCTTCTGGCACCATTTTTGAGTGAATTGCCAAAAGTCAGATTTTGGCTGAAATTGTGACCCCGGGGCTTAGGGATTTTTTCAAAAAAATATTTTCTGCCGGTTACGTTTTTGAGGGCTGATTTATTGTCCTGTGATAAAAAGTCTTCTGTTTCCATCGCCAAAGCTTTCAGGGGATCATTTGCAAGCTTCTGGCACCATTTTTGAGTGAATTGCCAAAAGTCAGATTTTTGCTGAAATTGTGACCCCGGGGCTTAGGGATTTTTTCAAAAAAATATTTTCTGCCGGTTACGTTTTTGAGGGCTGATTTCTTGTCCTGTGATAAAAAGCCTTCTGTTTCCATCGCCAAAGCTTTCAGGGGATCATTTGCAAGCTTCTGGCACCATTTTTGAGTGAATTGGCAAAAGTCAGATTTTTGCTGAAATTGTGACCCCGGGGCTTAGGGATTTTTTCAAAAAAATATTTTCTGCCGGTTACGTTTTTGGGGGCTGATTTCTTGTCCTGTGATAAAAAGCCTTCTGTTTCCATGGCCAAAGCTTTCAGGGGATCATTTGCAAGCTTCTGGCACCATTTTTGAGTGAATTGCCAAAAGTCAGATTTTTGCTGAAATTGTGACCCCGGGGCTTTGGGATTTTTTCAAAAAAATATTTTCTGCCGGTTACGTTTTTGAGGGCTGATTTCTTGTCCTGTGATAAAAAGCCTTCTGTTTCCATCGCCAAAGGTTTCAGGGAATCATTTGCAAGCTTCTGGCACCATTTTTGAGTGAATTGCCAAAAGTCAGATTAGGGCTTAGGGATCATTTGCAAGCTTCTGGCACCATTTTTGAGTGAATTGCCAAAAGTCAGATTTTTGCTGAAATTGTGACCCCGGGGCTTCGGGATTTTTTCAAAAAAATATTTTCTGCCGGTTAAGTTTTGGAGCGCGGATTTCTTGTCCTGTGATAAAAAGCCTTCTGTTTCCATCGCCAAAGCTTTCAGGGGATCATTTGCAAGCTTCTGGCACCATTTTTGAGTGAATTGCCAAAAGTCAGATTTTTGCTGAAATTGTGACCCCGGGGCTTAGGGATTTTTTCAAAAAAAAAATTCTGCCGGTTACGTTTTTGAGGGCTGATTTCTTGTCCTGTGATAAAAAGCCTTCTGTTTCCATCGCCAAAGCTTTCAGGGGATCATTTGCAAGCTTCTGGCACCATTTTTGAGTGAATTGCCAAAAGTCAGATTAGGGCTTAGGGATCATTTGCAAGCTTCTGGCACCATTTTTGAGTGAATTGCCAAAAGTCAGATTTTTGCTGAAATTGTGACCCCGGGGCTTAGGGATTTTTTCAAAAAAATATTTTCTGCCGGTTACGTTTTTGAGGGCTGATTTCTTGTCCGGTGATAAAAAGCCTTCTGTTTCCATCGCCACAGCTTTCAGGGGATCATTTGCAAGCTTCTGGCACCATTTTTGAGTGAATTGCCAAAAGTCAGATTAGGGCTTAGGGATCATTTGCAAGCTTCTGGCACCATTTTTGAGTGAATTGCCAAAAGTCAGATTTTTGCTGAAATTGTGACCCCGGGGCTTAGGGATTTTTTCAAAAAAATATTTTCTGCCGGTTACGTTTTTGAGGGCTGATTTCTTGTCCGGTGATAAAAAGCCTTCTGTTTCCATCGCCACAGCTTTCAGGGGATCATTTGCAAGCTTCTGGCACCATTTTTGAGTGAATTGCCAAAAGTCAGATTTTGGCTGAAATTGTGACCCCGGGGCTTAGGGATTTTTTCAAAAAAATATTTTCTGCCGGTTACGTTTTTGAGGGCTGATTTCTTGTCCTGTGATAAAAAGCCTTCTGTTTCCATCGCCAAAGCTTTCAGGGGATCATTTGCAAGCTTCTGGCACCATTTTTGAGTGAATTGCCAAAAGTCAGATTTTTGCTGAAATTGTGACCCCGGGGCTTAGGGATTTTTTCAAAAAAATATTTTCTGCCGGTTACGTTTTTGAGGGCTGATTTCTTGTCCTGTGATAAAAAGCCTTCTGTTTCCATCGCCAAAGCTTTCAGGGGATCATTTGCAAGCTTCTGGCACCATTTTTGAGTGAATTGGCAAAAGTCAGATTTTTGCTGAAATTGTGACCCCGGGGCTTAGGGATTTTTTAAAAAAATATTTTCTGCCGGTTACGTTTTTGGGGGCTGATTTCTTGTCCTGTGATAAAAAGCCTTCTGTTTCCATGGCCAAAGCTTTCAGGGGATCATTTGCAAGCTTCTGGCACCATTTTTGAGTGAATTACCAAAAGTCAGATTAGGGCTTAGGGATCATTTGCAAGCTTCTGGCACCATTTTTGAGTGAATTGCCAAAAGTCAGATTTTTGCTGAAATTGTGACCCCGGGGCTTAGGGATTTTTTCAAAAAAATATTTTCTGCCGGTTAAGTTTTGGAGCGTGGATTTCTTGTCCTGTGATAAAAAGCCTTCTGTTTCCATCGCCAAAGCTTTCAGGGGATCATTTGCAAGCTTCTGGCACCATTTTTGAGTGAATTGCCAAAAGTCAGATTAGGGCTTAGGGATCATCTGCAAGCTTCTGGCACCATTTTTGAGTGAATTGCCAAAAGTCAGATTTTTGCTGAAATTGTGACCCCGGGGCTTAGGGATTTTTTCAAAAAAATATTTTCTGCTGGTTACGTTTTTGAGGGCTGATTTCTTGTCCGGTGATAAAAAGCCTTCTGTTTCCATCGCCACAGCTTTCAGGGGATCATTTGCAAGCTTCTGGCACCATTTTTGAGTGAATTGCCAAAAGTCAGATTAGGGCTTAGGGATCATTTGCAAGCTTCTGGCACCATTTTTGAGTGAATTGCCAAAAGTCAGATTTTTGCTGAAATTGTGACCACGGGGCTTAGGGATTTTTTCAAAAAAATATTTTCTGCCGGTTACGTTTTTGAGGGCTGATTTCTTGTCCGGTGATAAAAAGCCTTCTGTTTCCATCGCCACAGCTTTCAGGGGATCATTTGCAAGCTTCTGGCACCATTTTTGAGTGAATTGCCAAAAGTCAGATTTTGGCTGAAATTGTGACCCCGGGGCTTAGGGATTTTTTCAAAAAAATATTTTCTGCCGGTTACGTTTTTGAGGGCTGATTTCTTGTCCTGTGATAAAAAGCCTTCTGTTTCCATCGCCAAAGCTTTCAGGGGATCATTTGCAAGCTTCTGGCACCATTTTTGAGTGAATTGCCAAAAGTCAGATTTTTGCTGAAATTGTGACCCCGGGGCTTAGGGATTTTTTCAAAAAAATATTTTCTGTCGGTTACGTTTTTGAGGGATGATTTCTTGTCCTGTGATAAAAAGCCTTCTGTTTCCATCGCCAAAGGTTTCAGGGGATCATTTGCAAGCTTCTGGCACCATTTTTGAGTGAATTGCCAAAAGTCAGATTAGGGCTTAGGGATCATTTGCAAGCTTCTGGCACCATTTTTGAGTGAATTGCCAAAAGTCAGATTTTTGCTGAAATTGTGACCCCGGGGCTTAGGGATTGTTTCAAAAAAATATTTTCTTCCGGTTACGTTTTTGAGGGCTGATTTCTTGTCCTGTGATAAAAAGTCTTCTGTTTCCATCGCCAAAGCTTTCAGGGGATCATTTGCAAGCTTCTGGCACCATTTTTGAGTGAATTGCCAAAAGTCAGATTTTTGCTGAAATTGTGACCCCGGGGCTTAGGGATTTTTTCAAAAAAATATTTTCTGCCGGTTACGTTTTTGAGGGCTGATTTCTTGTCCTGTGATAAAAAGCCTTCTGTTTCTATGGCCAAAGCTTTCAGGGGATCATTTGCAAGCTTCTGGCACCATTTTTGAGTGAATTGCCAAAAGTCAGATTTTTGCTGAAATTGTGACCCCGGGGCTTATAGATTTTTTCAAAAAAATATTTTCTGCCGGTTACGTTTTTGAGGGCTGATTTCTTGTCCTGTGATAAACAGCCTTCTGTTTCCATCACCAAAGGTTTCAGGGAATCATTTGCAAGCTTCTGGCACCATTTTTGAGTGAATTGCCAAAAGTCAGATTAGGGCTTAGGGATCATTTGCAAGCTTCTGGCACCATTTTTGAGTGAATTGCCAAAAGTCAGATTTTTGCTGAAATTGTGACCCCGGGGCTTAGGGATTTTTTCAAAAAAATATTTTCTGCCGGTTAAGTTTTAGAGCGCGGATTTCTTGTCCTGTGATAAAAAGCCTTCTGTTTCCATCGCCAAAGCTTTCAGGGGATCATTTGCAAGCTTCTGGCACCATTTTTGAGTGAATTGCCAAAAGTCAGATTTTTGCTGAAATTGTGACCCCGGGGCTTAGGGATTTTTTCAAAAAAATATTTTCTGCCGGTTACGTTTTTGAGGGCTGATTTCTTGTCCGGTGAAAAAAAGCCTTCTGTTTCCATCGCCACAGCTTTCAGGGGATCATTTGCAAGCTTCTGGCACCATTTTTGAGTGAATTGCCAAAAGTCAGATTAGGGCTTAGGGATCATTTGCAAGCTTCTGGCACCATTTTTGAGTGAATTGCCAAAAGTCAGATTTTTGCTGAAATTGTGACCCCGGGGCTTAGGGATTTTTTCAAAAAAATATTTTCTGCCGGTTAAATTTTTGAGGGCTGATTTCTTGTCCTGTGATAAAAAAGCCTTCTGTTTCCATCGCCAAAGCTTTCAGGGGATCATTTGCAAGCTTCTGGCACCATTTTTGAGTGAATTGCCAAAAGTCAGATTTTTGCTGAAATTGTGACCCCGGGGCTTAGGGATTTTTTCAAAAAAATATTTTCTGCCGGTTACGTTTTTGAGGGCTGATTTCTTGTCCTGTAATAAAAAGCCTTCTGTTTCCATCGCCAAAGCTTTCAGGGGATCATTTGAAAGCTTCTGGCACCATTTTTGAGTGAATTGCCAAAAGTCAGATTAGGGCTTAGGGATCATTTGCAAGCTTCTGGCACCATTTTTGAGTGAATTGCCAAAAGTCAGATTTTTGCTGAAATTGTGACCCCGGGGCTTAGGGATTTTTTCAAAAAAATATTTTCTGCCGGTTACGTTTTTGAGGGCTGATTTCTTGTCCTGTGATAAAAAGCCTTCTGTTTCCATGGCCAAAGCTTTCAGGGGATCATTTGCAAGCTTCTGGCACCATTTTTGAGTGAATTGCCAAAAGCCAGATTTTTGCTGAAATTGTGACCCCGGGGCTTAGGGATTTTTTCAAAAAAATATTTTCTTCCGGTTACGTTTTTGAGGGCTGATTTCTTGTCCTGTGATAAAAAGCCTTCTGTTTCCATCGCCACAGCTTTCAGGGGATCATTTGCAAGCTTCTGGCACCATTTTTGAATGAATTGCCAAAAGTCAGATTTTTGCTGAAATTGTGACCCCGGGGCTTAGGGATTTTTTCAAAAAAATATTTTCTGCCGGTTACGTTTTTGAGGGCTGATTTCTTCTCCTGTGATAAAAAGCCTTCTGTTTCCATCGCCAACGCTTTCAGGGGATCATTTGCAAGCTTCTGGCACCATTTTTGAGTGAATTGCCAAAAGTCAGATTTTTGCTGAAATTGTGACCCCGGGGCTTAGGGATTTTTTCAAAAAAATATTTTCTGCCGGTTAAGTTTTTGAGGGCTGATTTCTTGTCCTGTGATAAAAAGCCTTCTGTTTCCATCGCCAAAGCTTTCAGGGGATCATTTGCAAGCTTCTGGCACCATTTTTGAGTGAATTGCCAAAAGTCAGATTTTTGCTGAAATAGTGACCCCGGGGCTTAGGGATTTTTTCAAAAAAATATTTTCTGCCGGTTACGTTTTTGAGGGCTGATTTCTTGTCCTGTGATAAAAAGCCTTCTGTTTCCATCGCCAAAGCTTTCAGGGGATCATTTGCAAGCTTCTGGCACCATTTTTGAGTGAATTGCCAAAAGTCAGATTTTGGCTGAAATTGTGACCCCGGGGCTTAGGGATTTTTTCAAAAAAATATTTTCTGCCGGTTAAGTTTTTGAGGGCTGATTTCTTGTCCTGTGATAAAAAGCCTTCTGTTTCCATCGCCAAAGCTTTCAGGGGATCATTTGCAAGCTTCTGGCACCATTTTTGAGTGAATTGCCAAAAGTCAGATTTTTGCTGAAATTGTGACCCCGGGGCTTAGGGATTTTTTCAAAAAAACATTTTCTGCCGGTTACGTTTTTGAGGGCTGATTTCTTGTCTTGTGATAAAAAGCCTTCTGTTTCCATCGCCAAAGCTTTCTGGGGATCATTTGCAAGCTTCTGGCACCATTTTTGAGTGAATTGCCAAAAGTCAGATTTTTGCTGAAATTGTGACCCCGGGGCTTAGGGATTTTTTCAAAAAAATATTTTCTGCCGGTTACGTTTTTGAGGGCTGATTTCTTGTCCTGTGATAAAAAGCCTTCTGTTTCCATCGCCAAAGCTTTCAGGGGTCATTTGCAAGCTTCTGGCACCATTTTTGAGTGAATTGCCAAAAGTCAGATTAGGGCTTAGGGATCATTTGCAAGCTTCTGGCACCATTTTTGAGTGAATTGCCAAAAGTCAGATTTTTGCTGAAATTGTGACCCCGGGGCTTAGGGATTTTTTCAAAAAAATATTTTCTGCCGGTTACGTTTTTGAGGGCTGATTTCTTGTCCGGTGATAAAAAGCCTTCTGTTTCCATCGCCACAGCTTTCAGGGGATCATTTGCAAGCTTCTGGCACCATTTTTGAGTGAATTGCCAAAAGTCAGATTTTGGCTGAAATTGTGACCCCGGGGCTTAGGGATTTTTTCAAAAAAATATTTTCTGCCGGTTACGTTTTTGAGGGCTGATTTCTTGTCCTGTGATAAAAAGCCTTCTGTTTCCATCGCCAAAGCTTTCAGGGGATCATTTGCAAGCTTCTGGCACCATTTTTGAGTGAATTGCCAAAAGTCAGATTTTTGCTGAAATTGTGACCCCGGGGCTTAGGGATTTTTTCAAAAAAATATTTTCTGTCGGTTACGTTTTTGAGGGATGATTTCTTGTCCTGTGATAAAAAGCCTTCTGTTTCCATCGCCAAAGGTTTCAGGGGATCATTTGCAAGCTTCTGGCACCATTTTTGAGTGAATTGCCAAAAGTCAGATTAGGGCTTAGGGATCATTTGCAAGCTTCTGGCACCATTTTTGAGTGAATTGCCAAAAGTCAGATTTTTGCTGAAATTGTGACCCCGGGGCTTAGGGATTGTTTCAAAAAAATATTTTCTTCCGGTTACGTTTTTGAGGGCTGATTTCTTGTCCTGTGATAAAAAGTCTTCTGTTTCCATCGCCAAAGCTTTCAGGGGATCATTTGCAAGCTTCTGGCACCATTTTTGAGTGAATTGCCAAAAGTCAGATTTTTGCTGAAATTGTGACCCCGGGGCTTAGGGATTTTTTCAAAAAAATATTTTCTGCCGGTTACGTTTTTGAGGGCTGATTTCTTGTCCTGTGATAAAAAGCCTTCTGTTTCTATGGCCAAAGCTTTCAGGGGATCATTTGCAAGCTTCTGGCACCATTTTTGAGTGAATTGCCAAAAGTCAGATTTTTGCTGAAATTGTGACCCCGGGGCTTATAGATTTTTTCAAAAAAATATTTTCTGCCGGTTACGTTTTTGAGGGCTGATTTCTTGTCCTGTGATAAACAGCCTTCTGTTTCCATCACCAAAGGTTTCAGGGAATCATTTGCAAGCTTCTGGCACCATTTTTGAGTGAATTGCCAAAAGTCAGATTAGGGCTTAGGGATCATTTGCAAGCTTCTGGCACCATTTTTGAGTGAATTGCCAAAAGTCAGATTTTTGCTGAAATTGTGACCCCGGGGCTTAGGGATTTTTTCAAAAAAATATTTTCTGCCGGTTAAGTTTTAGAGCGCGGATTTCTTGTCCTGTGATAAAAAGCCTTCTGTTTCCATCGCCAAAGCTTTCAGGGGATCATTTGCAAGCTTCTGGCACCATTTTTGAGTGAATTGCCAAAAGTCAGATTTTTGCTGAAATTGTGACCCCGGGGCTTAGGGATTTTTTCAAAAAAATATTTTCTGCCGGTTACGTTTTTGAGGGCTGATTTCTTGTCCGGTGAAAAAAAGCCTTCTGTTTCCATCGCCACAGCTTTCAGGGGATCATTTGCAAGCTTCTGGCACCATTTTTGAGTGAATTGCCAAAAGTCAGATTAGGGCTTAGGGATCATTTGCAAGCTTCTGGCACCATTTTTGAGTGAATTGCCAAAAGTCAGATTTTTGCTGAAATTGTGACCCCGGGGCTTAGGGATTTTTTCAAAAAAATATTTTCTGCCGGTTAAATTTTTGAGGGCTGATTTCTTGTCCTGTGATAAAAAAGCCTTCTGTTTCCATCGCCAAAGCTTTCAGGGGATCATTTGCAAGCTTCTGGCACCATTTTTGAGTGAATTGCCAAAAGTCAGATTTTTGCTGAAATTGTGACCCTGGGGCTTAGGGATTTTTTCAAAAAAATATTTTCTGCCGGTTACGTTTTTGAGGGCTGATTTCTTGTCCTGTAATAAAAAGCCTTCTGTTTCCATCGCCAAAGCTTTCAGGGGATCATTTGAAAGCTTCTGGCACCATTTTTGAGTGAATTGCCAAAAGTCAGATTAGGGCTTAGGGATCATTTGCAAGCTTCTGGCACCATTTTTGAGTGAATTGCCAAAAGTCAGATTTTTGCTGAAATTGTGACCCCGGGGCTTAGGGATTTTTTCAAAAAAATATTTTCTGCCGGTTACGTTTTTGAGGGCTGATTTCTTGTCCTGTGATAAAAAGCCTTCTGTTTCCATGGCCAAAGCTTTCAGGGGATCATTTGCAAGCTTCTGGCACCATTTTTGAGTGAATTGCCAAAAGCCAGATTTTTGCTGAAATTGTGACCCCGGGGCTTAGGGATTTTTTCAAAAAAATATTTTCTTCCGGTTACGTTTTTGAGGGCTGATTTCTTGTCCTGTGATAAAAAGCCTTCTGTTTCCATCGCCACAGCTTTCAGGGGATCATTTGCAAGCTTCTGGCACCATTTTTGAATGAATTGCCAAAAGTCAGATTTTTGCTGAAATTGTGACCCCGGGGCTTAGGGATTTTTTCAAAAAAATATTTTCTGCCGGTTACGTTTTTGAGGGCTGATTTCTTCTCCTGTGATAAAAAGCCTTCTGTTTCCATCGCCAACGCTTTCAGGGGATCATTTGCAAGCTTCTGGCACCATTTTTGAGTGAATTGCCAAAAGTCAGATTTTTGCTGAAATTGTGACCCCGGGGCTTAGGGATTTTTTCAAAAAAATATTTTCTGCCGGTTAAGTTTTTGAGGGCTGATTTCTTGTCCTGTGATAAAAAGCCTTCTGTTTCCATCGCCAAAGCTTTCAGGGGATCATTTGCAAGCTTCTGGCACCATTTTTGAGTGAATTGCCAAAAGTCAGATTTTTGCTGAAATAGTGACCCCGGGGCTTAGGGATTTTTTCAAAAAAATATTTTCTGCCGGTTACGTTTTTGAGGGCTGATTTCTTGTCCTGTGATAAAAAGCCTTCTGTTTCCATCGCCAAAGCTTTCAGGGGATCATTTGCAAGCTTCTGGCACCATTTTTGAGTGAATTGCCAAAAGTCACATTTTGGCTGAAATTGTGACCCCGGGGCTTAGGGATTTTTTCAAAAAAATATTTTCTGCCGGTTAAGTTTTTGAGGGCTGATTTCTTGTCCTGTGATAAAAAGCCTTCTGTTTCCATCGCCAAAGCTTTCAGGGGATCATTTGCAAGCTTCTGGCACCATTTTTGAGTGAATTGCCAAAAGTCAGATTTTTGCTGAAATTGTGACCCCGGGGCTTAGGGATTTTTTCAAAAAAACATTTTCTGCCGGTTACGTTTTTGAGGGCTGATTTCTTGTCTTGTGATAAAAAGCCTTCTGTTTCCATCGCCAAAGCTTTCTGGGGATCATTTGCAAGCTTCTGGCACCATTTTTGAGTGAATTGCCAAAAGTCAGATTTTTGCTGAAATTGTGACCCCGGGGCTTAGGGATTTTTTCAAAAAAATATTTTCTGCCGGTTACGTTTTTGAGGGCTGATTTCTTGTCCTGTGAGAAAAAGCCTTCTGTTTCCATCGCCAAAGCTTTCAGGGGATCATTTGCAAGCTTCTGGCACCATTTTTGAGTGAATTGCCAAAAGTCAGATTTTTGCTGAAATTGTGACCCCGGGGCTTAGGGATTTTTTCAAAAAAATATTTTCTGCCGGTTACGTTTTTGAGGGCTGATTTCTTGTCCTGTGATAAAAAGCCTTCTGTTTCCATCGCCAAAGCTTTCAGGGGATCATTTGCAAGCTTCTGGCACCATTTTTGAGTGAATTGCCAAAAGTCAGATTTTTGCTGAAATTGTGACCCCGGGGCTTAGGGATTTTTTCAAAAAAACATTTTCTGCCGGTTACGTTTTTGAGGGCTGATTTCTTCTCCTGTGATAAAAAGCCTTCTGTTTCCATCGCCAAAGCTTTCAGGGGATCATTTGCAAGCTTCTGGCACCATTTTTGAGTGAATTGCCAAAAGTCAGATTTTTGCTGAAATTGTGACTCCGGGGCTTAGGGATTTTTTCAAAAAAATATTTTCTGCCGGTTACGTTTTTGAGGGCTGATTTCTTGTCCTGTGATAAAAAGCCTTCTGTTTCCATCGCCAAAGCTTTCAGGGGATCATTTGCAAGCTTCTGGCACCATTTTTGAGTGAATTGCCAAAAGTCAGATTTTTGCTGAAATAGTGACCCCGGGGCTTAGGGATTTTTTAAAAAAAATATTTTCTGCCGGTTAAGTTTTTGAGGGCTGATTTCTTGTCCTGTGAGAAAAAGCCTTCTGTTTCCATCGCCAAAGCTTTCAGGGGATCATTTGCAAGCTTCTGGCACCATTTTTGAGTGAATTGCCAAAAGTCAGATTTTTGCTGAAATTGTGACCCCGGGGCTTAGGGATTTTTTCAAAAAAACATTTTCTGCCGGTTACGTTTTTGAGGGCTGATTTCTTGTCCTGTGATAAAAAGCCTTCTGTTTCCATCGCCAAAGCTTTCAGGGGATCATTTGCAAGCTTCTGGCACCATTTTTGAGTGAATTGCCAAAAGTCAGATTTTTGCTGAAATTGTGACCCCGGGGCTTAGGGATTTTTTCAAAAAAACATTTTCTGCCGGTTACGTTTTTGAGGGCTGATTTCTTGTCCTGTGATAAAAAGCCTTCTGTTTCCATCGCCAAAGCTTTCAGGTGATCATTTGCAAGCTTCTGGCACCATTTTTGAGCGAATTGCCAAAAGTCACATTTTTGCTGAAATTGTGACCCCGGGGCTTAGGGATTTTTTCAAAAAAACATTTTCTGCCGGTTACGTTTTTGAGGGCTGATTTCTTGTCCTGTGATAAAAAGCCTTCTGTTTCCATCGCCAAAGCTTTCTGGGGATCATTTGCAAGCTTCTGGCACCATTTTTGAGTGAATTGCCAAAAGTCAGATTTTTGCTGAAATTGTGACCCCGGGGCTTAGGGATTTTTTCAAAAAAATATTTTCTGCCGGTTAAGTTTTTGAGGGCTGATTTCTTGTCCTGTGATAAAAAGCCTTCTGTTTCCATCGCCACAGCTTTCAGGGGATCATTTGCAAGCTTCTGGCACCATTTTTGAATGAATTGCCAAAAGTCAGATTTTTGCTGAAATTGTGACCCCGGGGCTTAGGGATTTTTTCAAAAAAATATTTTCTGCCGGTTACGTTTTTGAGGGCTGATTTCTTCTCCTGTGATAAAAAGCCTTCTGTTTCCATCGCCAACGCTTTCAGGGGATCATTTGCAAGCTTCTGGCACCATTTTTGAGTGAATTGCCAAAAGTCAGATTTTTACTGAAATTGTGACCCCGGGGCTTAGGGATTTTTTCAAAAAAAAATTTCTGCCGGTTACGTTTTTGAGGGCTGATTTCTTGTCCTGTGATAAAAAGCCTTCTGTTTCCATCGCCAAAGCTTTCAGGGGATCATTTGCAAGCTTCTGGCACCATTTTTGAGTGAATTGCCAAAAGTCAGATTTTTGCTGAAATTGTGACCCCGGGGCTTAGGGATTTTTTCAAAAAAACATTTTCTGCCGGTTACGTTTTTGAGGGCTGATTTCTTGTCCTGTGATAAAAAGCCTTCTGTTTCCGTCGCCAAAGCTTTCTGGGGATCATTTGCAAGCTTCTGGCACCATTTTTGAGTGAATTGCCAAAAGTCAGATTTTTGCTGAAATTGTGACCCCGGGGCTTAGGGATTTTTTCAAAAAAATATTTTCTGCCGGTTAAGTTTTTGAGGGCTGATTTCTTGTCCTGTGATAAAAAGCCTTCTGTTTCCATCGCCAAAGCTTTCAGGGGATCATTTGCAAGCTTTTGGCACCATTTTTGAGTGAATTGCCAAATGTCAGATTTTTGCTGAAATTGTGACCCCGGGGCTTAGGAATTTTTTCAAAAAAATATTTTCTGCCGGTTACGTTTTTGAGGGCTGATTTCTCGTCCTGTGATAAAAAGCCTTCTGTTTCCATCGCCAAAGCTTTCAGGGGATCATTTGCAAGCTTCTGGCACCATTTTTGAGTGAAATGCCAAAAGTCAGATTTTTGCTGAAATTGTGACCCCGGGGCTTAGGGATTTTTTCAAAAAAATATTTTCTGCCGGTTACGTTTTTGAGGGCTGATTTCTTGTCCTGTGATAAAAAGCCTTCTGTTTCCATCGCCAAAGCTTTCAGGGGATCATTTGCAAGCTTCTGGCACCATTTTTGAGTGAATTGCCAAAAGTCAGATTTTTGCTGAAATTGTGACCCCGGGGCTTAGGGATTTTTTCAAAAAAACATTTTCTGCCGGTTACGTTTTTGAGGGCTGATTTCTTGTCCTGTGATAAAAAGCCTTCTGTTTCCATCGCCAAAGCTTTCAGGGGATCATTTGCAAGCTTCTGGCACCATTTTTGAGTGAATTGCCAAAAGTCAGATTTTTGCTGAAATTGTGACCCCGGGGCTTAGGGATTTTTTCAAAAAAATATTTTCTGCCGGTTACGTTTTTGAGGGCTGATTTCTTGTCCGGTGATAAAAAGCCTTCTGTTTCCATCGCCACAGCTTTCAGGGGATCATTTGCAAGCTTCTGGCACCATTTTTGAGTGAATTGCCAAAAGTCAGATTAGGGCTTAGGGATCATTTGCAAGCTTCTGGCACCATTTTTGAGTGAATTGCCAAAAGTCAGATTTTTGCTGAAATTGTGACCCCGGGGCTTAGGGATTTTTTCAAAAAAATATTTTCTGCCGGTTAAATTTTTGAGGGCTGATTTCTTGTCCTGTGATAAAAAAAGCCTTCTGTTTCCATCGCCAAAGCTTTCAGGGGATCATTTGCAAGCTTCTGGCACCATTTTTGAGTGAATTGCCAAAAGTCAGATTTTTGCTGAAATTGTGACCCCGGGGCTTAGGGATTTATTCAAAAAAATATTTTCTGCCGGTTACGTTTTTGAGGGCTGATTTCTTGTCCTGTAATAAAAAGCCTTCTGTTTCCATCGCCAAAGCTTTCAGGGGATCATTTGAAAGCTTCTGGCACCATTTTTGAGTGAATTGCCAAAAGTCAGATTAGGGCTTAGGGATCATTTGCAAGCTTCTGGGACCATTTTTGAGTGAATTGCCAAAAGTCAGATTTTTGCTGAAATTGTGACCCCGGGGCTTAGGGATTTTTTCAAAAAAATATTTTCTGCCGGTTACGTTTTTGAGGGCTGATTTCTTGTCCTGTGATAAAAAGCCTTCTGTTTCCATGGCCAAAGCTTTCAGGGGATCATTTGCAAGCTTCTGGCACCATTTTTGAGTGAATTGCCAAAAGCCAGATTTTTGCTGAAATTGTGACCCCGGGGCTTAGGGATTTTTTCAAAAAAATATTTTCTTCCGGTTACGTTTTTGAGGGCTGATTTCTTGTCCTGTGATAAAAAGCCTTCTGTTTCCATCGCCACAGCTTTCAGGGGATCATTTGCAAGCTTCTGGAACCATTTTTGAATGAATTGCCAAAAGTCAGATTTTTGCTGAAATTGTGACCCCGGGGCTTAGGGATTTTTTCAAAAAAATATTTTCTGCCGGTTACGTTTTTGAGGGCTGATTTCTTCTCCTGTGATAAAAAGCCTTCTGTTTCCATCGCCAAAGCTTTCAGGGGATCATTTGCAAGCTTCTGGCACCATTTTTGAGTGAATTGCCAAAAGTCAGATTTTTGCTGAAATTGTGACCCCGGGGCTTAGGGATTTTTTCAAAAAAATATTTTCTGCCGGTTACGTTTTTGAGGGCTGATTTCTTGTCCTGTGATAAAAAGCCTTCTGTTTCCATCGCCAAAGCTTTCAGGGGATCATTTGCAAGCTTCTGGCACCATTTTTGAGTGAATTGCCAAAAGTCAGATTTTTGCTGAAATAGTGACCCCGGGGCTTAGGGATTTTTTCAAAAAAAATATTTTCTGCCGGTTACGTTTTTGAGGGCTGATTTCTTGTCCTGTGATAAAAAGCCTTCTGTTTCCATCGCCAAAGCTTTCAGGGGATCATTTGCAAGCTTCTGGCACCATTTTTGAGTGAATTGCCAAAAGTCAGATTTTGGCTGAAATTGTGACCCCGGGGCTTAGGGATTTTTTAAAAAAAATATTTTCTGCCGGTTAAGTTTTTGAGGGCTGATTTCTTGTCCTGTGAGAAAAAGCCTTCTGTTTCCATCGCCAAAGCTTTCAGGGGATCATTTGCAAGCTTCTGGCACCATTTTTGAGTGAATTGCCAAAAGTCAGATTTTTGCTGAAATTGTGACCCCGGGGCTTAGGGATTTTTTCAAAAAAACATTTTCTGCCGGTTACGTTTTTGAGGGCTGATTTCTTGTCCTGTGATAAAAAGCCTTCTGTTTCCATCGCCAAAGCTTTCAGGGGATCATTTGCAAGCTTCTGGCACCATTTTTGAGTGAATTGCCAAAAGTCAGATTTTTGCTGAAATTGTGACCCCGGGGCTTAGGGATTTTTTCAAAAAAACATTTTCTGCCGGTTACGTTTTTGAGGGCTGATTTCTTGTCCTGTGATAAAAAGCCTTCTGTTTCCATCGCCAAAGCTTTCTGGGGATCATTTGCAAGCTTCTGGCACCATTTTTGAGTGAATTGCCAAAAGTCAGATTTTTGCTGAAATTGTGACCCCGGGGCTTAGGGATTTTTTCAAAAAAATATTTTCTGCCGGTTACGTTTTTGAGGGCTGATTTCTTCTCCTGTGATAAAAAGCCTTCTGTTTCCATCGCCAACGCTTTCAGGGGATCATTTGCAAGCTTCTGGCACCATTTTTGAGTGAATTGCCAAAAGTCAGATTTTTACTGAAATTGTGACCCCGGGGCTTAGGGATTTTTTCAAAAAAATATTTTCTGCCGGTTACGTTTTTGAGGGCTGATTTCTTGTCCTGTGATAAAAAGCCTTCTGTTTCCATCGCCAAAGCTTTCAGGGGATCATTTGCAAGCTTCTGGCACCATTTTTGAGTGAATTGCCAAAAGTCAGATTTTTGCTGAAATAGTGACCCCGGGGCTTAGGGATTTTTTCAAAAAAATATTTTCTGCCGGTTACGTTTTTGAGGGCTGATTTCTTGTCCTGTGATAAAAAGCCTTCTGTTTCCATCGCCAAAGCTTTCAGGGGATCATTTGCAAGCTTCTGGCACCATTTTTGAGTGAATTGCCAAAAGTCAGATTTTGGCTGAAATTGTGACCCCGGGGCTTAGGGATTTTTTCAAAAAAATATTTTCTGCCGGTTAAGTTTTTGAGGGCTGATTTCTTGTCCTGTGATAAAAAGCCTTCTGTTTCCATCGCCAAAGCTTTCAGGGGATCATTTGCAAGCTTCTGGCACCATTTTTGAGTGAATTGCCAAAAGTCAGATTTTTGCTGAAATTGTGACCCCGGGGCTTAGGGATTTTTTCAAAAAAATATTTTCTGTCGGTTACGTTTTTGAGGGCTGATTTCTTGTCCTGTGAGAAAAAGCCTTCTGTTTCCATCGCCAAAGCTTTCAGGGGATCATTTGCAAGCTTCTGGCACCATTTTTGAGTGAATTGCCAAAAGTCAGATTTTTGCTGAAATTGTGACCCCGGGGCTTAGGGATTTTTTCAAAAAAACATTTTCTGCCGGTTACGTTTTTGAGGGCTGATTTCTTGTCCTGTGATAAAAAGCCTTCTGTTTCCATCGCCAAAGCTTTCAGGGGATCATTTGCAAGCTTCTGGCACCATTTTTGAGTGAATTGCCAAAAGTCAGATTTTTGCTGAAATTGTGACCCCGGGGCTTAGGGATTTTTTCAAAAAAACATTTTCTGCCGGTTACGTTTTTGAGGGCTGATTTCTTGTCCTGTGATAAAAAGCCTTCTGTTTCCATCGCCAAAGCTTTCTGGGGATCATTTGCAAGCTTCTGGCACCATTTTTGAGTGAATTGCCAAAAGTCAGATTTTTGCTGAAATTGTGACCCCGGGGCTTAGGGATTTTTTCAAAAAAATATTTTCTGCCGGTTAAGTTTTTGAGGGCTGATTTCTTGTCCTGTGATAAAAAGCCTTCTGTTTCCATCGCCAAAGCTTTCAGGGGATCATTTGCAAGCTTTTGGCACCATTTTTGAGTGAATTGCCAAAAGTCAGATTTTTGCTGAAATTGTGACCCCGGGGCTTAGGGATTTTTTCAAAAAAATATTTTCTGCCGGTTACGTTTTTGAGGGCTGATTTCTTGTCCTGTGATAAAAAGCCTTCTGTTTCCATCGCCAAAGCTTTCAGGGGATCATTTGCAAGCTTCTGGCACCATTTTTGAGTGAATTGCCAAAAGTCAGATTTTTGCTGAAATTGTGACCCCGGGGCTTAGGGATTTTTTCAAAAAAACATTTTCTGCCGGTTACGTTTTTGAGGGCTGATTTCTTGTCCTGTGATAAAAAGCCTTCTGTTTCCATCTCCAAAGCTTTCAGGGGATCATTTGCAAGCTTCTGGCACCATTTTTGAGTGAATTGCCAAAAGTCAGATTTTTGCTGAAATTGTGACCCCGGGGCTTAGGGATTTTTTCAAAAAAACATTTTCTGCCGGTTACGTTTTTGAGGGCTGATTTCTCGTCCTGTGATAAAAAGCCTTCTGTTTCCATCGCCAAAGCTTTCAGGGGATCATTTGCAAGCTTCTGGCACCATTTTTGAGTGAAATGCCAAAAGTCAGATTTTTGCTGAAATTGTGACCCCGGGGCTTAGGGATTTTTTCAAAAAAATATTTTCTGCCGGTTACGTTTTTGAGGGCTGATTTCTTGTCCTGTGATAAAAAGCCTTCTGTTTCCATCGCCAAAGCTTTCAGGGGATCATTTGCAAGCTTCTGGCACCATTTTTGAGTGAATTGCCAAAAGTCAGATTTTTGCTGAAATTGTGACCCCGGGGCTTAGGGATTTTTTCAAAAAAATATTTTCTGCCGGTTAAGTTTTTGAGGGCTGATTTCTTGTCCTGTGATAAAAAGCCTTCTGTTTCCATGGCCAAAGCTTTCAGGGGATCATTTGCAAGCTTCTGGCACCATTTTTGAGTGAATTGCCAAAACTCAGATTTTTGCTGAAATTGTGACCCCGGGGCTTAGGGATTTTTTCAAAAAAATATTTTCTTCCGGTTACGTTTTTGAGGGCTGATTTCTTGTCCTGTGATAAAAAGCCTTCTGTTTCCATCGCCAACGCTTTCAGGGGATCATTTGCAAGCTTCTGGCACCATTTTTGAGTGAATTGCCAAAAGCCAGATTTTTGCTGAAATTGTGACCCCGGGGCTTAGGGATTTTTTCAAAAAAATATTTTCTGCCGGTTACGTTTTTGAGGGCTGATTTCTTGTCCTGTGATAAAAAGCCTTCTGTTTCCATCGCCAAAGCTTTCAGGGGATCATTTGCAAGCTTCTGGCACCATTTTTGAGTGAATTGCCAAAAGTCAGATTTTGGCTGAAATTGTGACCCCGGGGCTTAGGGATTTTTTCAAAAAAATATTTTCTGCCGGTTAAGTTTTTGAGGGCTGATTTCTTGTCCTGTAATAAAAAGCCTTCTGTTTCCATCGCCAAAGCTTTCA
Organism: Podarcis vaucheri; assembly: GCF_965113315.1. Taxonomy (NCBI): domain Eukaryota; kingdom Metazoa; phylum Chordata; class Lepidosauria; order Squamata; family Lacertidae; genus Podarcis; species Podarcis vaucheri. The sequence continues at coordinate 17,103,983 of NC_138766.1, forward strand.
GGGGATCATTTGCAAGCTTCTGGCACCATTTTTGAGTGAATTGCCAAAAGTCAGATTTTTGCTGAAATTGTGACCCCGGGGCTTAGGGATTTTTTCAAAAAAATATTTTCTGTCGGTTACGTTTTTGAGGGCTGATTTCTTGTCCTGTGATAAAAAGCCTTCTGTTTCCGTCGCCAAAGCTTTCAGGGGATCATTTGCAAGCTTCTGGCACCATTTTTGAGTGAATTGCCAAAAGTCAGATTTTTGCTGAAATTGTGACCCCGGGGCTTAGGGATTTTTTCAAAAAAAAATTTCTGCCGGTTAAGTTTTTGAGGGCTGATTTCTTGTCCTGTGAGAAAAAGCCTTCTGTTTCCATCGCCAAAGCTTTCAGGGGATCATTTGCAAGCTTCTGGCACCATTTTTGAGTGAATTGCCAAAAGTCAGATTTTTGCTGAAATTGTGACCCCGGGGCTTAGGGATTTTTTCAAAAAAACATTTTCTGCCGGTTACGTTTTTGAGGGCTGATTTCTTGTCCTGTGATAAAAAGCCTTCTGTTTCCATCGCCAAAGCTTTCAGGTGATCATTTGCAAGCTTCTGGCACCATTTTTGAGCGAATTGCCAAAAGTCAGATTTTTGCTGAAATTGTGACCCCGGGGCTTAGGGATTTTTTCAAAAAAACATTTTCTGCCGGTTACGTTTTTGAGGGCTGATTTCTTGTCCTGTGATAAAAAGCCTTCTGTTTCCATCGCCAAAGCTTTCTGGGGATCATTTGCAAGCTTCTGGCACCATTTTTGAGTGAATTGCCAAAAGTCAGATTTTTGCTGAAATTGTGACCCCGGGGCTTAGGGATTTTTTCAAAAAAATATTTTCTGCCGGTTACGTTTTTGAGGGCTGATTTCTTGTCCTGTGATAAAAAGCCTTCTGTTTCCATCGCCAAAGCTTTCTGGGGATCATTTGCAAGCTTCTGGCATCATTTTTGAGTGAATTGCCAAAAGTCAGATTTTTACTGAAATTGTGACCCCGGGGCTTAGGGATTTTTTCAAAAAAAAATTTCTGCCGGTTAAGTTTTTGAGGGCTGATTTCTTGTCCTGTGAGAAAAAGCCTTCTGTTTCCATCGCCAAAGCTTTCAGGGGATCATTTGCAAGCTTTTGGCACCATTTTTGAGTGAATTGCCAAATGTCAGATTTTTGCTGAAATTGTGACCCCGGGGCTTAGGAATTTTTTCAAAAAAATATTTTCTGCCGGTTACGTTTTTGAGGGCTGATTTCTTGTCCTGTGATAAAAAGCCTTCTGTTTCCATCGCCAAAGCTTTCTGGGGATCATTTGCAAGCTTCTGGCACCATTTTTGAGTGAATTGCCAAAAGTCAGATTTTTGCTGAAATTGTGACCCCGGGGCTTAGGGATTTTTTCAAAAAAATATTTTCTGCCAGTTAAGTTTTTGAGGGCTGATTTCTTGTCATGTGATAAAAAGCCTTCTGTTTCCATCGCCAAAGCTTTCAGGGGATCATTTGCAAGCTTTTGGCACCATTTTTGAGTGAATTGCCAAAAGTCAGATTTTTGCTGAAATTGTGACCCCGGGGCTTAGGAATTTTTTCAAAAAAATATTTTCTGCCGGTTACGTTTTTGAGGGCTGATTTCTCGTCCTGTGATAAAAAGCCTTCTGTTTCCATCGCCAAAGCTTTCAGGGGATCATTTGCAAGCTTCTGGCACCATTTTTGAGTGAAATGCCAAAAGTCAGATTTTTGCTGAAATTGTGACCTAGGGGCTTAGGGATTTTTTCAAAAAAATATTTTCTGCCGGTTACGTTTTTGAGGGCTGATTTCTTGTCCTGTGATAAAAAGCCTTCTGTTTCCATCGCCAAAGCTTTCAGGGGATCATTTGCAAGCTTCTGGCACCATTTTTGAGTGAATTGCCAAAAGTCAGATTTTTGCTGAAATTGTGACCCCGGGGCTTAGGGATTTTTTCAAAAAAATATTTTCTGCCGGTTAAGTTTTTGAGGGCTGATTTCTTGTCCTGTGATAAAAAGCCTTCTGTTTCCATGGCCAAAGCTTTCAGGGGATCATTTGCAAGCTTCTGGCACCATTTTTGAGTGAATTGCCAAAAGTCAGATTTTTGCTGAAATTGTGACCCCGGGGCTTAGGGATTTTTTCAAAAAAATATTTTCTTCCGGTTACGTTTTTGAGGGCTGATTTCTTGTCCTGTGATAAAAAGCCTTCTGTTTCCATCGCCAACGCTTTCAGGGGATCATTTGCAAGCTTCTGGCACCATTTTTGAGTGAATTGCCAAAAGTCAGATTTTTGCTGAAATTGTGACCCCGGGGCTTAGGGATTTTTTCACAAAAATATTTTCTGCCGGTTACGTTTTTGAGGGCTGATTTCTTGTCCTGTGATAAAAAGCCTTTTGTTTCCATCGCCAAAGCTTTCAGGGGATCATTTGCAAGCTTCTGGCACCATTTTTGAGTGAATTGCCAAAAGTCAGATTTTTGCTGAAATTGTGACCCCGGGGCTTAGGGATTTTTTCACAAAAATATTTTCTGCCGGTTACGTTTTTGAGGGCTGATTTCTTGTCCTGTGATAAAAAGCCTTCTGTTTCCATCGCCAAATCTTTCAGGGGATCATTTGCAAGCTTCTGGCACCATTTTTGAGTGAATTGCCAAACGTCAGATTTTTGCTGAAATTGTGACCCCGGGGCTTAGGGATTTTTTCAAAAAAATATTTTCTGCCGGTTACGTTTTTGAGGGCTGATTTCTTGTCCTGTGATAAAAAGCCTTCTGTTTCCATCGCCAAAGCTTTCTGGGGATCATTTGCAAGCTTCTGGCACCATTTTTGAGTGAATTGCCAAAAGTCAGATTTTTGCTGAAATTGTGACCCCGGGGCTTAGGGATTTTTTCAAAAAAATATTTTCTGCCGGTTACGTTTTTGAGGGCTGATTTCTTCTCCTGTGATAAAAAGCCTTCTGTTTCCATCGCCAAAGCTTTGTGGGGATCATTTGCAAGCTTCTGGCACCATTTTTGAGTGAATTGCCAAAAGTCAGATTTTTACTGAAATTGTGACCCCGGGGCTTAGGGATTTTTTCAAAAAAAAATTTCTGCCGGTTAAGTTTTTGAGGGCTGATTTCTTGTCCTGTGAGAAAAAGCCTTCTGTTTCCATCGCCAAAGCTTTCAGGGGATCATTTGCAAGCTTTTGGCACCATTTTTGAGTGAATTGCCAAATGTCAGATTTTTGCTGAAATTGTGACCCCGGGGCTTAGGAATTTTTTCAAAAAAATATTTTCTGCCGGTTACGTTTTTGAGGGCTGATTTCTTGTCCTGTGATAAAAAGCCTTCTGTTTCCATCGCCAAAGCTTTCTGGGGATCATTTGCAAGCTTCTGGCACCATTTTTGAGTGAATTGCCAAAAGTCAGATTTTTGCTGAAATTGTGACCCCGGGGCTTAGGGATTTTTTCAAAAAAATATTTTCTGCCAGTTAAGTTTTTGAGGGCTGATTTCTTGTCATGTGATAAAAAGCCTTCTGTTTCCATCGCCAAAGCTTTCAGGGGATCATTTGCAAGCTTTTGGCACCATTTTTGAGTGAATTGCCAAAAGTCAGATTTTTGCTGAAATTGTGACCCCGGGGCTTAGGGATTTTTTCAAAAAAACATTTTCTGCCGGTTACGTTTTTGAGGGCTGATTTCTTCTCCTGTGATAAAAAGCCTTCTGTTTCCATCGCCAAAGCTTTGTGGGGATCATTTGCAAGCTTCTGGCACCATTTTTGAGTGAATTGCCAAAAGTCAGATTTTTACTGAAATTGTGACCCCGGGGCTTAGGGATTTTTTCAAAAAAAAATTTTCTGCCGGTTACGTTTTTGAGGGCTGATTTCTTGTCCTGTGAGAAAAAGCCTTCTGTTTCCATCGCCAAAGCTTTCAGGGGATCATTTGCAAGCTTTTGGCACCATTTTTGAGTGAATTGCCAAATGTCAGATTTTTGCTGAAATTGTGACCCCGGGGCTTAGGAATTTTTTCAAAAAAATATTTTCTGCCGGTTACGTTTTTGAGGGCTGATTTCTTGTCCTGTGATAAAAAGCCTTCTGTTTCCATCGCCAAAGCTTTCTGGGGATCATTTGCAAGCTTCTGGCACCATTTTTGAGTGAATTGCCAAAAGTCAGATTTTTGCTGAAATTGTGACCCCGGGGCTTAGGGATTTTTTCAAAAAAATATTTTCTGCCAGTTAAGTTTTTGAGGGCTGATTTCTTGTCATGTGATAAAAAGCCTTCTGTTTCCATCGCCAAAGCTTTCAGGGGATCATTTGCAAGCTTTTGGCACCATTTTTGAGTGAATTGCCAAAAGTCAGATTTTTGCTGAAATTGTGACCCCGGGGCTTAGGGATTTTTTCAAAAAAAAATTTCTGCCGGTTAAGTTTTTGAGGGCTGATTTCTTGTCCTGTGAGAAAAAGCCTTCTGTTTCCATCGCCAAAGCTTTCAGGGGATCATTTGCAAGCTTCTGGCACCATTTTTGAGTGAATTGCCAAAAGTCAGATTTTTGCTGAAATTGTGACCCCGGGGCTTAGGGATTTTTTCAAAAAAATATTTTCTGCCGGTTACGTTTTTGAGGGCTGATTTCTTCTCCTGTGATAAAAAGCCTTCTGTTTCCATCGCCAAAGCTTTCAGGGGATCATTTGCAAGCTTTTGGCACCATTTTTGAGTGAATTGCCAAATGTCAGATTTTTGCTGAAATTGTGACCCCGGGGCTTAGGGATTTTTTCAAAAAAAAATTTTCTGCCGGTTACGTTTTTGAGGGCTGATTTCTTGTCCTGTGAGAAAAAGCCTTCTGTTTCCATCGCCAAAGCTTTCAGGGGATCATTTGCAAGCTTTTGGCACCATTTTTGAGTGAATTGCCAAATGTCAGATTTTTGCTGAAATTGTGACCCCGGGGCTTAGGAATTTTTTCAAAAAAATATTTTCTGCCGGTTACGTTTTTGAGGGCTGATTTCTTGTCCTGTGATAAAAAGCCTTCTGTTTCCATCGCCAAAGCTTTCTGGGGATCATTTGCAAGCTTCTGGCACCATTTTTGAGTGAATTGCCAAAAGTCAGATTTTTGCTGAAATTGTGACCCCGGGGCTTAGGGATTTTTTCAAAAAAATATTTTCTGCCAGTTAAGTTTTTGAGGGCTGATTTCTTGTCATGTGATAAAAAGCCTTCTGTTTCCATCGCCAAAGCTTTCAGGGGATCATTTGCAAGCTTTTGGCACCATTTTTGAGTGAATTGCCAAAAGTCAGATTTTTGCTGAAATTGTGACCCCGGGGCTTAGGAATTTTTTCAAAAAAATATTTTCTGCCGGTTACGTTTTTGAGGGCTGATTTCTCGTCCTGTGATAAAAAGCCTTCTGTTTCCATCGCCAAAGCTTTCAGGGGATCATTTGCAAGCTTCTGGCACCATTTTTGAGTGAAATGCCAAAAGTCAGATTTTTGCTGAAATTGTGACCCCGGGGCTTAGGGATTTTTTCAAAAAAATATTTTCTGCCGGTTACGTTTTTGAGGGCTGATTTCTTGTCCTGTGATAAAAAGCCTTCTGTTTCCATCGCCAAAGCTTTCAGGGGATCATTTGCAAGCTTCTGGCACCATTTTTGAGTGAATTGCCAAAAGTCAGATTTTTGCTGAAATTGTGACCCCGGGGCTTAGGGATTTTTTCAAAAAAATATTTTCTGCCGGTTAAGTTTTTGAGGGCTGATTTCTTGTCCTGTGATAAAAAGCCTTCTGTTTCCATGGCCAAAGCTTTCAGGGGATCATTTGCAAGCTTCTGGCACCATTTTTGAGTGAATTGCCAAAAGTCAGATTTTTGCTGAAATTGTGACCCCGGGGCTTAGGGATTTTTTCAAAAAAATATTTTCTTCCGGTTACGTTTTTGAGGGCTGATTTCTTGTCCTGTGATAAAAAGCCTTCTGTTTCCATCGCCAACGCTTTCAGGGGATCATTTGCAAGCTTCTGGCACCATTTTTGAGTGAATTGCCAAAAGTCAGATTTTTGCTGAAATTGTGACCCCGGGGCTTAGGGATTTTTTCACAAAAATATTTTCTGCCGGTTACGTTTTTGAGGGCTGATTTCTTGTCCTGTGATAAAAAGCCTTTTGTTTCCATCGCCAAAGCTTTCAGGGGATCATTTGCAAGCTTCTGGCACCATTTTTGAGTGAATTGCCAAAAGTCAGATTTTTGCTGAAATTGTGACCCCGGGGCTTAGGGATTTTTTCACAAAAATATTTTCTGCCGGTTACGTTTTTGAGGGCTGATTTCTTGTCCTGTGATAAAAAGCCTTCTGTTTCCATCGCCAAAGCTTTCAGGGGATCATTTGCAAGCTTCTGGCACCATTTTTGAGTGAATTGCCAAAAGTCAGATTTTTGCTGAAATTGTGACCCCGGGGCTTAGGGATTTTTTCAAAAAAATATTTTCTGCCGGTTACGTTTTTGAGGGCTGATTTCTTGTCCTGTGATAAAAAGCCTTCTGTTTCCATCGCCAAAGGTTTCAGGGGATCATTTGCAAGCTTCTGGCACCATTTTTGAGTGAATTGCCAAAAGTCAGATTTTTGCTGAAATTGTGACCCCGGGGCTTAGGGATTTTTTCAAAAAAATATTTTCTTCCGGTTACGTTTTTGAGGGCTGATTTCTTGTCCTGTGATAAAAAGCCTTCTGTTTCCATCGCCAACGCTTTCAGGGGATCATTTGCAAGCTTCTGGCACCATTTTTGAGTGAATTGCCAAAAGTCAGATTTTTGCTGAAATTGTGACCCCGGGGCTTAGGGATTTTTTCACAAAAATATTTTCTGCCGGTTACGTTTTTGAGGGCTGATTTCTTGTCCTGTGATAAAAAGCCTTTTGTTTCCATCGCCAAAGCTTTCAGGGGATCATTTGCAAGCTTCTGGCACCATTTTTGAGTGAATTGCCAAAAGTCAGATTTTTGCTGAAATTGTGACCCCGGGGCTTAGGGATTTTTTCACAAAAATATTTTCTGCCGGTTACGTTTTTGAGGGCTGATTTCTTGTCCGGTGATAAAAAGCCTTCTGTTTCCATCGCCAAAGCTTTCAGGGGATCATTTGCAAGCTTCTGGCACCATTTTTGAGTGAATTGCCAAAAGTCAGATTTTTGCTGAAATTGTGACCCCGGGGCTTAGGGATTTTTTCAAAAAAATATTTTCTGCCGGTTACGTTTTTGAGGGCTGATTTCTTGTCCGGTGATAAAAAGCCTTCTGTTTCCATCGCCACAGCTTTCAGTGGATCATTTGCAAGCTTCTGGCACCATTTTTGAGTGAATTGCCAAAAGTCAGATTAGGGCTTAGGGATCATTTGCAAGCTTCTGGCACCATTTTTGAGTGAATTGCCAAAAGTCAGATTTTTGCTGAAATTGTGACCCCGGGGCTTAGGGATTTTTTCAAAAAAATATTTTCTGCCGGTTAAGTTTTTGAGGGCTGATTTCTTGTCCTGTGATAAAAAGCCTTCTGTTTCCATGGCCAAAGCTTTCAGGGCATCATTTGCAAGCTTCTGGCACCATTTTTGAGTGAATTGCCAAAAGTCAGATTTTTGCTGAAATTGTGACCCCGGGGCTTAGGGATTTTTTCACAAAAATATTTTCTGCCGGTTAAGTTTTAGAGCGTGGATTTCTTGTCCTGTGATAAAAAGCCTTCTGTTTCCATCGCCAAAGCTTTCAGGGGATCATTTGCAAGCTTCTGGCACCATTTTTGAGTGAATTGCCAAAAGTCAGATTTTTGCTGAAATTGTGACCCCGGGGCTTAGGGATTTTTTCAAAAAAATATTTTCTGCCGGTTACGTTTTTGAGGGCTGATTTCTTGTCCGGTGATAAAAAGCCTTCTGTTTCCATCGCCACAGCTTTCAGTGGATCATTTGCAAGCTTCTGGCACCATTTTTGAGTGAATTGCCAAAAGTCAGATTAGGGCTTAGGGATCATTTGCAAGCTTCTGGCACCATTTTTGAGTGAATTGCCAAAAGTCAGATTTTTGCTGAAATTGTGACCCCGGGGCTTAGGGATTTTTTCAAAAAAATATTTTCTGCCGGTTAAGTTTTTGAGGGCTGATTTCTTGTCCTGTGATAAAAAGCCTTCTGTTTCCATGGCCAAAGCTTTCAGGGCATCATTTGCAAGCTTCTGGCACCATTTTTGAGTGAATTGCCAAAAGTCAGATTTTTGCTGAAATTGTGACCCCGGGGCTTAGGGATTTTTTCAAAAAAATATTTTCTGCCGGTTACGTTTTTGAGGGCTGATTTCTTGTCCTGTGATAAAAAGCCTTCTGTTTCCATCGCCAACGCTTTCAGGGGATCATTTGCAAGCTTCTGGCACCATTTTTGAGTGAATTGCCAAAAGTCAGATTTTTGCTGAAATTGTGACCCCGGGGCTTAGGGATTTTTTCACAAAAATATTTTCTGCCGGTTACGTTTTTGAGGGCTGATTTCTTGTCCTGTGATAAAAAGCCTTTTGTTTCCATCGCCAAAGCTTTCAGGGGATCATTTGCAAGCTTCTGGCACCATTTTTGAGTGAATTGCCAAAAGTCAGATTTTTGCTGAAATTGTGACCCCGGGGCTTAGGGATTTTTTCACAAAAATATTTTCTGCCGGTTACGTTTTTGAGGGCTGATTTCTTGTCCTGTGATAAAAAGCCTTCTGTTTCCATCGCCAAATCTTTCAGGGGATCATTTGCAAGCTTCTGGCACCATTTTTGAGTGAATTGCCAAACGTCAGATTTTTGCTGAAATTGTGACCCCGGGGCTTAGGGATTTTTTCAAAAAAATATTTTCTGCCGGTTACGTTTTTGAGGGCTGATTTCTTGTCCTGTGATAAAAAGCCTTCTGTTTCCATCGCCAAAGCTTTCAGGGGATCATTTGCAAGCTTCTGGCACCATTTTTGAGTGAATTGCCAAAAGTCAGATTTTGGCTGAAATTGTGACCCCGGGGCTTAGGGATTTTTTAAAAAAAATATTTTCTGCCGGTTACGTTTTTGAGGGCTGATTTCTTGTCCTGTGATAAAAAGCCTTCTGTTTCCATCGCCAAAGCTTTCTGGGGATCATTTGCAAGCTTCTGGCACCATTTTTGAGTGAATTGCCAAAAGTCAGATTTTTGCTGAAATTGTGACCCCGGGGCTTAGAGATTTTTTTAAAAAAATATTTTCTGCCGGTTAAGTTTTTGAGGGCTGATTTCTTGTCCTGTGATAAAAAGCCTTCTGTTTCCATCGCCAAAGCTTTCAGGGGATCATTTGCAAGCTTCTGGCACCATTTTTGAGTGAATTGCCAAAAGTCAGATTTTTGCTGAAATTGTGACCCCGGGGCTTAGGGATTTTTTCAAAAAAATATTTTCTGCCGGTTAAGTTTTAGAGCGCGGATTTCTTGTCCTGTGATAAAAAGCCTTCTGTTTCCATCGCCAAAGCTTTCAGGGGATCATTTGCAAGCTTCTGGCACCATTTTTGAGTGAATTGCCAAAAGTCAGATTTTTGCTGAAATTGTGACCCCGGGGCTTAGGGATTTTTTCAAAAAAATATTTTCTGCCGGTTACGTTTTTGAGGGCTGATTTCTTGTCCGGTGATAAAAAGCCTTCTGTTTCCATTGCCACAGCTTTCAGTGGATCATTTGCAAGCTTCTGGCACCATTTTTGAGTGAATTGCCAAAAGTCAGATTAGGGCTTAGGGATCATTTGCAAGCTTCTGGCACCATTTTTGAGTGAATTGCCAAAAGTCAGATTTTTGCTGAAATTGTGACCCCGGGGCTTAGGGATTTTTTCAAAAAAATATTTTCTGCCGGTTACGTTTTTGAGGGCTGATTTCTTGTCCTGTAATAAAAAGCCTTCTGTTTCCATCGCCAAAGCTTTCAGGGGATCATTTGCAAGCTTCTGGCACCATTTTTGAGTGAATTGCCAAAAGTCAGATTTTTGCTGAAATTGTGACCCCGGGGCTTAGGGATTTTTTCAAAAAAATATTTTCTGCCAGTTAAGTTTTTGAGGGCTGATTTCTTGTCATGTGATAAAAAGCCTTCTGTTTCCATCGCCAAAGCTTTCAGGGGATCATTTGCAAGCTTTTGGCACCATTTTTGAGTGAATTGCCAAAAGTCAGATTTTTGCTGAAATTGTGACCCCGGGGCTTAGGAATTTTTTCAAAAAAATATTTTCTGCCGGTTACGTTTTTGAGGGCTGATTTCTCGTCCTGTGATAAAAAGCCTTCTGTTTCCATCGCCAAAGCTTTCAGGGGATCATTTGCAAGCTTCTGGCACCATTTTTGAGTGAAATGCCAAAAGTCAGATTTTTGCTGAAATTGTGACCCCGGGGCTTAGGGATTTTTTCAAAAAAATATTTTCTGCCGGTTACGTTTTTGAGGGCTGATTTCTTGTCCTGTGATAAAAAGCCTTCTGTTTCCATCGCCAAAGCTTTCAGGGGATCATTTGCAAGCTTCTGGCAACATTTTTGAGTGAATTGCCAAAAGTCAGATTTTTGCTGAAATTGTGACCCCGGGGCTTAGGGATTTTTTCAAAAAAATATTTTCTGCCGGTTACGTTTTTGAGGGCTGATTTCTTGTCCTGTGATAAAAAGCCTTTTGTTTCCATCGCCAAAGCTTTCAGGGGATCATTTGCAAGCTTCTGGCACCATTTTTGAGTGAATTGCCAAAAGTCAGATTTTTGCTGAAATTGTGACCCCGGGGCTTAGGGATTTTTTCACAAAAATATTTTCTGCCGGTTACGTTTTTGAGGGCTGATTTCTTGTCCTGTGATAAAAAGCCTTCTGTTTCCATCGCCAAATCTTTCAGGGGATCATTTGCAAGCTTCTGGCACCATTTTTGAGTGAATTGCCAAACGTCAGATTTTTGCTGAAATTGTGACCCCGGGGCTTAGGGATTTTTTCAAAAAAATATTTTCTGCCGGTTACGTTTTTGAGGGCTGATTTCTTGTCCTGTGATAAAAAGCCTTCTGTTTCCATCGCCAAAGCTTTCAGGGGATCATTTGCAAGCTTCTGGCACCATTTTTGAGTGAATTGCCAAAAGTCAGATTTTGGCTGAAATTGTGACCCCGGGGCTTAGGGATTTTTTAAAAAAAATATTTTCTGCCGGTTACGTTTTTGAGGGCTGATTTCTTGTCCTGTGATAAAAAGCCTTCTGTTTCCATCGCCAAAGCTTTCTGGGGATCATTTGCAAGCTTCTGGCACCATTTTTGAGTGAATTGCCAAAAGTCAGATTTTTGCTGAAATTGTGACCCCGGGGCTTAGAGATTTTTTTAAAAAAATATTTTCTGCCGGTTAAGTTTTTGAGGGCTGATTTCTTGTCCTGTGATAAAAAGCCTTCTGTTTCCATCGCCAAAGCTTTCAGGGGATCATTTGCAAGCTTCTGGCACCATTTTTGAGTGAATTGCCAAAAGTCAGATTTTTGCTGAAATTGTGACCCCGGGGCTTAGGGATTTTTTCAAAAAAATATTTTCTGCCGGTTAAGTTTTTGAGGGCTGATTTCTTGTCCTGTGATAAAAAGCCTTCTGTTTCCATCGCCAAAGCTTTCAGGGGATAATTTGCAAGCTTTTGGCACCATTTTTGAGTGAATTGCCAAAAGTCAGATTTTTGCTGAAATTGTGACCCCGGGGCTTAGGGATTTTTTCAAAAAAATATTTTCTGCCGGTTACGTTTTTGAGGGCTGATTTCTCGTCCTGTGATAAAAAGCCTTCTGTTTCCATCGCCAAAGCTTTCAGGGGATCATTTGCAAGCTTCTGGCACCATTTTTGAGTGAATTGCCAAAAGTCAGATTTTTGCTGAAATTGTGACCCCGGGGCTTAGGGATTTTTTCAAAAAAATATTTTCTGCCGGTTAAGTTTTTGAGGGCTGATTTCTTGTCCTGTGATAAAAAGCCTTCTGTTTCCATCGCCAAAGCTTTCAGGGGATCATTTGCAAGCTTTTGGCACCATTTTTGAGTGAATTGCCAAAAGTCAGATTTTTGCTGAAATTGTGACCCCGGGGCTTAGGGATTTTTTCAAAAAAATATTTTCTGCCGGTTACGTTTTTGAGGGCTGATTTCTCGTCCTGTGATAAAAAGCCTTCTGTTTCCATCACCAAAGCTTTCAGGGGATCATTTGGAAGCTTCTGGCACCATTTTTGAGTGAATTGCCAAAAGTCAGATTTTTGCTGAAATTGTGACCCCGGGGCTTAGGGATTTTTTCAAAAAAATATTTTCTGCCGGTTAAGTTTTAGAGCGCGGATTTCTTGTCCTGTGATAAAAAGCCTTCTGTTTCCATCGCCAAAGCTTTCAGGGGATCATTTGCAAGCTTCTGGCACCATTTTTGAGTGAATTGCCAAAAGTCAGATTTTTGCTGAAATTGTGACCCCGGGGCTTAGGGATTTTTTCAAAAAAAAATTTTCTGCCGGTTACGTTTTTGAGGGCTGATTTCTTGTCCGGTGATAAAAAGCCTTCTGTTTCCATCGCCAAAGCTTTCAGGGGATCATTTGCAAGCTTCTGGCACCATTTTTGAGTGAATTGCCAAAAGTCAGATTTTTGCTGAAATTGTGACCCCGGGGCTTAGGGATTTTTTCAAAAAAATATTTTCTGCCGGTTACGTTTTTGAGGGCTGATTTCTCGTCCTGTGATAAAAAGCCTTCTGTTTCCATCGCCAAAGCTTTCAGGGGATCATTTGCAACCTTCTGGCACCATTTTTGAGTGAAATGCCAAAAGTCAGATTTTTGCTGAAATTGTGACCCCGGGGCTTAGGGATTTTTTCAAAAAAATATTTTCTGCCGGTTACGTTTTTGAGGGCTGATTTCTTGTCCTGTGATAAAAAGCCTTCTGTTTCCATCGCCAAAGCTTTCAGGGGATCATTTGCAAGCTTCTGGCACCATTTTTGAGTGAATTGCCAAAAGTCAGATTTTTGCTGAAATTGTGACCCCGGGGCTTAGGGATTTTTTCAAAAAAAAATTTTCTGCCGGTTACGTTTTTGAGGGCTGATTTCTTGTCCGGTGATAAAAAGCCTTCTGTTTCCATCGCCAAAGCTTTCAGGGGATCATTTGCAAGCTTCTGGCACCATTTTTGAGTGAATTGCCAAAAGTCAGATTTTTGCTGAAATTGTGACCCCGGGGCTTAGGGATTTTTTCAAAAAAAAATTTTCTGCCGGTTACGTTTTTGAGGGCTGATTTCTCGTCCTGTGATAAAAAGCCTTCTGTTTCCATCGCCAAAGCTTTCAGGGGATCATTTGCAAGCTTCTGGCACCATTTTTGAGTGAAATGCCAAAAGTCAGATTTTGGCTGAAATTGTGACCCCGGGGCTTAGGGATTTTTTCAAAAAAATATTTTCTGCCGGTTACGTTTTTGAGGGCTGATTTCTTGTCCTGTGATAAAAAGCCTTCTGTTTCCATCGCCAAAGCTTTCAGGGGATCATTTGCAAGCTTCTGGCACCATTTTTGAGTGAATTGCCAAAAGTCAGATTTTTGCTGAAATTGTGACCCCGGGGCTTAAGGATTTTTTCAAAAAAATATTTTTTGCCGGTTACGTTTTTGAGGGCTGATTTCTTGTCCTGTGATAAAAAGCCTTTTGTTTCCATCGCCAAAGCTTTCAGGGGATCATTTGCAAGCTTCTGGCACCATTTTTGAGTGAATTGCCAAAAGTCAGATTTTTGCTGAAATTGCGACCCCGGGGCTTAGGGATTTTTTCACAAAAATATTTTCTGCCGGTTACGTTTTTGAGGGCTGATTTCTTGTCCTGTGATAAAAAGCCTTCTGTTTCCATCGCCAAATCTTTCAGGGGATCATTTGCAAGCTTCTGGCACCATTTTTGAGTGAATTGCCAAACGTCAGATTTTTGCTGAAATTGTGACCCCGGGGCTTAGGGATTTTTTCAAAAAAATATTTTCTGCCGGTTACGTTTTTGAGGGCTGATTTCTTGTCCTGTGATAAAAAGCCTTCTGTTTCCATCGCCAAAGCTTTCAGGGGATCATTTGCAAGCTTCTGGCACCATTTTTGAGTGAATTGCCAAATGTCAGATTTTTGCTGAAATTGTGACCCCGGGGCTTAGGGATTTTTTCAAAAAAATATTTTCTGTCGGTTACGTTTTTGAGGGCTGATTTCTTGTCCTGTGATAAAAAGCCTTCTGTTTCCATCGCCAAAGCTTTCAGGGGATCATTTGCAAGCTTCTGGCACCATTTTTGAGTGAATTGCCAAAAGTCAGATTTTTGCTGAAATTGTGACCCCGGGGCTTAAGGATTTTTTCAAAAAAATATTTTCTGCCGGTTACGTTTTTGAGGGCTGATTTCTTGTCCTGTGATAAAAAGCCTTTTGTTTCCATCGCCAAAGCTTTCAGGGGATCATTTGCAAGCTTCTGGCACCATTTTTGAGTGAATTGCCAAAAGTCAGATTTTTGCTGAAATTGTGACCCCGGGGCTTAGGGATTTTTTCACAAAAATATTTTCTGCCGGTTACGTTTTTGAGGGCTGATTTCTTGTCCTGTGATAAAAAGCCTTCTGTTTCCATCGCCAAATCTTTCAGGGGATCATTTGCAAGCTTCTGGCACCATTTTTGAGTGAATTGCCAAACGTCAGATTTTTGCTGAAATTGTGACCCCGGGGCTTAGGGATTTTTTCAAAAAAATATTTTCTGCCGGTTACGTTTTTGAGGGCTGATTTCTTGTCCTGTGATAAAAAGCCTTCTGTTTCCATCGCCAAAGCTTTCAGGGGATCATTTGCAAGCTTCTGGCACCATTTTTGAGTGAATTGCCAAAAGTCAGATTTTGGCTGAAATTGTGACCCCGGGGCTTAGGGATTTTTTAAAAAAAACATTTTCTGCCGGTTACGTTTTTGAGGGCTGATTTCTTGTCCTGTGATAAAAAGCCTTCTGTTTCCATCGCCAAAGCTTTCAGGGGATCATTTGCAAGCTTCTGGCACCATTTTTGAGTGAATTGCCAAAAGTCAGATTTTTGCTGAAATTGTGACCCCGGGGCTTAGGGATTTTTTCAAAAAAATATTTTCTGCCGGTTAAGTTTTTGAGGGCTGATTTCTTGTCCTGTGATAAAAAGCCTTCTGTTTCCATCGCCAAAGCTTTCAGGGGATCATTTGCAAGCTTTTGGCACCATTTTTGAGTGAATTGCCAAAAGTCAGATTTTTGCTGAAATTGTGACCCCGGGGCTTAGGGATTTTTTCAAAAAAATATTTTCTGCCGGTTACGTTTTTGAGGGCTGATTTCTCGTCCTGTGATAAAAAGCCTTCTGTTTCCATCACCAAAGCTTTCAGGGGATCATTTGGAAGTTTCTGGCACCATTTTTGAGTGAATTGCCAAAAGTCAGATTAGGGCTTAGGGATCATTTGCAAGCTTCTGGCACCATTTTTGAGTGAATTGCCAAAAGTCAGATTTTTGCTGAAATTGTGACCCCGGGGCTTAGGGATTTTTTCAAAAAAATATTTTCTGCCGGTTAAGTTTTAGAGCGCGGATTTCTTGTCCTGTGATAAAAAGCCTTCTGTTTCCATCGCCAAAGCTTTCAGGGGATCATTTGCAAGCTTCTGGCACCATTTTTGAGTGAATTGCCAAAAGTCAGATTTTTGCTGAAATTGTGACCCCGGGGCTTAGGGATTTTTTCAAAAAAATATTTTCTGCCGGTTACGTTTTTGAGGGCTGATTTCTTGTCCGGTGATAAAAAGCCTTCTGTTTCCATCGCCACAGCTTTCAGTGGATCATTTGCAAGTTTCTGGCACCATTTTTGAGTGAATTGCCAAAAGTCAGATTAGGGCTTAGGGATCATTTGCAAGCTTCTGGCACCATTTTTGAGTGAATTGCCAAAAGTCAGATTTTTGCTGAAATTGTGACCCCGGGGCTTAGGGATTTTTTCAAAAAAATATTTTCTGCCGGTTAAGTTTTAGAGCGCGGATTTCTTGTCCTGTGATAAAAAGCCTTCTGTTTCCATCGCCAAAGCTTTCAGGGGATCATTTGCAAGCTTCTGGCACCATTTTTGAGTGAATTGCCAAAAGTCAGATTTTTGCTGAAATTGTGACCCCGGGGCTTAGGGATTTTTTCAAAAAAATATTTTCTGCCGGTTACGTTTTTGAGGGCTGATTTCTTGTCCGGTGATAAAAAGCCTTCTGTTTCCATCGCCACAGCTTTCAGTGGATCATTTGCAAGCTTCTGGCACCATTTTTGAGTGAATTGCCAAAAGTCAGATTAGGGCTTAGGGATCATTTGCAAGCTTCTGGCACCATTTTTGAGTGAATTGCCAAAAGTCAGATTTTTGCTGAAATTGTGACCCCGGGGCTTAGGGATTTTTTCAAAAAAATATTTTCTGCCGGTTAAGTTTTTGAGGGCTGATTTCTTGTCCTGTGATAAAAAAGCCTTCTGTTTCCATCGCCAAAGCTTTCAGGGGATCATTTGCAAGCTTCTGGCACCATTTTTGAGTGAATTGCCAAAAGTCAGATTTTTGCTGAAATTGTGACCCCGGGGCTTAGGGATTTTTTCAAAAAAATATTTTCTGCCGGTTACGTTTTTGAGGGCTGATTTCTTGTCCTGTGATAAACAGCCTTCTGTTTCCATCGCCAAAGCTTTCAGGGGATCATTTGCAAGCTTCTGGCACCATTTTTGAGTGAATTGCCAAAAGTCAGATTAGGGCTTAGGGATCATTTGCAAGCTTCTGGCACCATTTTTGAGTGAATTGCCAAAAGTCAGATTTTTGCTGAAATTGTGACCCCGGGGCTTAGGGATTTTTTCAAAAAAATATTTTCTGCCGGTTACGTTTTTGAGGGCTGATTTCTTGTCCTGTGATAAAAAGCCTTCTGTTTCCATCGCCAACGCTTTCAGGGGATCATTTGCAAGCTTCTGGCACCATTTTTGAGTGAATTGCCAAAAGTCAGATTTTTGCTGAAATTGTGACCCCGGGGCTTAGGGATTTTTTCAAAAAAATATTTTCTGCCGGTTACGTTTTTGAGGGCTGATTTCTTGTCCTGTGATAAAAAGCCTTCTGTTTCCATCGCCAAAGCTTTCAGGGGATCATTTGCAAGCTTCTGGCACCATTTTTGAGTGAATTGCCAAAAGTCAGATTTTTGCTGAAATTGTGACCCCGGGGCTTAGGGATTTTTTCAAAAAAATATTTTCTGCCGGTTACGTTTTTGAGGGCTGATTTCTCGTCCTGTGATAAAAAGCCTTCTGTTTCCATCACCAAAGCTTTCAGGGGATCATTTGGAAGTTTCTGGCACCATTTTTGAGTGAATTGCCAAAAGTCAGATTAGGGCTTAGGGATCATTTGCAAGCTTCTGGCACCATTTTTGAGTGAATTGCCAAAAGTCAGATTTTTGCTGAAATTGTGACCCCGGGGCTTAGGGATTTTTTCAAAAAAATATTTTCTGCCGGTTACGTTTTTGAGGGCTGATTTCTTGTCCGGTGATAAAAAGCCTTCTGTTTCCATCGCCACAGCTTTCCGTGGATCATTTGCAAGTTTCTGGCACCATTTTTGAGTGAATTGCCAAAAGTCAGATTAGGGCTTAGGGATCATTTGCAAGCTTCTGGCACCATTTTTGAGTGAATTGCCAAAAGTCAGATTTTTGCTGAAATTGTGACCCCGGGGCTTAGGGATTTTTTCAAAAAAATATTTTCTGCCGGTTAAGTTTTAGAGCGCGGATTTCTTGTCCTGTGATAAAAAGCCTTCTGTTTCCATCGCCAAAGCTTTCAGGGGATCATTTGCAAGCTTCTGGCACCATTTTTGAGTGAATTGCCAAAAGTCAGATTTTTGCTGAAATTGTGACCCCGGGGCTTAGGGATTTTTTCAAAAAAATATTTTCTGCCGGTTACGTTTTTGAGGGCTGATTTCTTGTCCGGTGATAAAAAGCCTTCTGTTTCCATCGCCACAGCTTTCAGTGGATCATTTGCAAGTTTCTGGCACCATTTTTGAGTGAATTGCCAAAAGTCAGATTTGGGCTTAGGGATCATTTGCAAGCTTCTGGCACCATTTTTGAGTGAATTGCCAAAAGTCAGATTTTTGCTGAAATTGTGACCCCGGGGCTTAGGGATTTTTTCAAAAAAATATTTTCTGCCGGTTAAGTTTTAGAGCGCGGATTTCTTGTCCTGTGATAAAAAGCCTTCTGTTTCCATCGCCAAAGCTTTCAGGGGATCATTTGCAAGCTTCTGGCACCATTTTTGAGTGAATTGCCAAAAGTCAGATTAGGGCTTAGGGATCATTTGCAAGCTTCTGGCACCATTTTTGAGTGAATTGCCAAAAGTCAGATTTTTGCTGAAATTGTGACCCCGGGGCTTAGGGATTTTTTCAAAAAAATATTTTCTGCCGGTTAAGTTTTTGAGGGCTGATTTCTTGTCCTGTGATAAAAAAGCCTTCTGTTTCCATCGCCAAAGCTTTCAGGGGATCATTTGCAAGCTTCTGGCACCATTTTTGAGTGAATTGCCAAAAGTCAGATTTTTGCTGAAATTGTGACCCCGGGGCTTAGGGATTTTTTCAAAAAAATATTTTCTGCCGGTTACGTTTTTGAGGGCTGATTTCTTGTCCTGTGATAAACAGCCTTCTGTTTCCATCGCCAAAGCTTTCAGGGGATCATTTGCAAGCTTCTGGCACCATTTTTGAGTGAATTGCCAAAAGTCAGATTAGGGCTTAGGGATCATTTGCAAGCTTCTGGCACCATTTTTGAGTGAATTGCCAAAAGTCAGATTTTTGCTGAAATTGTGACCCCGGGGCTTAGGGATTTTTTCAAAAAAATATTTTCTGCCGGTTACGTTTTTGAGGGCTGATTTCTTGTCCTGTGATAAAAAGCCTTCTGTTTCCATCGCCAACGCTTTCAGGGGATCATTTGCAAGCTTCTGGCACCATTTTTGAGTGAATTGCCAAAAGTCAGATTTTTGCTGAAATTGTGACCCCGGGGCTTAGGGATTTTTTCAAAAAAATATTTTCTGCCGGTTACGTTTTTGAGGGCTGATTTCTTGTCCTGTGATAAAAAGCCTTCTGTTTCCATGGCCAAAGCTTTCAGGGGATCATTTGCAAGCTTCTGGCACCATTTTTGAGTGAATTGCCAAAAGTCAGATTTTTGCTGAAATTGTGACCCCGGGGCTTAGGGATTTTTTCAAAAAAATATTTTCTGCCGGTTACGTTTTTGAGGGCTGATTTCTCGTCCTGTGATAAAAAGCCTTCTGTTTCCATCACCAAAGCTTTCAGGGGATCATTTGGAAGTTTCTGGCACCATTTTTGAGTGAATTGCCAAAAGTCAGATTAGTGCTTAGGGATCATTTGCAAGCTTCTGGCACCATTTTTGAGTGAATTGCCAAAAGTCAGATTTTTGCTGAAATTGTGACCCCGGGGCTTAGGGATTTTTTCAAAAAAATATTTTCTGCCGGTTAAGTTTTAGAGCGCGGATTTCTTGTCCTGTGATAAAAAGCCTTCTGTTTCCATCGCCAAAGCTTTCAGGGGATCATTTGCAAGCTTCTGGCACCATTTTTGAGTGAATTGCCAAAAGTCAGATTTTTGCTGAAATTGTGACCCCGGGGCTTAGGGATTTTTTCAAAAAAATATTTTCTGCCGGTTACGTTTTTGAGGGCTGATTTCTTGTCCGGTGATAAAAAGCCTTCTGTTTCCATCGCCACAGCTTTCAGTGGATCATTTGCAAGCTTCTGGCACCATTTTTGAGTGAATTGCCAAAAGTCAGATTAGGGCTTAGGGATCATTTGCAAGCTTCTGGCACCATTTTTGAGTGAATTGCCAAAAGTCAGATTTTTGCTGAAATTGTGACCCCGGGGCTTAGGGATTTTTTCAAAAAAATATTTTCTGCCGGTTAAGTTTTTGAGGGCTGATTTCTTGTCCTGTGATAAAAAAGCCTTCTGTTTCCATCGCCAAAGCTTTCAGGGGATCATTTGCAAGCTTCTGGCACCATTTTTGAGTGAATTGCCAAAAGTCAGATTTTTGCTGAAATTGTGACCCCGGGGCTTAGGGATTTTTTCAAAAAAATATTTTCTGCCGGTTACGTTTTTGAGGGCTGATTTCTTGTCCTGTGATAAAAAGCCTTCTGTTTCTATCGCCAAATCTTTCAGGGGATCATTTGCAAGCTTCTGGCACCATTTTTGAGTGAATTGCCAAAAGTCAGATTTTTGCTGAAATTGTGACCCCGGGGCTTAGGGATTTTTTCAAAAAAATATTTTCTGCCGGTTACGTTTTTGAGGGCTGATTTCTTGTCCTGTGATAAAAAGCCTTCTGTTTCTATCGCCAAATCTTTCAGGGGATCATTTGCAAGCTTCTGGCACCATTTTTGAGTGAATTGCCAAAAGTCAGATTTTTGCTGAAATTGTGACCCCGGGGCTTAGGGATTTTTTCAAAAAAATATTTTCTGCCGGTTACGTTTTTGAGGGCTGATTTCTTGTCCTGTGATAAAAAGCCTTCTGTTTCCATCGCCAAAGCTTTCAGGGGATCATTTGCAAGCTTCTGGCACCATTTTTGAGTGAATTGCCAAAAGTCAGATTTTGGCTGAAATTGTGACCCCGGGGCTTAGGGATTTTTTCAAAAAAACATTTTCTGCCGGTTACGTTTTTGAGGGCTGATTTCTTGTCCTGTGATAAAAAGCCTTCTGTTTCCATCGCCAAAGCTTTCAGGGGATCATTTGCAAGTTTCTGGCACCATTTTTGAGTGAATTGCCAAAAGTCAGATTTTTGCTGAAATTGTGACCCCGGGGCTTAGGGATTTTTTCAAAAAAACATTTTCTGCCGGTTACATTTTTGAGGGCTGATTTCTTGTCCTGTGATAAAAAGCCTTCTGTTTCCATCGCCAAAGCTTTCTGGGGATCATTTGCAAGCTTCTGGCACCATTTTTGAGTGAATTGCCAAAAGTCAGATTTTTGCTGAAATTGTGACCCCGGGGCTTAGGGATTTTTTCAAAAAAATATTTTCTGCCGGTTAAGTTTTTGAGGGCTGATTTCTTGTCCTGTGATAAAAAGCCTTCTGTTTCCATCGCCAAAGCTTTCAGGGGATCATTTGCAAGCTTCTGGCACCATTTTTGAGTGAAATGCCAAAAGTCAGATTTTTGCTGAAATTGTGACCCCGGGGCTTAGGGATTTTTTCAAAAAAATATTTTCTGCCGGTTACGTTTTTGAGGGCTGATTTCTTGTCCTGTGATAAAAAGCCTTCTGTTTCCATCGCCAACGCTTTCAGGGGATCATTTGCAAGCTTCTGGCACCATTTTTGAGTGAATTGCCAAAAGTCAGATTTTTGCTGAAATTGTGACCCCGGGGCTTAGGGATTTTTTCAAAAAAATATTTTCTGCCGGTTACGTTTTTGAGGGCTGATTTCTTGTCCTGTGATAAAAAGCCTTCTGTTTCCATCGCCAAAGCTTTCAGGGGATCATTTGCAAGCTTCTGGCACCATTTTTGAGTGAATTGCCAAAAGTCAGATTTTTGCTGAAATTGTGACCCCGGGGCTTAGGGATTTTTTCAAAAAAATATTTTCTGCCGGTTACGTTTTTGAGGGCTGATTTCTTGTCCTGTGATAAAAAGCCTTCTGTTTCCATCGCCAAAGCTTTCAGGGGATCATTTGCAAGCTTCTGGCACCATTTTTGAGTGAATTGCCAAAAGTCAGATTTTTGCTGAAATTGTGACCCCGGGGCTTAGGGATTTTTTCAAAAAAACATTTTCTGCCGGTTACGTTTTTGAGGGCTGATTTCTTGTCCTGTGATAAAAAGCCTTCTGTTTCCATCGCCAAAGCTTTCAGGGGATCATTTGCAAGTTTCTGGCAACATTTTTGAGTGAATTGCCAAAAGTCAGATTTTTGCTGAAATTGTGACCCCGGGGCTTAGGGATTTTTTCAAAAAAACATTTTCTGCCGGTTACGTTATTGAGGGCTGATTTCTTGTCCTGTGATAAAAAGCCTTCTGTTTCCATCGCCAAAGTTTTGTGGGGATCATTTGCAAGCTTCTGGCACCATTTTTGAGTGAATTGCCAAAAGTCAGATTTTTGCTGAAATTGTGACCCCGGGGCTTAGGGATTTTTTCAAAAAAATATTTTCTGCCGGTTACGTTTTTGAGGGCTGATTTCTTGTCCTGTGATAAAAAGCCTTCTGTTTACATCGCCAAAGCTTTCAGGGGATCATTTGCAAGCTTCTGGCACCATTTTTGAGTGAATTGCCAAAAGTCAGATTTTTGCTGAAATTGTGACCCCGGGGCTTAGGGATTTTTTCAAAAAAACATTTTCTGCCGGTTACGTTTTTGAGGGCTGATTTCTTGTCCTGTGATAAAAAGCCTTCTGTTTCCATCGCCAAAGCTTTCAGGGGATCATTTGCAAGTTTCTGGCACCATTTTTGAGTGAATTGCCAAAAGTCAGATTTTTGCTGAAATTGTGACCCCGGGGCTTAGGGATTTTTTCAAAAAAACATTTTCTGCCGGTTACGTTTTTGAGGGCTGATTTCTTGTCCTGTGATAAAAAGCCTTCTGTTTCCATCGCCAAAGCTTTCTGGGGATCATTTGCAAGCTTCTGGCACCATTTTTGAGTGAATTGCCAAAAGTCAGATTTTTGCTGAAATTGTGACCCCGGGGCTTAGGGATTTTTTCAAAAAAATATTTTCTGCCGGTTAAGTTTTTGAGGGCTGATTTCTTGTCCTGTGATAAAAAGCCTTCTGTTTCCATCGCCAAAGCTTTCAGGGGATCATTTGCAAGCTTCTGGCACCATTTTTGAGTGAAATGCCAAAAGTCAGATTTTTGCTGAAATTGTGACCCCGGGGCTTAGGGATTTTTTCAAAAAAATATTTTCTGCCGGTTATGTTTTTGAGGGCTGATTTCTTGTCCTGTGATAAAAAGCCTTCTGTTTCCATCGCCAAAGCTTTCAGGGGATCATTTGCAAGCTTCTGGCACCATTTTTGAGTGAATTGCCAAAAGTCAGATTAGGGCTTAGGGATCATTTTCAAGCTTCTGGCACCATTTTTGAGTGAATTGCCAAAAGTCAGATTTTTGCTGAAATTGTGACCCCGGGGCTTAGGGATTTTTTCAAAAAAATATTTTCTGCCGGTTACGTTTTTGAGGGCTGATTTCTTGTCCTGTAATAGAAACCCTTCTGTTTCCATCTCCAAAGCTTTCAGGGGATCATTTGCAAGCTTCTGGCACCATTTTTGAGTGAATTGCCAAAAGTCAGATTAGGGCTTAGGGATCATTTGCAAGCTTCTGGCACCATTTTTGAGTGAATTGCCAAAAGTCAGATTTTTGCTGAAATTGTGACCCCGGGGCTTAGGGATTTTTTCAAAAAAATATTTTCTGCCGGTTACGTTTTTGATGGCTGATTTCTTGTCCTGTGATAAAAAGCCTTCTGTTTCCATGGCCAAAGCTTTCAGGGGATCATTTGCAAGCTTCTGGCACCATTTTTGAGTGAATTGCCAAAAGCCAGATTTTTGCTGAAATTGTGACCGCGGGGCTTAGGGATTTTTTCAAAAAAATATTTTCTTCCGGTTACGTTTTTGAGGGCTGATTTCTTGTCCTGTGATAAAAAGCCTTCTGTTTCCATCGCCACAGCTTTCAGGGGATCATTTGCAAGCTTCTGGCACCATTTTTGAGTGAATTGCCAAAAGTCAGATTTTTGCTGAAATTGTGACCCCGGGGCTTAGGGATTTTTTCAAAAAAATATTTTCTGCCGGTTACGTTTTTGAGGGCTGATTTCTTGTCCTGTGATAAAAAGCCTTCTGTTTCCATCGCCAAAGCTTTCAGGGGATCATTTGCAAGCTTCTGGCACCATTTTTGAGTGAATTGCCAAAAGTCAGATTTTTGCTGAAATTGTGACCCCGGGGCTTAGGGATTTTTTCAAAAAAATATTTTCTGCCGGTTAAGTTTTTGAGGGCTGATTTCTTGTCCTGTGATAAAAAGCCTTCTGTTTCCATCGCCAAAGCTTTCAGGGGATCATTTGCAAGCTTCTGGCACCATTTTTGAGTGAAATGCCAAAAGTCAGATTTTTGCTGAAATTGTGACCCCGGGGCTTAGGGATTTTTTCAAAAAAATATTTTCTGCCGGTTATGTTTTTGAGGGCTGATTTCTTGTCCTGTGATAAAAAGCCTTCTGTTTCCATCGCCAAAGCTTTCAGGGGATCATTTGCAAGCTTCTGGCACCATTTTTGAGTGAATTGCCAAAAGTCAGATTAGGGCTTAGGGATCATTTTCAAGCTTCTGGCACCATTTTTGAGTGAATTGCCAAAAGTCAGATTTTTGCTGAAATTGTGACCCCGGGGCTTAGGGATTTTTTCAAAAAAATATTTTCTGCCGGTTACGTTTTTGAGGGCTGATTTCTTGTCCTGTAATAGAAACCCTTCTGTTTCCATCGCCAAAGCTTTCAGGGGATCATTTGCAAGCTTCTGGCACCATTTTTGAGTGAATTGCCAAAAGTCAGATTAGGGCTTAGGGATCATTTGCAAGCTTCTGGCACCATTTTTGAGTGAATTGCCAAAAGTCAGATTTTTGCTGAAATTGTGACCCCGGGGCTTAGGGATTTTTTCAAAAAAATATTTTCTGCCGGTTACGTTTTTGATGGCTGATTTCTTGTCCTGTGATAAAAAGCCTTCTGTTTCCATGGCCAAAGCTTTCAGGGGATCATTTGCAAGCTTCTGGCACCATTTTTGAGTGAATTGCCAAAAGCCAGATTTTTGCTGAAATTGTGACCGCGGGGCTTAGGGATTTTTTCAAAAAAATATTTTCTTCCGGTTACGTTTTTGAGGGCTGATTTCTTGTCCTGTGATAAAAAGCCTTCTGTTTCCATCGCCACAGCTTTCAGGGGATCATTTGCAAGCTTCTGGCACCATTTTTGAGTGAATTGCCAAAAGTCAGATTTTTGCTGAAATTGTGACCCCGGGGCTTAGGGATTTTTTCAAAAAAATATTTTCTGCCGGTTACGTTTTTGAGGGCTGATTTCTTGTCCTGTGATAAAAAGCCTTCTGTTTCCATCGCCAAAGCTTTCAGGGGATCATTTGCAAGCTTCTGGCACCATTTTTGAGTGAATTGCCAAAAGTCAGATTTTTGCTGAAATTGTGACCCCGGGGCTTAGGAATTTTTTCAAAAAAATATTTTCTGCCGGTTACGTTTTTGAGGGCTGATTTCTCGTCCTGTGATAAAAAGCCTTCTGTTTCCATCGCCAAAGCTTTCAGGGGATCATTTGCAAGCTTCTGGCACCATTTTTGAGTGAAATGCCAAAAGTCAGATTTTTGCTGAAATTGTGACCCCGGGGCTTAGGGATTTTTTCAAAAAAATATTTTCTGCCGGTTACGTTTTTGAGGGCTGATTTCTTGTCCTGTGATAAAAAGCCTTCTGTTTCCATCACCAAAGCTTTCAGGAGATCATTTGCAAGCTTCTGGCACCATTTTTGAGTGAATTGCCAAAAGTCAGATTAGGGCTTAGGGATCATTTGCAAGCTTCTGGCACCATTTTTGAGTGAATTGCCAAAAGTCAGATTTTTGCTGAAATTGTGACCCCGGGGCTTAGGGATTTTTTCACAAAAATATTTTCTGCCGGTTACATTTTTGAGGGCTGATTTCTTGTCCTGTGATAAAAAGCCTTCTGTTTCCATCGCCAAAGCTTTCAGGGGATCATTTGCAAGCTTCTGGCACCATTTTTGAGTGAATTGCCAAAAGTCAGATTTTGGCTGAAATTGTGACCCCGGGGCTTAGGGATTTTTTTAAAAAAAATATTTTCTGCCGGTTACGTTTTTGAGGGCTGATTTCTTGTCCTGTGATAAAAAGCCTTCTGTTTCCATCGCCAAAGCTTTCAGGGGATCATTTGCAAGCTTCTGGCACCATTTTTGAGTGAATTGCCAAAAGTCAGATTTTTGCTGAAATTGTGACCCCGGGGCTTAGAGATTTTTTTAAAAAAATATTTTCTGCCGGTTAAGTTTTTGAGGGCTGATTTCTTGTCCTGTGATAAAAAGCCTTCTGTTTCCATCGCCAAAGCTTTCAGGGGATCATTTGCAAGCTTCTGGCACCATTTTTGATTGAACTGCCAAAAGTCAGATTTTTGCTGAAATTGTGACCCCGGGGCTTAGGGATTTTTTCAAAAAAATATTTTCTGCCGGTTAAGTTTTTGAGGGCTGATTTCTTGTCCTGTGAAAAAAAGCCTTCTGTTTCCATCGCCAAAGCTTTCAGGGGATCATTTGCAAGCTTCTGGCACCATTTTTGAGTGAATTGCCAAAAGGCAGATTTTTGCTGAAATTGTGACACCGGGGCTTAGGGATTTTTTCAAAAAAATATTTTCTGCCAGTTACGTTTTTGAGGGCTGATTTCTTGTCCTGTGATAAAAAGCCTTCTGTTTCCATCGCCAAAGCTTTCAGGGGATCATTTGCAAGCTTCTGGCACCATTTTTGAGTGAATTGCCAAAAGTCAGATTTTTGCTGAAATTGTGACCCCGGGGCTTAGGGATTTTTTCAAAAAAATATTTTCTGCCGGTTAAGTTTTTGAGGGCTGATTTCTTGTCCTGTGATAAAAAGCCTTCTGTTTCCATCGCCAAAGCTTTCAGGGGATCATTTGCAAGCTTCTGGCACCATTTTTGAGTGAATTGCCAAAAGTCAGATTTTTGCTGAAATTGTGACACCGGGGCTTAGGGATTTTTTCAAAAAAATATTTTCTGCCAGTTACGTTTTTGAGGGCTGATTTCTGGTCCTGTGATAAAAAGCCTTCTGTTTCCACCGCCAAAGCTTTCAGGGGATCATTTGCAAGCTTCTGGCACCATTTTTGAGTGAATTGCCAAAAGTCAGATTTTTGCTGAAATTGTGACCCCGGGGCTTAAGGATTTTTTCAAAAAAATATTTTCTGCCGGTTACGTTTTTGAGGGCTGATTTCTTGTCCTGTGATAAAAAGCCTTTTGTTTCCGTCGCCAAAGCTTTCAGGGGATCATTTGCAAGCTTCTGGCACCATTTTTGAGTGAATTGCCAAAAGTCAGATTTTGGCTGAAATTGTGACCCCGGGGCTTAGGGATTTTTTTAAAAAAATATTTTCTGCCGGTTACGTTTTTGAGGGCTGATTTCTTGTCCTGTGATAAAAAGCCTTTTGTTTCCATCGCCAAAGCTTTCAGGGGATCATTTGCAAGCTTCTGGCACCATTTTTGAGTGAATTGCCAAAAGTCAGATTTTTGCTGAAATTGTGACCCCGGGGCTTAGGGATTTTTTCACAAAAATATTTTCTGCCGGTTACGTTTTTGAGGGCTGATTTCTTGTCCTGTGATAAAAAGCCTTCTGTTTCCATCGCCAAAGCTTTCAGGGGATCATTTGCAAGCTTCTGGCACCATTTTTGAGTGAATTGCCAAAAGTCAGATTTTTGCTGAAATTGTGACCCCGGGGCTTAGGGATTTTTTTAAAAAAATATTTTCTGCCGGTTACGTTTTTGAGGGCTGATTTCTTGTCCTGTGATAAAAAGCCTTCTGTTTCCATCGCCAAAGCTTTCTAGGGATTATTTGCAAGGTTCTGGCACCATTTTTGAGTGAATTGCCAAAAGTCAGATTTTTCCTGAAATTGTGACCCCGGGGCTTAGGGATTTTTTTAAAAAAATATTTTCTGCCGGTTACGTTTTTGAGGGCTGATTTCTTGTCCTGTGATAAAAAGCCTTTTGTTTCCATCGCCAAAGCTTTCAGGGGATCATTTGCAAGCTTCTGGCACCATTTTTGAGTGAATTGCCAAAAGTCAGATTTTTGCTGAAATTGTGACCCCGGGGCTTAGGGATTTTTTCACAAAAATATTTTCTGCCGGTTACGTTTTTGAGGGCTGATTTCTTGTCCTGTGATAAAAAGCCTTCTGTTTCCATCGCCAAAGCTTTCAGGGGATCATTTGCAAGCTTCTGGCACCATTTTTGAGTGAATTGCCAAAAGTCAGATTTTGGCTGAAATTGTGACCCCGGGGCTTAGGGATTTTTTTAAAAAAATATTTTCTGCCGGTTACGTTTTTGAGGGCTGATTTCTTGTCCTGTGATAAAAAGCCTTCTGTTTCCATCGCCAAAGCTTTCTAGGGATTATTTGCAAGGTTCTGGCACCATTTTTGAGTGAATTGCCAAAAGTCAGATTTTTCCTGAAATTGTGACCCCGGGGCTTAGAGATTTTTTTAAAAAAATATTTTCTGCCGGTTAAGTTTTTGAGGGCTGATTTCTTGTCCTGTGATAAAAAGCCTTCTGTTTCCATCGCCAAAGCTTTCAGGGGATCATTTGCAAGCTTCTGGCACCATTTTTGAGTGAATTGCCAAAAGTCAGATTTTTGCTGAAATTGTGACCCCGGGGCTTAGGGATTTTTTCAAAAAAATATTTTCTGCCGGTTAAGTTTTTGAGGGCTGATTTCTTGTCCTGTGAAAAAAAGCCTTCTGTTTCCATCGCCAAAGCTTTCAGGGGATCATTTGCAAGCTTCTGGCACCATTTTTGAGTGAATTGCCAAAAGGCAGATTTTTGCTGAAATTGTGACACCGGGGCTTAGGGATTTTTTCAAAAAAATATTTTCTGCCAGTTACGTTTTTGAGGGCGGATTTCTTGTCCTGTGATAAAAAGCCTTCTGTTTCCATCGCCAAAGCTTTCTGGGGATCATTTGCAAGCTTCTGGCACCATTTTTGAGTGAATTGCCAAAAGTCAGATTTTTGCTGAAATTGTGACCCCGGGGCTTAGAGATTTTTTTAAAAAAAATATTTTCTGCCGGTTAAGTTTTTGAGGGCTGATTTCTTGTCCTGTGATAAAAAGCCTTCTGTTTCCATCGCCAAAGCTTTCAGGGGATCATTTGCAAGCTTCTGGCACCATTTTTGAGTGAATTGCCAAAAGTCAGATTTTTGCTGAAATTGTGACCCCGGGGCTTAGGGATTTTTTCAAAAAAATATTTTCTGCCGGTTAAGTTTTTGAGGGCTGATTTCTTGTCCTGTGATAAAAAGCCTTCTGTTTCCATCGCCAAAGCTTTCAGGGGATCATTTGCAAGCTTTTGGCACCATTTTTGAGTGAATTGCCAAAAGTCATATTTTTGCTGAAATTGTGACCCCGGGGCTTAGGGATTTTTTCAAAAAAATATTTTCTGCCGGTTACGTTTTTGAGGGCTGATTTCTTGTCCTGAGATAAAAAGCCTTCTGTTTCCATCGCCAAAGCTTTCTGGGGATTATTTGCAAGCTTCTGGCACCATTTTTGAGTGAATTGCCAAAAGTCAGATTTTTCCTGAAATTGTGACCCCGGGGCTTAGAGATTTTTTTAAAAAAATATTTTCTGCCGGTTAAGTTTTTGAGGGCTGATTTCTTGTCCTGTGATAAAAAGCCTTCTGTTTCCATCGCCAAAGCTTTCAGGGGATCATTTGCAAGCTTCTGGCACCATTTTTGAGTGAATTGCCAAAAGTCAGATTTTTGCTGAAATTGTGACCCCGGGGCTTAGGGATTTTTTCAAAAAAATATTTTCTGCCGGTTAAGTTTTTGAGGGCTGATTTCTTGTCCTGTGAAAAAAAGCCTTCTGTTTCCATCGCCAAAGCTTTCAGGGGATCATTTGCAAGCTTCTGGCACCATTTTTGAGTGAATTGCCAAAAGGCAGATTTTTGCTGAAATTGTGACACCGGGGCTTAGGGATTTTTTCAAAAAAATATTTTCTGCCAGTTACGTTTTTGAGGGCTGATTTCTTGTCCTGTGATAAAAAGCCTTCTGTTTCCATCGCCAAAGCTTTCTGGGGATCATTTGCAAGCTTCTGGCACCATTTTTGAGTGAATTGCCAAAAGTCAGATTTTTGCTGAAATTGTGACCCCGGGGCTTAGAGATTTTTTTAAAAAAATATTTTCTGCCGGTTAAGTTTTTGAGGGCTGATTTCTTGTCCTGTGATAAAAAGCCTTCTGTTTCCATCGCCAAAGCTTTCAGGGGATCATTTGCAAGCTTCTGGCACCATTTTTGAGTGAATTGCCAAAAGTCAGATTTTTGCTGAAATTGTGACCCCGGGGCTTAGGGATTTTTTCAAAAAAATATTTTCTGCCGGTTAAGTTTTTGAGGGCTGATTTCTTGTCCTGTGATAAAAAGCCTTCTGTTTCCATCGCCAAAGCTTTCAGGGGATCATTTGCAAGCTTTTAGCACCATTTTTGAGTGAATTGCCAAAAGTCAGATTTTTGCTGAAATTGTGACCCCGGGGCTTAGGGATTTTTTCAAAAAAATATTTTCTGCCGGTTACGTTTTTGAGGGCTGATTTCTCGTCCTGTGATAAAAAGCCTTCTGTTTCCATCGCCAAAGCTTTCAGGGGATCATTTGCAAGCTTCTGGCACCATTTTTGAGTGAATTGCCAAAAGTCAGATTTTTGCTGAAATTGTGACCCCGGGGCTTAGGGATTTTTTCAAAAAAATATTTTCTGCCGGTTACGTTTTTGAGGGCTGATTTCTTGTCCTGTGATAAAAAGCCTTCTGTTTCCATCGCCAACGCTTTCAGGGGATCATTTGCAAGCTTCTGGCACCATTTTTGAGTGAATTGCCAAAAGTCAGATTTTTGCTGAAATTGTGACCCCGGGGCTTAGGGATTTTTTCAAAAAAATATTTTCTGCCGGTTACGTTTTTGAGGGCTGATTTCTTGTCCTGTGATAAAAAGCCTTCTGTTTCCATCGCCAAAGCTTTCAGGGGATCATTTGCAAGCTTCTGGCACCATTTTTGAGTGAATTGCCAAAAGTCAGATTTTTGCTGAAATTGTGACCCCGGGGCTTAGGGATTTTTTCAAAAAAATATTTTCTGCCGGTTACGTTTTTGAGGGCTGATTTCTCGTCCTGTGATAAAAAGCCTTCTGTTTCCATCACCAAAGCTTTCAGGGGATCATTTGGAAGTTTCTGGCACCATTTTTGAGTGAATTGCCAAAAGTCAGATTAGGGCTTAGGGATCATTTGCAAGCTTCTGGCACCATTTTTGAGTGAATTGCCAAAAGTCAGATTTTTGCTGAAATTGTGACCCCGGGGCTTAGGGATTTTTTCAAAAAAATATTTTCTGCCGGTTACGTTTTTGAGGGCTGATTTCTTGTCCGGTGATAAAAAGCCTTCTGTTTCCATCGCCACAGCTTTCCGTGGATCATTTGCAAGTTTCTGGCACCATTTTTGAGTGAATTGCCAAAAGTCAGATTAGGGCTTAGGGATCATTTGCAAGCTTCTGGCACCATTTTTGAGTGAATTGCCAAAAGTCAGATTTTTGCTGAAATTGTGACCCCGGGGCTTAGGGATTTTTTCAAAAAAATATTTTCTGCCGGTTAAGTTTTAGAGCGCGGATTTCTTGTCCTGTGATAAAAAGCCTTCTGTTTCCATCGCCAAAGCTTTCAGGGGATCATTTGCAAGCTTCTGGCACCATTTTTGAGTGAATTGCCAAAAGTCAGATTTTTGCTGAAATTGTGACCCCGGGGCTTAGGGATTTTTTCAAAAAAATATTTTCTGCCGGTTACGTTTTTGAGGGCTGATTTCTTGTCCGGTGATAAAAAGCCTTCTGTTTCCATCGCCACAGCTTTCAGTGGATCATTTGCAAGTTTCTGGCACCATTTTTGAGTGAATTGCCAAAAGTCAGATTAGGGCTTAGGGATCATTTGCAAGCTTCTGGCACCATTTTTGAGTGAATTGCCAAAAGTCAGATTTTTGCTGAAATTGTGACCCCGGGGCTTAGGGATTTTTTCAAAAAAATATTTTCTGCCGGTTAAGTTTTAGAGCGCGGATTTCTTGTCCTGTGATAAAAAGCCTTCTGTTTCCATCGCCAAAGCTTTCAGGGGATCATTTGCAAGCTTCTGGCACCATTTTTGAGTGAATTGCCAAAAGTCAGATTTTTGCTGAAATTGTGACCCCGGGGCTTAGGGATTTTTTCAAAAAAATATTTTCTGCCGGTTACGTTTTTGAGGGCTGATTTCTTGTCCGGTGATAAAAAGCCTTCTGTTTCCATCGCCACAGCTTTCAGTGGATCATTTGCAAGCTTCTGGCACCATTTTTGAGTGAATTGCCAAAAGTCAGATTAGGGCTTAGGGATCATTTGCAAGCTTCTGGCACCATTTTTGAGTGAATTGCCAAAAGTCAGATTTTTGCTGAAATTGTGACCCCGGGGCTTAGGGATTTTTTCAAAAAAATATTTTCTGCCGGTTAAGTTTTTGAGGGCTGATTTCTTGTCCTGTGATAAAAAAGCCTTCTGTTTCCATCGCCAAAGCTTTCAGGGGATCATTTGCAAGCTTCTGGCACCATTTTTGAGTGAATTGCCAAAAGTCAGATTTTTGCTGAAATTGTGACCCCGGGGCTTAGGGATTTTTTCAAAAAAATATTTTCTGCCGGTTACGTTTTTGAGGGCTGATTTCTTGTCCTGTGATAAACAGCCTTCTGTTTCCATCGCCAAAGCTTTCAGGGGATCATTTGCAAGCTTCTGGCACCATTTTTGAGTGAATTGCCAAAAGTCAGATTAGGGCTTAGGGATCATTTGCAAGCTTCTGGCACCATTTTTGAGTGAATTGCCAAAAGTCAGATTTTTGCTGAAATTGTGACCCCGGGGCTTAGGGATTTTTTCAAAAAAATATTTTCTGCCGGTTACGTTTTTGAGGGCTGATTTCTTGTCCTGTGATAAAAAGCCTTCTGTTTCCATCGCCAACGCTTTCAGGGGATCATTTGCAAGCTTCTGGCACCATTTTTGAGTGAATTGCCAAAAGTCAGATTTTTGCTGAAATTGTGACCCCGGGGCTTAGGGATTTTTTCAAAAAAATATTTTCTGCCGGTTACGTTTTTGAGGGCTGATTTCTTGTCCTGTGATAAAAAGCCTTCTGTTTCCATGGCCAAAGCTTTCAGGGGATCATTTGCAAGCTTCTGGCACCATTTTTGAGTGAATTGCCAAAAGTCAGATTTTTGCTGAAATTGTGACCCCGGGGCTTAGGGATTTTTTCAAAAAAATATTTTCTGCCGGTTACGTTTTTGAGGGCTGATTTCTCGTCCTGTGATAAAAAGCCTTCTGTTTCCATCACCAAAGCTTTCAGGGGATCATTTGGAAGTTTCTGGCACCATTTTTGAGTGAATTGCCAAAAGTCAGATTAGTGCTTAGGGATCATTTGCAAGCTTCTGGCACCATTTTTGAGTGAATTGCCAAAAGTCAGATTTTTGCTGAAATTGTGACCCCGGGGCTTAGGGATTTTTTCAAAAAAATATTTTCTGCCGGTTAAGTTTTAGAGCGCGGATTTCTTGTCCTGTGATAAAAAGCCTTCTGTTTCCATCGCCAAAGCTTTCAGGGGATCATTTGCAAGCTTCTGGCACCATTTTTGAGTGAATTGCCAAAAGTCAGATTTTTGCTGAAATTGTGACCCCGGGGCTTAGGGATTTTTTCAAAAAAATATTTTCTGCCGGTTACGTTTTTGAGGGCTGATTTCTTGTCCGGTGATAAAAAGCCTTCTGTTTCCATCGCCACAGCTTTCAGTGGATCATTTGCAAGCTTCTGGCACCATTTTTGAGTGAATTGCCAAAAGTCAGATTAGGGCTTAGGGATCATTTGCAAGCTTCTGGCACCATTTTTGAGTGAATTGCCAAAAGTCAGATTTTTGCTGAAATTGTGACCCCGGGGCTTAGGGATTTTTTCAAAAAAATATTTTCTGCCGGTTAAGTTTTTGAGGGCTGATTTCTTGTCCTGTGATAAAAAAGCCTTCTGTTTCCATCGCCAAAGCTTTCAGGGGATCATTTGCAAGCTTCTGGCACCATTTTTGAGTGAATTGCCAAAAGTCAGATTTTTGCTGAAATTGTGACCCCGGGGCTTAGGGATTTTTTCAAAAAAATATTTCCTGCCGGTTACGTTTTTGAGGGCTGATTTCTTGTCCTGTGATAAACAGCCTTCTGTTTCCATCGCCAAAGCTTTCAGGGGATCATTTGCAAGCTTCTGGCACCATTTTTGAGTGAATTGCCAAAAGTCAGATTAGGGCTTAGGGATCATTTGCAAGCTTCTGGCACCATTTTTGAGTGAATTGCCAAAAGTCAGATTTTTGCTGAAATTGTGACCCCGGGGCTTAGGGATTTTTTCAAAAAAATATTTTCTGCCGGTTACGTTTTTGAGGGCTGATTTCTTGTCCTGTGATAAAAAGCCTTCTGTTTCCATCGCCAACGCTTTCAGGGGGTCATTTGCAAGCTTCTGGCACCATTTTTGAGTGAATTGCCAAAAGTCAGATTTTTGCTGAAATTGTGACCCCGGGGCTTAGGGATTTTTTCAAAAAAATATTTTCTGCCGGTTACGTTTTTGAGGGCTGATTTCTTGTCCTGTGATAAAAAGCCTTCTGTTTCTATCGCCAAATCTTTCAGGGGATCATTTGCAAGCTTCTGGCACCATTTTTGAGTGAATTGCCAAAAGTCAGATTTTTGCTGAAATTGTGACCCCGGGGCTTAGGGATTTTTTCAAAAAAATATTTTCTGCCGGTTACGTTTTTGAGGGCTGATTTCTTGTCCTGTGATAAAAAGCCTTCTGTTTCCATCGCCAAAGCTTTCAGGGGATCATTTGCAAGCTTCTGGCACCATTTTTGAGTGAATTGCCAAAAGTCAGATTTTGGCTGAAATTGTGACCCCGGGGCTTAGGGATTTTTTCAAAAAAACATTTTCTGCCGGTTACGTTTTTGAGGGCTGATTTCTTGTCCTGTGATAAAAAGCCTTCTGTTTCCATCGCCAAAGCTTTCAGGGGATCATTTGCAAGTTTCTGGCACCATTTTTGAGTGAATTGCCAAAAGTCAGATTTTTGCTGAAATTGTGACCCCGGGGCTTAGGGATTTTTTCAAAAAAACATTTTCTGCCGGTTACATTTTTGAGGGCTGATTTCTTGTCCTGTGATAAAAAGCCTTCTGTTTCCATCGCCAAAGCTTTCTGGGGATCATTTGCAAGCTTCTGGCACCATTTTTGAGTGAATTGCCAAAAGTCAGATTTTTGCTGAAATTGTGACCCCGGGGCTTAGGGATTTTTTCAAAAAAATATTTTCTGCCGGTTAAGTTTTTGAGGGCTGATTTCTTGTCCTGTGATAAAAAGCCTTCTGTTTCCATCGCCAAAGCTTTCAGGGGATCATTTGCAAGCTTCTGGCACCATTTTTGAGTGAAATGCCAAAAGTCAGATTTTTGCTGAAATTGTGACCCCGGGGCTTAGGGATTTTTTCAAAAAAATATTTTCTGCCGGTTACGTTTTTGAGGGCTGATTTCTTGTCCTGTGATAAAAAGCCTTCTGTTTCCATCGCCAACGCTTTCAGGGGATCATTTGCAAGCTTCTGGCACCATTTTTGAGTGAATTGCCAAAAGTCAGATTTTTGCTGAAATTGTGACCCCGGGGCTTAGGGATTTTTTCAAAAAAATATTTTCTGCCGGTTACGTTTTTGAGGGCTGATTTCTTGTCCTGTGATAAAAAGCCTTCTGTTTCCATCGCCAAAGCTTTCAGGGGATCATTTGCAAGCTTCTGGCACCATTTTTGAGTGAATTGCCAAAAGTCAGATTTTTGCTGAAATTGTGACCCCGGGGCTTAGGGATTTTTTCAAAAAAATATTTTCTGCCGGTTACGTTTTTGAGGGCTGATTTCTTGTCCTGTGATAAAAAGCCTTCTGTTTCCATCGCCAAAGCTTTCAGGGGATCATTTGCAAGCTTCTGGCACCATTTTTGAGTGAATTGCCAAAAGTCAGATTTTTGCTGAAATTGTGACCCCGGGGCTTAGGGATTTTTTCAAAAAAACATTTTCTGCCGGTTACGTTTTTGAGGGCTGATTTCTTGTCCTGTGATAAAAAGCCTTCTGTTTCCATCGCCAAAGCTTTCAGGGGATCATTTGCAAGTTTCTGGCAACATTTTTGAGTGAATTGCCAAAAGTCAGATTTTTGCTGAAATTGTGACCCCGGGGCTTAGGGATTTTTTCAAAAAAACATTTTCTGCCGGTTACGTTATTGAGGGCTGATTTCTTGTCCTGTGATAAAAAGCCTTCTGTTTCCATCGCCAAAGTTTTGTGGGGATCATTTGCAAGCTTCTGGCACCATTTTTGAGTGAATTGCCAAAAGTCAGATTTTTGCTGAAATTGTGACCCCGGGGCTTAGGGATTTTTTCAAAAAAATATTTTCTGCCGGTTACGTTTTTGAGGGCTGATTTCTTGTCCTGTGATAAAAAGCCTTCTGTTTACATCGCCAAAGCTTTCAGGGGATCATTTGCAAGCTTCTGGCACCATTTTTGAGTGAATTGCCAAAAGTCAGATTTTTGCTGAAATTGTGACCCCGGGGCTTAGGGATTTTTTCAAAAAAACATTTTCTGCCGGTTACGTTTTTGAGGGCTGATTTCTTGTCCTGTGATAAAAAGCCTTCTGTTTCCATCGCCAAAGCTTTCAGGGGATCATTTGCAAGTTTCTGGCACCATTTTTGAGTGAATTGCCAAAAGTCAGATTTTTGCTGAAATTGTGACCCCGGGGCTTAGGGATTTTTTCAAAAAAACATTTTCTGCCGGTTACGTTTTTGAGGGCTGATTTCTTGTCCTGTGATAAAAAGCCTTCTGTTTCCATCGCCAAAGCTTTCTGGGGATCATTTGCAAGCTTCTGGCACCATTTTTGAGTGAATTGCCAAAAGTCAGATTTTTGCTGAAATTGTGACCCCGGGGCTTAGGGATTTTTTCAAAAAAATATTTTCTGCCGGTTAAGTTTTTGAGGGCTGATTTCTTGTCCTGTGATAAAAAGCCTTCTGTTTCCATCGCCAAAGCTTTCAGGGGATCATTTGCAAGCTTCTGGCACCATTTTTGAGTGAAATGCCAAAAGTCAGATTTTTGCTGAAATTGTGACCCCGGGGCTTAGGGATTTTTTCAAAAAAATATTTTCTGCCGGTTATGTTTTTGAGGGCTGATTTCTTGTCCTGTGATAAAAAGCCTTCTGTTTCCATCGCCAAAGCTTTCAGGGGATCATTTGCAAGCTTCTGGCACCATTTTTGAGTGAATTGCCAAAAGTCAGATTAGGGCTTAGGGATCATTTTCAAGCTTCTGGCACCATTTTTGAGTGAATTGCCAAAAGTCAGATTTTTGCTGAAATTGTGACCCCGGGGCTTAGGGATTTTTTCAAAAAAATATTTTCTGCCGGTTACGTTTTTGAGGGCTGATTTCTTGTCCTGTAATAGAAACCCTTCTGTTTCCATCGCCAAAGCTTTCAGGGGATCATTTGCAAGCTTCTGGCACCATTTTTGAGTGAATTGCCAAAAGTCAGATTAGGGCTTAGGGATCATTTGCAAGCTTCTGGCACCATTTTTGAGTGAATTGCCAAAAGTCAGATTTTTGCTGAAATTGTGACCCCGGGGCTTAGGGATTTTTTCAAAAAAATATTTTCTGCCGGTTACGTTTTTGATGGCTGATTTCTTGTCCTGTGATAAAAAGCCTTCTGTTTCCATGGCCAAAGCTTTCAGGGGATCATTTGCAAGCTTCTGGCACCATTTTTGAGTGAATTGCCAAAAGCCAGATTTTTGCTGAAATTGTGACCGCGGGGCTTAGGGATTTTTTCAAAAAAATATTTTCTTCCGGTTACGTTTTTGAGGGCTGATTTCTTGTCCTGTGATAAAAAGCCTTCTGTTTCCATCGCCACAGCTTTCAGGGGATCATTTGCAAGCTTCTGGCACCATTTTTGAGTGAATTGCCAAAAGTCAGATTTTTGCTGAAATTGTGACCCCGGGGCTTAGGGATTTTTTCAAAAAAATATTTTCTGCCGGTTACGTTTTTGAGGGCTGATTTCTTGTCCTGTGATAAAAAGCCTTCTGTTTCCATCGCCAAAGCTTTCAGGGGATCATTTGCAAGCTTCTGGCACCATTTTTGAGTGAATTGCCAAAAGTCAGATTTTTGCTGAAATTGTGACCCCGGGGCTTAGGAATTTTTTCAAAAAAATATTTTCTGCCGGTTACGTTTTTGAGGGCTGATTTCTCGTCCTGTGATAAAAAGCCTTCTGTTTCCATCGCCAAAGCTTTCAGGGGATCATTTGCAAGCTTCTGGCACCATTTTTGAGTGAAATGCCAAAAGTCAGATTTTTGCTGAAATTGTGACCCCGGGGCTTAGGGATTTTTTCAAAAAAATATTTTCTGCCGGTTACGTTTTTGAGGGCTGATTTCTTGTCCTGTGATAAAAAGCCTTCTGTTTCCATCACCAAAGCTTTCAGGAGATCATTTGCAAGCTTCTGGCACCATTTTTGAGTGAATTGCCAAAAGTCAGATTAGGGCTTAGGGATCATTTGCAAGCTTCTGGCACCATTTTTGAGTGAATTGCCAAAAGTCAGATTTTTGCTGAAATTGTGACCCCGGGGCTTAGGGATTTTTTCACAAAAATATTTTCTGCCGGTTACATTTTTGAGGGCTGATTTCTTGTCCTGTGATAAAAAGCCTTCTGTTTCCATCGCCAAAGCTTTCAGGGGATCATTTGCAAGCTTCTGGCACCATTTTTGAGTGAATTGCCAAAAGTCAGATTTTGGCTGAAATTGTGACCCCGGGGCTTAGGGATTTTTTTAAAAAAAATATTTTCTGCCGGTTACGTTTTTGAGGGCTGATTTCTTGTCCTGTGATAAAAAGCCTTCTGTTTCCATCGCCAAAGCTTTCAGGGGATCATTTGCAAGCTTCTGGCACCATTTTTGAGTGAATTGCCAAAAGTCAGATTTTTGCTGAAATTGTGACCCCGGGGCTTAGAGATTTTTTTAAAAAAATATTTTCTGCCGGTTAAGTTTTTGAGGGCTGATTTCTTGTCCTGTGATAAAAAGCCTTCTGTTTCCATCGCCAAAGCTTTCAGGGGATCATTTGCAAGCTTCTGGCACCATTTTTGATTGAACTGCCAAAAGTCAGATTTTTGCTGAAATTGTGACCCCGGGGCTTAGGGATTTTTTCAAAAAAATATTTTCTGCCGGTTAAGTTTTTGAGGGCTGATTTCTTGTCCTGTGAAAAAAAGCCTTCTGTTTCCATCGCCAAAGCTTTCAGGGGATCATTTGCAAGCTTCTGGCACCATTTTTGAGTGAATTGCCAAAAGGCAGATTTTTGCTGAAATTGTGACACCGGGGCTTAGGGATTTTTTCAAAAAAATATTTTCTGCCAGTTACGTTTTTGAGGGCTGATTTCTTGTCCTGTGATAAAAAGCCTTCTGTTTCCATCGCCAAAGCTTTCAGGGGATCATTTGCAAGCTTCTGGCACCATTTTTGAGTGAATTGCCAAAAGTCAGATTTTTGCTGAAATTGTGACCCCGGGGCTTAGGGATTTTTTCAAAAAAATATTTTCTGCCGGTTAAGTTTTTGAGGGCTGATTTCTTGTCCTGTGATAAAAAGCCTTCTGTTTCCATCGCCAAAGCTTTCAGGGGATCATTTGCAAGCTTCTGGCACCATTTTTGAGTGAATTGCCAAAAGTCAGATTTTTGCTGAAATTGTGACACCGGGGCTTAGGGATTTTTTCAAAAAAATATTTTCTGCCAGTTACGTTTTTGAGGGCTGATTTCTGGTCCTGTGATAAAAAGCCTTCTGTTTCCACCGCCAAAGCTTTCAGGGG
Organism: Podarcis vaucheri; assembly: GCF_965113315.1. Taxonomy (NCBI): domain Eukaryota; kingdom Metazoa; phylum Chordata; class Lepidosauria; order Squamata; family Lacertidae; genus Podarcis; species Podarcis vaucheri. The sequence goes on from NC_138766.1 coordinate 17,143,281, forward strand.
ATCATTTGCAAGCTTCTGGCACCATTTTTGAGTGAATTGCCAAAAGTCAGATTTTTGCTGAAATTGTGACCCCGGGGCTTAAGGATTTTTTCAAAAAAATATTTTCTGCCGGTTACGTTTTTGAGGGCTGATTTCTTGTCCTGTGATAAAAAGCCTTTTGTTTCCGTCGCCAAAGCTTTCAGGGGATCATTTGCAAGCTTCTGGCACCATTTTTGAGTGAATTGCCAAAAGTCAGATTTTGGCTGAAATTGTGACCCCGGGGCTTAGGGATTTTTTTAAAAAAATATTTTCTGCCGGTTACGTTTTTGAGGGCTGATTTCTTGTCCTGTGATAAAAAGCCTTTTGTTTCCATCGCCAAAGCTTTCAGGGGATCATTTGCAAGCTTCTGGCACCATTTTTGAGTGAATTGCCAAAAGTCAGATTTTTGCTGAAATTGTGACCCCGGGGCTTAGGGATTTTTTCACAAAAATATTTTCTGCCGGTTACGTTTTTGAGGGCTGATTTCTTGTCCTGTGATAAAAAGCCTTCTGTTTCCATCGCCAAAGCTTTCAGGGGATCATTTGCAAGCTTCTGGCACCATTTTTGAGTGAATTGCCAAAAGTCAGATTTTGGCTGAAATTGTGACCCCGGGGCTTAGGGATTTTTTTAAAAAAATATTTTCTGCCGGTTACGTTTTTGAGGGCTGATTTCTTGTCCTGTGATAAAAAGCCTTCTGTTTCCATCGCCAAAGCTTTCTAGGGATTATTTGCAAGGTTCTGGCACCATTTTTGAGTGAATTGCCAAAAGTCAGATTTTTCCTGAAATTGTGACCCCGGGGCTTAGGGATTTTTTTAAAAAAATATTTTCTGCCGGTTACGTTTTTGAGGGCTGATTTCTTGTCCTGTGATAAAAAGCCTTTTGTTTCCATCGCCAAAGCTTTCAGGGGATCATTTGCAAGCTTCTGGCACCATTTTTGAGTGAATTGCCAAAAGTCAGATTTTTGCTGAAATTGTGACCCCGGGGCTTAGGGATTTTTTCACAAAAATATTTTCTGCCGGTTACGTTTTTGAGGGCTGATTTCTTGTCCTGTGATAAAAAGCCTTCTGTTTCCATCGCCAAAGCTTTCAGGGGATCATTTGCAAGCTTCTGGCACCATTTTTGAGTGAATTGCCAAAAGTCAGATTTTGGCTGAAATTGTGACCCCGGGGCTTAGGGATTTTTTTAAAAAAATATTTTCTGCCGGTTACGTTTTTGAGGGCTGATTTCTTGTCCTGTGATAAAAAGCCTTCTGTTTCCATCGCCAAAGCTTTCTAGGGATTATTTGCAAGGTTCTGGCACCATTTTTGAGTGAATTGCCAAAGGTCAGATTTTTCCTGAAATTGTGACCCCGGGGCTTAGAGATTTTTTTAAAAAAATATTTTCTGCCGGTTAAGTTTTTGAGGGCTGATTTCTTGTCCTGTGATAAAAAGCCTTCTGTTTCCATCGCCAAAGCTTTCAGGGGATCATTTGCAAGCTTCTGGCACCATTTTTGAGTGAATTGCCAAAAGTCAGATTTTTGCTGAAATTGTGACCCCGGGGCTTAGGGATTTTTTCAAAAAAATATTTTCTGCCGGTTAAGTTTTTGAGGGCTGATTTCTTGTCCTGTGAAAAAAAGCCTTCTGTTTCCATCGCCAAAGCTTTCAGGGGATCATTTGCAAGCTTCTGGCACCATTTTTGAGTGAATTGCCAAAAGGCAGATTTTTGCTGAAATTGTGACACCGGGGCTTAGGGATTTTTTCAAAAAAATATTTTCTGCCAGTTACGTTTTTGAGGGCGGATTTCTTGTCCTGTGATAAAAAGCCTTCTGTTTCCATCGCCAAAGCTTTCTGGGGATCATTTGCAAGCTTCTGGCACCATTTTTGAGTGAATTGCCAAAAGTCAGATTTTTGCTGAAATTGTGACCCCGGGGCTTAGAGATTTTTTTAAAAAAATATTTTCTGCCGGTTAAGTTTTTGAGGGCTGATTTCTTGTCCTGTGATAAAAAGCCTTCTGTTTCCATCGCCAAAGCTTTCAGGGGATCATTTGCAAGCTTCTGGCACCATTTTTGAGTGAATTGCCAAAAGTCAGATTTTTGCTGAAATTGTGACCCCGGGGCTTAGGGATTTTTTCAAAAAAATATTTTCTGCCGGTTAAGTTTTTGAGGGCTGATTTCTTGTCCTGTGATAAAAAGCCTTCTGTTTCCATCGCCAAAGCTTTCAGGGGATCATTTGCAAGCTTTTGGCACCATTTTTGAGTGAATTGCCAAAAGTCATATTTTTGCTGAAATTGTGACCCCGGGGCTTAGGGATTTTTTCAAAAAAATATTTTCTGCCGGTTACGTTTTTGAGGGCTGATTTCTTGTCCTGTGATAAAAAGCCTTCTGTTTCCATCGCCAAAGCTTTCTGGGGATTATTTGCAAGCTTCTGGCACCATTTTTGAGTGAATTGCCAAAAGTCAGATTTTTCCTGAAATTGTGACCCCGGGGCTTAGAGATTTTTTTAAAAAAATATTTTCTGCCGGTTAAGTTTTTGAGGGCTGATTTCTTGTCCTGTGATAAAAAGCCTTCTGTTTCCATCGCCAAAGCTTTCAGGGGATCATTTGCAAGCTTCTGGCACCATTTTTGAGTGAATTGCCAAAAGTCAGATTTTTGCTGAAATTGTGACCCCGGGGCTTAGGGATTTTTTCAAAAAAATATTTTCTGCCGGTTAAGTTTTTGAGGGCTGATTTCTTGTCCTGTGAAAAAAAGCCTTCTGTTTCCATCGCCAAAGCTTTCAGGGGATCATTTGCAAGCTTCTGGCACCATTTTTGAGTGAATTGCCAAAAGGCAGATTTTTGCTGAAATTGTGACACCGGGGCTTAGGGATTTTTTCAAAAAAATATTTTCTGCCAGTTACGTTTTTGAGGGCTGATTTCTTGTCCTGTGATAAAAAGCCTTCTGTTTCCATCGCCAAAGCTTTCTGGGGATCATTTGCAAGCTTCTGGCACCATTTTTGAGTGAATTGCCAAAAGTCAGATTTTTGCTGAAATTGTGACCCCGGGGCTTAGAGATTTTTTTAAAAAAATATTTTCTGCCGGTTAAGTTTTTGAGGGCTGATTTCTTGTCCTGTGATAAAAAGCCTTCTGTTTCCATCGCCAAAGCTTTCAGGGGATCATTTGCAAGCTTCTGGCACCATTTTTGAGTGAATTGCCAAAAGTCAGATTTTTGCTGAAATTGTGACCCCGGGGCTTAGGGATTTTTTCAAAAAAATATTTTCTGCCGGTTAAGTTTTTGAGGGCTGATTTCTTGTCCTGTGATAAAAAGCCTTCTGTTTCCATCGCCAAAGCTTTCAGGGGATCATTTGCAAGCTTTTAGCACCATTTTTGAGTGAATTGCCAAAAGTCAGATTTTTGCTGAAATTGTGACCCCGGGGCTTAGGGATTTTTTCAAAAAAATATTTTCTGCCGGTTACGTTTTTGAGGGCTGATTTCTCGTCCTGTGATAAAAAGCCTTCTGTTTCCATCGCCAAAGCTTTCAGGGGATCATTTGCAAGCTTCTGGCACCATTTTTGAGTGAATTGCCAAAAGTCAGATTTTTGCTGAAATTGTGACCCCGGGGCTTAGGGATTTTTTCAAAAAAATATTTTCTGCCGGTTAAGTTTTAGAGCGCGGATTTCTTGTCCGGTGATAAAAAGCCTTCTGTTTCCATCGTCACAGCTTTCAGGGGATCATTTGCAAGCTTCTGGCACCATTTTTGAGTGAATTGCCAAAAGTCAGATTAGGGCTTAGGGATCATTTGCAAGCTTCTGGCACCATTTTTTAGTGAATTGCCAAAAGTCAGATTTTTGCTGAAATTGTGACCCCGGGGCTTAGGGATTTTTTCAAAAAAATATTTTCTGCCGGTTAAGTTTTTGAGGGCTGATTTCTTGTCCTGTGAAAAAAAGCCTTCTGTTTCCATCGCCAAAGCTTTCAGGGGATCATTTGCAAGCTTCTGGCACCATTTTTGAGTGAATTGCCAAAAGTCAGATTTTTGCTGAAATTGTGACACCGGGGCTTAGGGATTTTTTCAAAAAAATATTTTCTGCCAGTTACGTTTGAGGGCTGATTTCTTGTCCTGTGATAAAAAGCCTTCTGTTTCCATCGCCAAAGCTTTCTGGGGATCATTTGCAAGCTTCTGGCACCATTTTTGAGTGAATTGCCAAAAGTCAGATTTTTGCTGAAATTGTGACCCCGGGGCTTAGAGATTTTTTTAAAAAAATATTTTCTGCCGGTTAAGTTTTTGAGGGCTGATTTCTTGTCCTGTGATAAAAAGCCTTCTGTTTCCATCGCCAAAGCTTTCAGGGGATCATTTGCAAGCTTCTGGCACCATTTTTGAGTGAATTGCCAAAAGTCAGATTTTTGCTGAAATTGTGACCCCGGGGCTTAGGGATTTTTTCAAAAAAATATTTTCTGCCGGTTACGTTTTTGAGGGCTGATTTCTTGTCCTGTAATAAAAAGCCTTCTGTTTCCATCGCCAAAGCTTTCAGGGGATCATTTGCAAGTTTCTGGCACCATTTTTGAGTGAATTGCCAAAAGTCAGATTAGGGCTTAGGGATCATTTGCAAGCTTCTGGCACCATTTTTGAGTGAATTGCCAAAAGTCAGATTTTTGCTGAAATTGTGACCCCGGGGCTTAGGGATTTTTTCAAAAAAATATTTTCTTCCGGTTACGTTTTTGAGGGCTGATTTCTTGTCCTGTGATAAAAAGCCTTCTGTTTCCATCGCCACAGCTTTCAGGGGATCATTTGCAAGCTTCTGGCACCATTTTTGAGTGAATTGCCAAAAGTCAGATTTTTGCTGAAATTGTGACCCCGGGGCTTAGGGATTTTTTCAAAAAAATATTTTCTGCCGGTTACGTTTTTGATGGCTGATTTCTTCTCCTGTGATAAAAAGCCTTCTGTTTCCATCGCCAACGCTTTCAGGGGATCATTTGCAAGCTTCTGGCACCATTTTTGAGTGAATTGCCAAAAGTCAGATTTTTGCTGAAATTGTGACCCCGGGGCTTAGGGATTTTTTCAAAAAAATATTTTCTGCCGGTTAAGTTTTTGAGGGCTGATTTCTTGTCCTGTGATAAAAAAGCCTTCTGTTTCCATCGCCAAAGCTTTCAGGGGATCATTTGCAAGCTTCTGGCAGCATTTTTGAGTGAATTGCCAAAAGTCAGATTTTTGCTGAAATTGTGACCCCGGGGCTTAGGGATTTTTTCAAAAAAATATTTTCTGCCGGTTACGTTTTTGAGGGCTGATTTCTTGTCCTGTAATAAAACGCCTTCTGTTTCCATCGCCAAAGCTTTCAGGGGATCATTTGCAAGCTTCTGGCACCATTTTTGAGTGAATTGCCAAAAGTCAGATTAGGGCTTAGGGATCATTTGCAAGCTTCTGGCACCATTTTTGAGTGAATTGCCAAAAGTCAGATTTTTGCTGAAATTGTGACCCCGGGGCTTAGGGATTTTTTCAAAAAAATATTTTCTTCCGGTTACGTTTTTGAGGGCTGATTTCTTGTCCTGTGATAAAAAGCCTTCTGTTTCCATCGCCACAGCTTTCAGGGGATCATTTGCAAGCTTCTGGCACCATTTTTGAGTGAATTGCCAAAAGTCAGATTTTTGCTGAAATTGTGACCCCGGGGCTTAGGGATTTTTTCAAAAAAATATTTTCTGCCGGTTACGTTTTTGAGGGCTGATTTCTTCTCCTGTGATAAAAAGCCTTCTGTTTCCATCGCCAACGCTTTCAGGGGATCATTTGCAAGCTTCTGGCACCATTTTTGAGTGAATTGCCAAAAGTCAGATTTTTGCTGAAATTGTGACCCCGGGGCTTTGGGATTTTTTCAAAAAAATATTTTCTGCCGGTTACGTTTTTGAGGGCTGATTTCTTGTCCTGTGATAAAAAGCCTTCTGTTTCCATCGCCAAAGCTTTCAGGGGATCATTTGCAAGCTTCTGGCACCATTTTTGAGTGAATTGCCAAAAGTCAGATTTTTGCTGAAATTGTGAACCCGGGGCTTAGGTATTTTTTCAAAAAAATATTTTCTGCCGGTTACGTTTTTGAGGGCTGATTTCTTGTCCTGTGATAAAAAGCCTTCTGTTTGCATCGACAAAGCTTTCAGGGGATCATTTGCAAGCTTCTGGCACCATTTTTGAGTGAATTGCCAAAAGTCAGATTTTGGCTGAAATTGTGACCCCGGGGCTTAGGGATTTTTTCAAAAAAATATTTTCTGCCGGTTAAGTTTTTGAGGGCTGATTTCTTGTCCTGTGATAAAAAGCCTTCTGTTTCCATCGCCAAAGCTTTCAGGGGATCATTTGCAAGCTTCTGGCACCATTTTTGAGTGAATTGCCAAAAGTCAGATTTTAGCTGAAATTGTGACCCCGGGGCTTAGGTATTTTTTCAAAAAAATATTTTCTGCCGGTTACGTTTTTGAGGGCTGGTTTCTCGTCCTGTGATAAAAAGCCTTCTGTTTCCATCGCCAAAGCTTTCAGGGGATCATTTGCAAGCTTCTGGCACCATTTTTGAGTGAAATGCCAAAAGTCAGATTTTTGCTGAAATTGTGACCCCGGGGCTTAGGGATTTTTTCAAAAAAATATTTTCTGCCGGTTACGTTTTTGAGGGCTGATTTCTTGTCCTGTGATAAAAAGCCTTCTGTTTCCATCGCCAAAGCTTTCAGGGGATCATTTGCAAGCTTCTGGCACCATTTTTTAGTGAATTGCCAAAAGTCAGATTTTTGCTGAAATTGTGACCCCGGGGCTTAGGGATTTTTTCAAAAAAATATTTTCTGCCGGTTACGTTTTTGAGGGCTGATTTCTTGTCCTGTGATAAAAAGCCTTCTGTTTCCATCGCCAAAACTTTCAGGGGATCATTTGCAAGCTTCTGGCACCATTTTTGAGTGAATTGCCAAAAGTCAGATTTTTGCTGAAATTGTGACCCCGGGGCTTAGGGATTTTTTCAAAAAAATATTTTCTGCCGGTTACGTTTTTGAGGGCTGATTTCTTGTCCTGTGATAAAAAGCCTTCTGTTTCCATCGCCAAAGCTTTCAGGGGATCATTTGCAAGCTTCTGGCACCATTTTTGAGTGAATTGCCAAAAGTCAGATTTTTGCTGAAATAGTGACCCCGGGGCTTAGGGATTTTTTCAAAAAAATATTTTCTGCCGGTTACGTTTTTGAGGGCTGATTTCTTGTCCTGTGATAAAAAGCCTTCTATTTCCATCGCCAAAGCTTTCAGGGGATCATTTGCAAGCTTCTGGCACCATTTTTGCGTGAATTGCCAAAAGTCAGATTTTGGCTGAAATTGTGACCCCGGGGCTTAGGGATTTTTTCAAAAAAATATTTTCTGCCGGTTACGTTTTTGAGGGCTGATTTCTTGTCCTGTAATAAAAAGCCTTCTGTTTCCATCGCCAAAGCTTTCTGGGGATCATTTGCAAGCTTCTGGCACCATTTTTGAGTGAATTGCCAAAAGTCAGATTTTTGCTGAAATTGTGACCCCGGGGCTTAGGGATTTTTTCAAAAAAATATTTTCTGCCGGTTAAGTTTTTGAGGGCTGATTTCTTGTCCTGTGATAAAAAGCCTTCTGTTTCCATCGCCAAAGCTTTCAGGGGATCATTTGCAAGCTTCTGGCACCATTTTTGAGTGAATTGCCAAAAGTCAGATTTTTGCTGAAATTGTGACCCCGGGGCTTAGGGATTTTTTCAAAAAAATATTTTCTGCCGGTTACGTTTTTGAGGGCTGGTTTCTCGTCCTGTGATAAAAAGCCTTCTGTTTCCATCGCCAAAGCTTTCAGGGGATCATTTGCAAGCTTCTGGCACCATTTTTGAGTGAAATGCCAAAAGTCAGATTTTTGCTGAAATTGTGACCCCGGGGCTTAGGGATTTTTTCAAAAAAATATTTTCTGCCGGTTACGTTTTTGAGGGCTGATTTCTTGTCCTGTGATAAAAAGCCTTCTGTTTCCATCGCCAAAACTTTCAGGGGATCATTTGCAAGCTTCTGGCACCATTTTTGAGTGAATTGCCAAAAGTCAGATTTTTGCTGAAATTGTGACCCCGGGTCTTAGGGATTTTTTCAAAAAAATATTTTCTGCCGGTTAAGTTTTTGAGGGCTGATTTCTTGTCCTGTGATAAAAAGCCTTCTGTTTCCATCGCCAAAGCTTTCAGGGGATCATTTGCAAGCTTCTGGCACCATTTTTGAGTGAATTGCCAAAAGTCAGATTTTTGCTGAAATTGTGACCGCGGGGCTTAGGGATTTTTTCAAAAAAATATTTTCTGCCGGTTAAGTTTTTGAGGGCTGATTTCTTGTCCTGTGATAAAAAGCCTTCTGTTTCCATCGCCAAAGCTTTCAGGGGATCATTTGCAAGCTTCTGGCACCATTTTTGAGTGAATTGCCAAAAGTCAGATTTTTGCTGAAATTGTGACCCCGGGGCTTAGGGATTTTTTCAAAAAAACATTTTCTGCCGGTTACGTTTTTGAGGGCTGATTTCTTGTCCTGTGATAAAAAGCCTTCTGTTTCCATCGCCAAAGCTTTCTGGCGATCATTTGCAAGCTTCTGGCACCATTTTTGAGTGAATTGCCAAAAGTCAGATTTTTGCTGAAATTGTGACCCCGGGGCTTAGGGATTTTTTCAAAAAAATATTTTCTGCCGGTTAAGTTTTTGAGGGCTGATTTCTTGTCCTGTGATAAAAAGCCTTCTGTTTCCATCGCCAAAGCTTTCAGGGGATCATTTGCAAGCTTCTGGCACCATTTTTGAGTGAATTGCCAAAAGTCAGATTTTTGCTGAAATTGTGACCCCGGGGCTTAGGGATTTTTTCAAAAAAACATTTTCTGCCGGTTACGTTTTTGAGGGCTGATTTCTTGTCCTGTGATAAAAAGCCTTCTGTTTCCATCGCCAAAGCTTTCAGGGGATCATTTGCAAGCTTCTGGCACCATTTTTGAGTGAATTGCCAAAAGTCAGATTTTTGCTGAAATTGTGACCCCGGGGCTTAGGGATTTTTTCAAAAAAACATTTTCTGCCGGTTACGTTTTTGAGGGCTGATTTCTTGTCCTGTGATAAAAAGCCTTCTGTTTCCATCGCCAAAGCTTTCTGGGGATCATTTGCAAGCTTTTGGCACCATTTTTGAGTGAATTGCCAAAAGTCAGATTTTTGCTGAAATTGTGACCCCGGGGCTTAGGAATTTTTTCAAAAAAATATTTTCTGCCGGTTACGTTTTTGAGGGCTGATTTCTCGTCCTGTGATAAAAAGCCTTCTGTTTCCATCGCCAAAGCTTTCAGGGGATCATTTGCAAGCTTCTGGCACCATTTTTGAGTGAAATGCCAAAAGTCAGATTTTTGCTGAAATTGTGACCCAGGGGCTTAGGGATTTTTTCAAAAAAATATTTTCTGCCGGTTAAGTTTTTGAGGGCTGATTTCTTGTCCTGTGATAAAAAGCCTTCTGTTTCCATCGCCAAAGCTTTCTGGGGATCATTTGCAAGCTTCTGGCACCATTTTTGAGTGAATTGCCAAAAGTCAGATTTTTGCTGAAATTGTGACCCCGGGGCTTAGGGATTTTTTCAAAAAAATATTTTCTGCCGGTTAAGTTTTTGAGGGCTGATTTCTTGTCCTGTGATAAAAAGCCTTCTGTTTCCATTGCCAAAGCTTTCAGGGGATCATTTGCAAGCTTCTGGCACCATTTTTGAGTGAATTGCCAAAAGTCAGATTTTTGCTGAAATTGTGATTCCGGGGCTTAAGAATTTTTTCAAAAAAATATTTTCTGCCGGTTACGTTTTTGAGGGCTGATTTCTCGTCCTGTGATAAAAAGCCTTCTGTTTCCATCGCCAAAGCTTTCAGGGGATCATTTGCAAGCTTCTGGCACCATTTTTGAGTGAAATGCCAAAAGTCAGATTTTTGCTGAAATTGTGACCCCGGGGCTTTGGGATTTTTTCAAAAAAATATTTTCTGCCGGTTACGTTTTTGAGGGCTGATTTCTTGTCCTGTGATAAAAAGCCTTCTGTTTCCATCGCCAAAGCTTTCAGGGGATCATTTGCAAGCTTCTGGCACCATTTTTGAGTGAATTGCCAAAAGTCAGATTAGGGCTTAGGGATCATTTGCAAGCTTCTGGCACCATTTTTGAGTGAATTGCCAAAAGTCAGATTTTTGCTGAAATTGTGACCCCGGGGCTTAGGGATTTTTTCAAAAAAATATTTTCTGCCGGTTACGTTTTTGAGGGCTGATTTCTTGTCCTGTGATAAAAAGCCTTCTGTTTCCATCGCCAAAGCTTTCAGGGGATCATTTGCAATCTTCTGGCACCATTTTTGAGTGAATTGCCAAAAGTCAGATTTTTGCTGAAATTGTGATCCCGGGGCTTAGGAATTTTTTCAAAAAAATATTTTCTGCCGGTTACGTTTTTGAGCTCTGATTTCTCGTCCTGTGATAAAAAGCCTTCTGTTTCCATCGCCAAAGCTTTCAGGGGATCATTTGCAAGCTTCTGGCACCATTTTTGAGTGAAATGCCAAAAGTCAGATTTTTGCTGAAATTGTGACCCCGGGGCTTTGGGATTTTTTCAAAAAAATATTTTCTGCCGGTTACATTTTTGAGGGCTGATTTCTTGTCCTGTGATAAAAAGCCTTCTGTTTCCATCGCCAAAGCTTTCAGGGGATCATTTGCAAGCTTCTGGCACCATTTTTGAGTGAATTGCCAAAAGTCAGATTAGGGCTTAGGGATCATTTGCAAGCTTCTGGCACCATTTTTGAGTGAATTGCCAAAAGTCAGATTTTTGCTGAAATTGTGACCCCGGGGCTTAGGGATTTTTTCAAAAAAATATTTTCTGCCGGTTACGTTTTTGAGGGCTGATTTCTTGTCCTGTGATAAAAAGCCTTCTGTTTCCATTGCCAAAGCTTTCAGGGGATCATTTGCAAGCTTCTGGCACCATTTTTGAGTGAATTGCCAAAAGTCAGATTTTTGCTGAAATTGTGATTCCGGGGCTTAAGAATTTTTTCAAAAAAATATTTTCTGCCGGTTACGTTTTTGAGGGCTGATTTCTCGTCCTGTGATAAAAAGCCTTCTGTTTCCATCGCCAAAGCTTTCAGGGGATCATTTGCAAGCTTCTGGCACCATTTTTGAGTGAAATGCCAAAAGTCAGATTTTTGCTGAAATTGTGACCCCGGGGCTTTGGGATTTTTTCAAAAAAATATTTTCTGCCGGTTACGTTTTTGAGGGCTGATTTCTTGTCCTGTGATAAAAAGCCTTCTGTTTCCATCGCCAAAGCTTTCAGGGGATCATTTGCAAGCTTCTGGCACCATTTTTGAGTGAATTGCCAAAAGTCAGATTAGGGCTTAGGGATCATTTGCAAGCTTCTGGCACCATTTTTGAGTGAATTGCCAAAAGTCAGATTTTTGCTGAAATTGTGACCCCGGGGCTTAGGGATTTTTTCAAAAAAATATTTTCTGCCGGTTACGTTTTTGAGGGCTGATTTCTTGTCCTGTGATAAAAAGCCTTCTGTTTCCATCGCCAAAGCTTTCAGGGGATCATTTGCAATCTTCTGGCACCATTTTTGAGTGAATTGCCAAAAGTCAGATTTTTGCTGAAATTGTGATCCCGGGGCTTAGGAATTTTTTCAAAAAAATATTTTCTGCCGGTTACGTTTTTGAGGGCTGATTTCTCGTCCTGTGATAAAAAGCCTTCTGTTTCCATCGCCAAAGCTTTCAGGGGATCATTTGCAAGCTTCTGGCACCATTTTTGAGTGAATTGCCAAAAGTCAGATTAGGGCTTAGGGATCATTTGCAAGCTTCTGGCACCATTTTTGAGTGAATTGCCAAAAGTCAGATTTTTGCTGAAATTGTGACCCCGGGGCTTAGGGATTTTTTCAAAAAAATATTTTCTGCCGGTTACGTTTTTGAGGGCTGATTTCTTGTCCTGTGATAAAAAGCCTTCTGTTTCCATCGCCAAAGCTTTCAGGGGATCATTTGCAAGCTTCTGGCACCATTTTTGAGTGAATTGCCAAAAGTCAGATTAGGGCTTAGGGATCATTTGCAAGCTTCTGGCACCATTTTTGAGTGAATTGCCAAAAGTCAGATTTTTGCTGAAATTGTGACCCCGGGGCTTAGGGATTTTTTCAAAAAAATATTTTCTGCCGGTTACGTTTTTGAGGGCTGATTTCTTGTCCTGTGATAAAAAGCCTTCTGTTTCCATCGCCAAAGCTTTCAGGGGATCATTTGCAATCTTCTGGCACCATTTTTGAGTGAATTGCCAAAAGTCAGATTTTTGCTGAAATTGTGATCCCGGGGCTTAGGAATTTTTTCAAAAAAATATTTTCTGCCGGTTACGTTTTTGAGGGCTGATTTCTCGTCCTGTGATAAAAAGCCTTCTGTTTCCATCGCCAAAGCTTTCAGGGGATCATTTGCAAGCTTCTGGCACCATTTTTGAGTGAAATGCCAAAAGTCAGATTTTTGCTGAAATTGTGACCCCGGGGCTTTGGGATTTTTTCAAAAAAATATTTTCTGCCGGTTACATTTTTGAGGGCTGATTTCTTGTCCTGTGATAAAAAGCCTTCTGTTTCCATCGCCAAAGCTTTCAGGGGATCATTTGCAAGCTTCTGGCACCATTTTTGAGTGAATTGCCAAAAGTCAGATTAGGGCTTAGGGATCATTTGCAAGCTTCTGGCACCATTTTTGAGTGAATTGCCAAAAGTCAGATTTTTGCTGAAATTGTGACCCCGGGGCTTAGGGATTTTTTCAAAAAAATATTTTCTGCCAGTTACGTTTTTGAGGGCTGATTTCTTGTCCTGTTATAAAAAACCTTCTGTTTCCATCGCCAAAGCTTTCAGGGGATCATTTGCAAGCTTCTGGCACCATTTTTGAGTGAATTGCCAAAAGTCAGATTTTTGCTGAAATTGTGACCCCGGGGCTTAGGGATTTTTTCAAAAAAACATTTTCTGCCGGTTAAGTTTTTGAGGGCTGATTTCTTGTCCTGTGATAAAAAGCCTTCTGTTTCCATCGCCAAAGCTTTCTGCGGATCATTTGCAAGCTTCTGGCACCATTTTTGAGTGAATAGCCAAAAGTCAGATTTTTGCTGAAATTGTGACCCCGGGGCTTAGGGATTTTTTCAAAAAAATATTTTCTGCCGGTAAAGTTTTTGAGGGCTGATTTATTGTCCTGTGATAAAAAGCCTTCTGTTTCCATCGCCAAAGCTTTCAGGGGATCATTTGCAAGCTTTTGGCACCATTTTTGAGTGAATTGCCAAAAGTCAGATTTTTGCTGAAATTGTGACCCCGGGGCTTAGGGATTTTTTCAAAAAAATATTTTCTGCCGGTTACGTTTTTGAGGGCTGATTTCTCGTCCTGTGATAAAAAGCCTTCTGTTTCCATCGCCAAAGCTTTCAGGGGATCATTTGCAAGCTTCTGGCACCATTTTTGAGTGAAATGCCAAAAGTCAGATTTTTGCTGAAATTGTGACCCCGGGGCTTAGGGATTTTTTCAAAAAAATATTTTCTGCCGGTTACGTTTTTGAGGGCTGATTTCTTGTCCTGTGATAAAAAGCCTTCTGTTTCCATCGCCAAAGCTTTCAGGGGATCATTTGCAAGCTTCTGGCACTATTTTTAAGTGAATTGCCAAAAGTCAGATTAGGGCTTAGGGATCATTTGCAAGCTTCTGGCACCATTTTGGAGTGAATTGCCAAAAGTCAGATTTTTGCTGAAATTGTGACCGCGGGGCTTAGGGATTTTTTCAAAAAAATATTTTCTGCCGGTTAAGTTTTTGAGGGCTGATTTCTTGTCCTGTGATAAAAAGCCTTCTGTTTCCATCGCCAAAGCTTTCAGGGGATCATTTGTAAGCTTCTGGCACCATTTTTGAGTGAATTGCCAAAAGTCAGATTTTTGCTGAAATTGTGACCGCGGGGCTTAGGGATTTTTTCAAAAAAATATTTTCTGCCGGTTAAGTTTTTGAGGGCTGATTTCTTGTCCTGTGATAAAAAGCCTTCTGTTTCCATCGCCAAACCTTTCAGGGGATCATTTGCAAGCTTCTGGCACCATTTTTGAGTGAATTGCCAAAAGTCAGATTTTTGCTGAAATTGTGACCCCGGGGCTTAGGGATTTTTTCAAAAAAATATATTCTGCCGGTTAAGTTTTTGAGGGCTGATTTCTTGTCCTGTGATAAAAAGCCTTCTGTTTCCATCACCAAAGCTTTCAGGGGATCATTTGCAAGCTTATGGCACCATTTTTGAGTGAATTGCCAAAAGTCAGATTAGGGCTTAGAGATCATTTGCAAGCTTCTGGCACCATTTTTGAGAAAATTGCCAAAAGTCAGATTTTTGCTGAAATTGTGACCCCGGGGCTTAGGGATTTTTTCAAAAAAATATTTTCTGCCGGTTAAGTTTTAGAGCGCGGATTTCTTGTCCGGTGATAAAAAGCCTTCTGTTTCCATCGCCACAGCTTTCAGGGGATCATTTGCAAGCTTCTGGCACCATTTTTGAGTGAATTGCCAAAAGTCAGATTAGGGCTTAGGGATCATTTGCAAGCTTCTGGCACCATTTTTGAGTGAATTGCCAAAAGTCAGATTTTTGCTGAAATTGTGACCCCGGGGCTTAGGGATTTTTTCAAAAAAATATTTTCTGCCGGTTACGTTTTTGAGGGCTGATTTCTTGTCCTGTGATAAAAAGCCTTCTGTTTCCATCGCCAAAGCTTTCAGGGGATCATTTGCAAGCTTCTGGCACCATTTTTGAGTGAATTGCCAAAAGTCAGATTTTTGCTGAAATTGTGACCCCGGGGCTTAGGGATTTTTTCAAAAAAATATTTTCTGCGGGTTACGTTTTTGAGGGCTGATTTCTTGTCCTGTGATAAAAAGCCTTCTGTTTCCATCGCCAAAGCTTTCAGGGGATCATTTGCAAGCTTCTGGCACCATTTTTGAGTGAATTGCCAAAAGTCAGATTAGGGCTTAGGGATCATTTGCAAGCTTCTGGCACCATTTTTGAGTGAATTGCCAAAAGTCAGATTTTTGCTGAAATTGTGACCCCGGGGCTTAGGGATTTTTTCAAAAAAATATTTTCTGCCGGTTAAGTTTTTGAGGGCTGATTTCTTGTCCTGTGATAAAAAAGCCTTCTGTTTCCATCGCCAAAGCTTTCAGGGGATCATTTGCAAGCTTCTGGCAGCATTTTTGAGTGAATTGCCAAAAGTCAGATTTTTGCTGAAATTGTGACCCCGGGGCTTAGGGATTTTTTCAAAAAAATATTTTCTGCCGGTTACGTTTTTGAGGGCTGATTACTTGTCCTGTAATAAAAAGCCTTCTGTTTCCATCGCCAAAGCTTTCAGGGGATCATTTGCAAGCTTCTGGCACCATTTTTGAGTGAATTGCCAAAAGTCAGATTAGGGCTTAGGGATCATTTGCAAGCTTCTGGCACCATTTTTGAGTGAATTGCCAAAAGTCAGATTTTTGCTGAAATTGTGACCCCGGGGCTTAGGGATTTTTTCAAAAAAATATTTTCTTCCGGTTACGTTTTTGAGGGCTGATTTCTTGTCCTGTGATAAAAAGCCTTCTGTTTCCATCGCCACAGCTTTCAGGGGATCATTTGCAAGCTTCTGGCACCATTTTTGAGTGAATTGCCAAAAGTCAGATTTTTGCTGAAATTGTGACCCCGGGGCTTAGGGATTTTTTCAAAAAAATATTTTCTGCCGGTTACGTTTTTGAGGGCTGATTTCTTCTCCTGTGATAAAAAGCCTTCTGTTTCCATCGCCAACGCTTTCAGGGGATCATTTGCAAGCTTCTGGCACCATTTTTGAGTGAATTGCCAAAAGTCAGATTTTTGCTGAAATTGTGACCCCGGGGCTTAGGGATTTTTTCAAAAAAATATTTTCTGCCGGTTACGTTTTTGAGGGCTGATTTCTTGTCCTGTGATAAAAAGCCTTCTGTTTCCATCGCCAAAGCTTTCAGGGGATCATTTGCAAGCTTCTGGCACTATTTTTGAGTGAATTGCCAAAAGTCAGATTTTTG
This sequence comes from Podarcis vaucheri, assembly GCF_965113315.1. Taxonomy (NCBI): domain Eukaryota; kingdom Metazoa; phylum Chordata; class Lepidosauria; order Squamata; family Lacertidae; genus Podarcis; species Podarcis vaucheri. The sequence goes on from NC_138766.1 coordinate 17,159,219, forward strand.
CTGAAATTGTGAACCCGGGGCTTAGGGATTTTTTCAAAAAAATATTTTCTGCCGGTTACGTTTTTGAGGGCTGATTTCTTGTCCTGTGATAAAAAGCCTTCTGTTTCCATCGCCAAAGCTTTCAGGGGATCATTTGCAAGCTTCTGGCACCATTTTTGAGTGAATTGCCAAAAGTCAGATTTTGGCTGAAATTGTGACCCCGGGGCTTAGGGATTTTTTCAAAAAAATATTTTCTGCCGGTTAAGTTTTTGAGGGCTGATTTCTTGTCCTGTGATAAAAAGCCTTCTGTTTCCATCGCCAAAGCTTTCAGGGGATCATTTGCAAGCTTCTGGCACCATTTTTGAGTGAAATGCCAAAAGTCAGATTTTTGCTGAAATTGTGACCCCGGGGCTTAGGGATTTTTTCAAAAAAATATTTTCTGCCGGTTACGTTTTTGAGGGCTGATTTCTTGTCCTGTGATAAAAAGCCTTCTGTTTCCATCGCCAAAGCTTTCAGGGGATCATTTGCAAGCTTCTGGCACCATTTTTGAGTGAATTGCCAAAAGTCAGATTTTTGCTGAAATTGTGACCCCGGGGCTTAGGGATTTTTTCAAAAAAATATTTTCTGCCGGTTACGTTTTTGAGGGCTGATTTCTTGTCCTGTGATAAAAAGCCTTCTGTTTCCATCGCCAAAACTTTCAGGGGATCATTTGCAAGCTTCTGGCACCATTTTTGAGTGAATTGCCAAAAGTCAGATTTTTGCTGAAATTGTGACCCCGGGGCTTAGGGATTTTTTCAAAAAAATATTTTCTGCCGGTTACGTTTTTGAGGGCTGATTTCTTGTCCAGTGATAAAAAGCCTTCTGTTTCCATCGCCAAAGCTTTCAGGGGATCATTTGCAAGCTTCTGGCACCATTTTTGAGTGAATTGCCAAAAGTCAGATTTTTGCTGAAATAGTGACCCCGGGGCTTAGGGATTTTTTCAAAAAAATATTTTCTGCCGGTTACGTTTTTGAGGGCTGATTTCTTGTCCTGTGATAAAAAGCCTTCTGTTTCCATCGCCAAAGCTTTCAGGGGATCATTTGCAAGCTTCTGGCACCATTTTTGAGTGAATTGCCAAAAGTCAGATTTTGGCTGAAATTGTGACCCCGGGGCTTAGGGATTTTTTCAAAAAAATATTTTCTGCCGGTTACGTTTTTGAGGGCTGATTTCTTGTCCTGTAATAAAAAGCCTTCTGTTTCCATCGCCAAAGCTTTCTGGGGATCATTTGCAAGCTTCTGGCACCATTTTTGAGTGAATTGCCAAAAGTCAGATTTTTGCTGAAATTGTGACCCCGGGGCTTAGGGATTTTTTCAAAAAAATATTTTCTGCCAGTTAAGTTTTTGAGGGCTGATTTCTTGTCCTGTGATAAAAAGCCTTCTGTTTCCATCGCCAAAGCTTTCAGGGGATCATTTGCAAGCTTCTGGCACCATTTTTGAGTGAATTGCCAAAAGTCAGATTTTTGCTGAAATTGTGACCCCGGGGCTTAGGGATTTTTTCAAAAAAATATTTTCTGCCGGTTACGTTTTTGAGGGCTGGTTTCTCGTCCTGTGATAAAAAGCCTTCTGTTTCCATCGCCAAAGCTTTCAGGGGATCATTTGCAAGCTTCTGGCACCATTTTTGAGTGAAATGCCAAAAGTCAGATTTTTGCTGAAATTGTGACCCCGGGGCTTAGGGATTTTTTTCAAAAAAATATTTTCTGCCGGTTACGTTTTTGAGGGCTGATTTCTTGTCCGGTGATAAAAAGCCTTCTGTTTCCATCGCCAAAACTTTCAGGGGATCATTTGCAAGCTTCTGGCACCATTTTTGAGTGAATTGCCAAAAGTCAGATTTTTGCTGAAATTGTGACCCCGGGGCTTAGGGATTTTTTCAAAAAAACATTTTCTGCCGGTTACGTTTTTGAGGGCTGATTTCTTGTCCTGTGATAAAAAGCCTTCTGTTTCCATCGCCAAAGCTTTCAGGGGATCATTTGCAAGCTTCTGGCACCATTTTTGAGTGAATTGCCAAAAGTCAGATTTTTGCTGAAATTGTGACCCCGGGGCTTAGGGATTTTTTCAAAAAAACATTTTCTGCCGGTTACGTTTTTGAGGGCTGATTTCTTGTCCTGTGATAAAAAGCCTTCTGTTTCCATCGCCAAAGCTTTCTGGGGATCATTTGCAAGCTTCTGGCACCATTTTTGAGTGAATTGCCAAAAGTCAGATTTTTGCTGAAATTGTGACCCCGGGGCTTAGGGATTTTTTCAAAAAAATATTTTCTGCCGGTTAAGTTTTTGAGGGCTGATTTCTTGTCCTGTGATAAAAAGCCTTCTGTTTCCATCGCCAAAGCTTTCAGGGGATCATTTGCAAGCTTCTGGCACCATTTTTGAGTGAATTGCCAAAAGTCAGATTTTTGCTGAAATTGTGACCGCGGGGCTTAGGGATTTTTTCAAAAAAATATTTTCTGCCGGTTAAGTTTTTGAGGGCTGATTTCTTGTCCTGTGATAAAAAGCCTTCTGTTTCCATTGCCAAAGCTTTGAGGGGATCATTTGCAAGCTTCTGGCACCATTTTTGAGTGAATTGCCAAAAGTCAGATTTTTGCTGAAATTGTGATCCCGGGGCTTAGGAATTTTTTCAAAAAAATATTTTCTGCCGGTTACGTTTTTGAGGGCTGATTTCTTGTCCTGTGATAAAAAGCCTTCTGTTTCCATCGCCAAAGCTTTCAGGGGATCATTTGCAAGCTTCTGGCACCATTTTTGAGTGAATTGCCAAAAGTCAGATTAGGGCTTAGGGATCATTTGCAAGCTTCTGGCACCATTTTTGAGTGAATTGCCAAAAGTCAGATTTTTGCTGAAATTGTGACCCCGGGGCTTAGGGATTTTTTCAAAAAAATATTTTCTGCCGGTTACGTTTTTGAGGGCTGATTTCTTGTCCTGTGATAAAAAGCCTTCTGTTTCCATCGCCACAGCTTTCAGGGGATCATTTGCAAGCTTCTGGCACCATTTTTGAGTGAATTGCCAAAAGTCAGATTTTTGCTGAAATTGTGACCCCGGGGCTTAGGGATTTTTTCAAAAAAATATTTTCTGCCAGTTACGTTTTTGAGGGCTGATTTCTTGTCCTGTTATAAAAAACCTTCTGTTTCCATCGCCAAAGCTTTCAGGGGATCATTTGCAAGCTTCTGGCACCATTTTTGAGTGAATTGCCAAAAGTCAGATTTTTGCTGAAATTGTGACCCCGGGGCTTAGGGATTTTTTCAAAAAAACATTTTCTGCCGGTTAAGTTTTTGAGGGCTGATTTCTTGTCCTGTGATAAAAAGCCTTCTGTTTCCATCGCCAAAGCTTTCTGCGGATCATTTGCAAGCTTCTGGCACCATTTTTGAGTGAATAGCCAAAAGTCAGATTTTTGCTGAAATTGTGACCCCGGGGCTTAGGGATTTTTTCAAAAAAATATTTTCTGCCGGTAAAGTTTTTGAGGGCTGATTTATTGTCCTGTGATAAAAAGCCTTCTGTTTCCATCGCCAAAGCTTTCAGGGGATCATTTGCAAGCTTCTGGCACCATTTTTGAGTGAATTGCCAAAAGTCAGATTAGGGCTTAGGGATCATTTGCAAGCTTCTGGCACCATTTTTGAGTGAATTGCCAAAAGTCAGATTTTTGCTGAAATTGTGACCCCGGGGCTTAGGGATTTTTTCAAAAAAAAAATTCTGCCGGTTACGTTTTTGAGGGCTGATTTCTTGTCCTGTGATAAAAAGCCTTCTGTTTCCATCGCCAAAGCTTTCAGGGGATCATTTGCAAGCTTCTGGCACCATTTTTGAGTGAATTGCCTAAAGTCAGATTTTTGCTAAAATTGCGACCCCGGGGCTTAGGGATTTTTTCAAAAAAATATTTTCTGCCGGTTACGTTTTTGAGGGCTGATTTCTTGTCCTGTGATAAAAAGCCTTCTGTTTCCATGGCCAAAGCTTTCAGGGGATCATTTGCAAGCTTCTGGCACCATTTTTGAGTGAATTGCCAAAAGCCAGATTTTTGCTGAAATTGTGACCCCGGGGCTTAGGGATTTTTTCAAAAAAATATTTTCTTCCGGTTACGTTTTTGAGGGCTGATTTCTTGTCCTGTGATAAAAAGCCTTATGTTTCCATCGCCAAAGCTTTCAGGGGATCATTTGCAAGCTTCTGGCACCATTTTTGAGTGAATTGCCAAACGTCAGATTTTTGCTGAAATTGTGACCCCGGGGCTTAGGGATTTTTTCAAAAAAATATTTTCTGCCGGTTACGTTTTTGAGGGCTGATTTCTCGTCCTGTGATAAAAAGCCTTCTGTTTCCATCGCCAAAGCTTTCAGGGGATCATTTGCAAGCTTCTGGCACCATTTTTGAGTGAAATGCCAAAAGTCAGATTTTTGCTGAAATTGTGACCCCGGGGCTTAGGGATTTTTTCAAAAAAATATTTTCTGCCGGTTACGTTTTTGAGGGCTGATTTCTTGTCCTGTGATAAAAAGCCTTCTGTTTCCATCGCCAAAGCTTTCAGGGGATCATTTGCAAGCTTCTGGCACCATTTTTGAGTGAATTGCCAAAAGTCAGAATAGGGCTTAGGGATCATTTGCAAGCTTCTGGCACCATTTTTGAGTGAATTGCCAAAAGTCAGATTTTTGCTGAAATTGTGACCCCGGGGCTTAGGGATTTTTTCAAAAAAATATTTTCTGCCGGTTACGTTTTTGAGGGCTGATTTCTTGTCCTGTGATAAAAAGCCTTCTGTTTCCATCGCCACAGCTTTCAGGGGATCATTTGCAAGCTTCTGGCACCATTTTTGAGTGAATTGCCAAAAGTCAGATTTTGGCTGAGATTGTGACCCCAGGGCTTAGGGATTTCTTCAAAAAAATATTTTCTGTCGGTTACGTTTTTGAGGGCTGATTTCTTGTCCTGTGATAAAAAGCCTTCTGTTTCCATGGCCAAAGCTTTCAGGGGATCATTTGCAAGCTTCTGGCACCATTTTTGAGTGAATTGCCAAAAGCCAGATTTTTGCTGAAATTGTGACCCCGGGGCTTAGGGATTGTTTCAAAAAAATATTTTCTGCCGGTTAAGTTTTTGAGGGCTGATTTCTTGTCCTGTGATAAAAAGCCTTCTGTTTCCATCGCCAAAGCTTTCAGGGGATCATTTGCAAGCTTCTGGCACCATTTTTGAGTGAATTGCCAAAAGTCAGATTAGGGCTTAGGGATCATTTGCAAGCTTCTGGCACCATTTTTGAGTGAATTGCCAAAAGTCAGATTTTTGCTGAAATTGTGACCCCGGGGCTTAGGGATTTTTTCAAAAAAAAAATTCTGCCGGTTACGTTTTTGAGGGATGATTTCTTGTCCTGTGATAAAAAGCCTTCTGTTTCCATCGCCAAAGCTTTCAGGGGATCATTTGCAAGCTTCTGGCACCATTTTTGAGTGAATTGCCTAAAGTCAGATTTTTGCTAAAATTGCGACCCCGGGGCTTAGGGATTTTTTCAAAAAAATATTTTCTGCCGGTTACGTTTTTGAGGGCTGATTTCTTGTCCTGTGATAAAAAGCCTTCTGTTTCCATGGCCAAAGCTTTCAGGGGATCATTTGCAAGCTTCTGGCACCATTTTTGAGTGAATTGCCAAAAGCCAGATTTTTGCTGAAATTGTGACCCCGGGGCTTAGGGATTGTTTCAAAAAAATATTTTCTTCCGGTTACGTTTTTGAGGGCTGATTTCTTGTCCTGTGATAAAAAGCCTTCTGTTTCCATCGCCAAAGCTTTCAGGGGATCATTTGCAAGCTTCTGGCACCATTTTCGAGTGAATTGCCAAAAGTCAGATTTTTGCTGAAATTGTGACCCCGGGGCTTAGGGATTTTTTCAAAAAAACATTTTCTGCCGGTTACGTTTTTGAGGGCTGATTTCTTGTCCTGTGATAAAAAGCCTTCTGTTTCCATCGCCAAAGCTTTCAGGGGATCATTTGCAAGCTTCTGGCACCATTTTGGAGTGAATTGCCAAAAGTCAGATTTTTGCTGAAATTGTGACCCCGGGGCTTAGGGATTTTTTCAAAAAAATATTTTCTGCCGGTTAAGTTTTTGAGGGCTGATTTCTTGTCCTGTGATAAAAAGCCTTCTGTTTCCATCGCCAAAGCTTTCAGGGGATCATTTGCAAGCTTCTGGCACCATTTTTGAGTGAATTGCCAAAAGTCAGATTTTTGCTGAAATTGTGACCCCGGGGCTTAGGGATTTTTTCAAAAAAATATTTTCTGCCGGTTACGTTTTTGAGGGCTGATTTCTTGTCCTGTGATAAAAAGCCTTCTGTTTCCATCGCCACAGCTTTCAGGGGATCATTTGCAAGCTTCTGGCACCATTTTGGAGTGAATTGCCAAAAGTCAGATTTTTGCTGAAATTGTGACCGCGGGGCTTAGGGATTTTTTCAAAAAAACATTTTCTGCCGGTTACGTTTTTGAGGTCTGATTTCTTGTCCTGTGATAAAAAGCCTTCTGTTTCCATCGCCAAAGCTTTCAGGGGATCATTTGCAAGCTTCTGGCACCATTTTTGATTGAATTGCCAAAAGTCAGATTTTTGCTGAAATTGTGACCCCGGGGCGTAGGGATTTTTTCAAAAAAATATTTTCTGCCGGTTAAGTTTTTGAGGGCTGATTTCTTGTCCTGTGATAAAAAGCCTTCTGTTTCCATCGCCAAAGCTTTCAGGGGATCATTTGCAAGCTTCTGGCACCATTTTTGAGTGAATTGCCAAAAGTCAGATTAGGGCTTAGGGATCATTTGCAAGCTTCTGGCACCATTTTTGAGTGAATTGCCAAAAGTCAGATTTTTGCTGAAATTGTGACCCCGGGGCTTAGGGATTTTTTCAAAAAAAAAATTCTGCCGGTTACGTTTTTGAGGGATGATTTCTTGTCCTGTGATAAAAAGCCTTCTGTTTCCATCGCCAAAGCTTTCAGGGGATCATTTGCAAGCTTCTGGCACCATTTTTGAGTGAATTGCCTAAAGTCAGATTTTTGCTAAAATTGCGACCCCGGGGCTTAGGGATTTTTTCAAAAAAATATTTTCTGCCGGTTACGTTTTTGAGGGCTGATTTCTTGTCCTGTGATAAAAAGCCTTCTGTTTCCATGGCCAAAGCTTTCAGGGGATCATTTGCAAGCTTCTGGCACCATTTTTGAGTGAATTGCCAAAAGCCAGATTTTTGCTGAAATTGTGACCCCGGGGCTTAGGGATTGTTTCAAAAAAATATTTTCTTCCGGTTACGTTTTTGAGGGCTGATTTCTTGTCCTGTGATAAAAAGCCTTCTGTTTCCATCGCCAAAGCTTTCAGGGGATCATTTGCAAGCTTCTGGCACCATTTTCGAGTGAATTGCCAAACGTCAGATTTTTGCTGAAATTGTGACCCCGGGGCTTAGGGATATTTTCAAAAAAATATTTTCTGCCGGTTACGTTTTTGAGGGCTGATTTCTCGTCCTGTGATAAAAAGCCTTCTGTTTCCATCGCCAAAGCTTTCAGGGGATCATTTGCAAGCTTCTGGCACCATTTTTGAGTGAAATGCCAAAAGTCAGATTTTTGCTGAAATTGTGACCCCGGGGCTTAGGGATTTTTTCAAAAAAATATTTTCTGCCGGTTACGTTTTTGAGGGCTGATTTCTTGTCCTGTGATAAAAAGCCTTCTGTTTCCATCGCCAAAGCTTTCAGGGGATCATTTGCAAGCTTCTGGCACCATTTTTGAGTGAATTGCCAAAAGTCAGAATAGGGCTTAGGGATCATTTGCAAGCTTCTGGCACCATTTTTGAGTGAATTGCCAAAAGTCAGATTTTTGCTGAAATTGTGACGCCGGGGCTTAGGGATTTTTTCAAAAAAATATTTTCTGCCGGTTACGTTTTTGAGGGCTGATTTCTTGTCCTGTGATAAAAAGCCTTCTGTTTCCATCGCCACAGCTTTCAGGGGATCATTTGCAAGCTTCTGGCACCATTTTGGAGTGAATTGCCAAAAGTCAGATTTTTGCTGAAATTGTTACCGCGGGGCTTAGGGATTTTTTCAAAAAAATATTTTCTGCCGGTTAAGTTTTTGAGGGCTGATTTCTTGTCCTGTGATAAAAAGCCTTCTGTTTCCATCGCCACAGCTTTCAGGGGATCATTTGCAAGCTTCTGGCACCATTTTTGAGTGAATTGCCAAAAGTCAGATTTTGGCTGAGATTGTGACCCCAGGGCTTAGGGATTTCTTCAAAAAAATATTTTCTGTCGGTTACGTTTTTGAGGGCTGATTTCTTGTCCTGTGATAAAAAGCCTTCTGTTTCCGTCGCCAAAGCTTTCAGGGGATCATTTGCAAGCTTCTGGCACCATTTTTGAGTGAATTGCCAAAAGTCAGATTTTTGCTGAAATTGTGACCCCGGGGCTTAGGGATTTTTTTCAAAAAAAAAATTCTGCCGTTTAAGTTTTTGAGGGCTGATTTCTTGTCCTGTGATAAAAAGCCTTCTGTTTCCATCGCCAAAGCTTTCAGGGGATCATTTGCAAGCTTCTGGCACCATTTTCGAGTGAATTGCCAAAAGTCAGATTTTTGCTGAAATTGTGACCCCGGGGCTTAGGGATTTTTTCAAAAAAACATTTTCTGCCGGTTACGTTTTTGAGGGCTGATTTCTTGTCCTGTGATAAAAAGCCTTCTGTTTCCATCGCCAAAGCTTTCAGGGGATCATTTGCAAGCTTCTGGCACCATTTTGGAGTGAATTGCCAAAAGTCAGATTTTTGCTGAAATTGTGACCCCGGGGCTTAGGGATTTTTTCAAAAAAATATTTTCTGCCGGTTAAGTTTTTGAGGGCTGATTTCTTGTCCTGTGATAAAAAGCCTTCTGTTTCCATCGCCAAAGCTTTCAGGGGATCATTTGCAAGCTTCTGGCACCATTTTTGAGTGAATTGCCAAAAGTCAGATTTTTGCTGAAATTGTGACCCCGGGGCTTAGGGATTTTTTCAAAAAAATATTTTCTGCCGGTTACGTTTTTGAGGGCTGATTTCTTGTCCTGTGATAAAAAGCCTTCTGTTTCCATCGCCACAGCTTTCAGGGGATCATTTGCAAGCTTCTGGCACCATTTTGGAGTGAATTGCCAAAAGTCAGATTTTTGCTGAAATTGTGACCGCGGGGCTTAGGGATTTTTTCAAAAAAACATTTTCTGCCGGTTACGTTTTTGAGGTCTGATTTCTTGTCCTGTGATAAAAAGCCTTCTGTTTCCATCGCCAAAGCTTTCAGGGGATCATTTGCAAGCTTCTGGCACCATTTTTGATTGAATTGCCAAAAGTCAGATTTTTGCTGAAATTGTGACCCCGGGGCTTAGGGATTTTTTCAAAAAAATATTTTCTGCCGGTTAAGTTTTTGAGGGCTGATTTCTTGTCCTGTGATAAAAAGCCTTCTGTTTCCATCGCCAAAGCTTTCAGGGGATCATTTGCAAGCTTCTGGCACCATTTTTGAGTGAATTGCCAAAAGTCAGATTAGGGCTTAGGGATCATTTGCAAGCTTCTGGCACCATTTTTGAGTGAATTGCCAAAAGTCAGATTTTTGCTGAAATTGTGACCCCGGGGCTTAGGGATTTTTTCAAAAAAAAAATTCTGCCGGTTACGTTTTTGAGGGATGATTTCTTGTCCTGTGATAAAAAGCCTTCTGTTTCCATCGCCAAAGCTTTCAGGGGATCATTTGCAAGCTTCTGGCACCATTTTTGAGTGAATTGCCTAAAGTCAGATTTTTGCTAAAATTGCGACCCCGGGGCTTAGGGATTTTTTCAAAAAAATATTTTCTGCCGGTTACGTTTTTGAGGGCTGATTTCTTGTCCTGTGATAAAAAGCCTTCTGTTTCCATGGCCAAAGCTTTCAGGGGATCATTTGCAAGCTTCTGGCACCATTTTTGAGTGAATTGCCAAAAGCCAGATTTTTGCTGAAATTGTGACCCCGGGGCTTAGGGATTGTTTCAAAAAAATATTTTCTTCCGGTTACGTTTTTGAGGGCTGATTTCTTGTCCTGTGATAAAAAGCCTTCTGTTTCCATCGCCAAAGCTTTCAGGGGATCATTTGCAAGCTTCTGGCACCATTTTTGAGTGAATTGCCAAACGTCAGATTTTTGCTGAAATTGTGACCCCGGGGCTTAGGGATATTTTCAAAAAAATATTTTCTGCCGGTTACGTTTTTGAGGGCTGATTTCTCGTCCTGTGATAAAAAGCCTTCTGTTTCCATCGCCAAAGCTTTCAGGGGATCATTTGCAAGCTTCTGGCACCATTTTTGAGTGAAATGCCAAAAGTCAGATTTTTGCTGAAATTGTGACCCCGGGGCTTAGGGATTTTTTCAAAAAAATATTTTCTGCCGGTTACGTTTTTGAGGGCTGATTTCTTGTCCTGTGATAAAAAGCCTTCTGTTTCCATCGCCAAAGCTTTCAGGGGATCATTTGCAAGCTTCTGGCACCATTTTTGAGTGAATTGCCAAAAGTCAGAATAGGGCTTAGGGATCATTTGCAAGCTTCTGGCACCATTTTTGAGTGAATTGCCAAAAGTCAGATTTTTGCTGAAATTGTGACGCCGGGGCTTAGGGATTTTTTCAAAAAAATATTTTCTGCCGGTTACGTTTTTGAGGGCTGATTTCTTGTCCTGTGATAAAAAGCCTTCTGTTTCCATCGCCACAGCTTTCAGGGGATCATTTGCAAGCTTCTGGCACCATTTTGGAGTGAATTGCCAAAAGTCAGATTTTTGCTGAAATTGTTACCGCGGGGCTTAGGGATTTTTTCAAAAAAATATTTTCTGCCGGTTAAGTTTTTGAGGGCTGATTTCTTGTCCTGTGATAAAAAGCCTTCTGTTTCCATCGCCAAAGCTTTCAGGGGATCATTTGCAAGCTTCTGGCACCATTTTTGAGTGAATTGCCAAAAGTCAGATTTTGGCTGAGATTGTGACCCCAGGGCTTAGGGATTTTTTCAAAAAAATATTTTCTGTCGGTTACGTTTTTGAGGGCTGATTTCTTGTCCTGTGATAAAAAGCCTTCTGTTTCCGTCGCCAAAGCTTTCAGGGGATCATTTGCAAGCTTCTGGCACCATTTTTGAGTGAATTGCCAAAAGTCAGATTTTTGCTGAAATTGTGACCCCGGGGCTTAGGGATTTTTTCAAAAAAAAAATTCTGCCGGTTAAGTTTTTGAGGGCTGATTTCTTGTCCTGTGATAAAAAGCCTTCTGTTTCCATCGCCAAAGCTTTCAGGGGATCATTTGCAAGCTTCTGGCACCATTTTGGAGTGAATTGCCAAAAGTCAGATTTTTGCTGAAATTGTGACCCCGGGGCTTAGGGATTTTTTCAAAAAAATATTTTCTGCCGGTTAAGTTTTTGAGGGCTGATTTCTTGTCCTGTGATAAAAAGCCTTCTGTTTCCATCGCCAAAGCTTTCAGGGGATCATTTGCAAGCTTCTGGCACCATTTTTGAGTGAATTGCCAAAAGTCAGATTTTTGTTGAAATTGTGACCCCGGGGCTTAGGGATTTTTTCAAAAAAATATTTTCTGCCGGTTACGTTTTTGAGGGCTGATTTCTTGTCCTGTGATAAAAAGCCTTCTGTTTCCATCGCCACAGCTTTCAGGGGATCATTTGCAAGCTTCTGGCACCATTTTTGAGTGAATTGCCAAAAGTCAGATTTTTGCTGAAATTGTGACCCCGGGGCTTAGGGATTTTTTCAAAAAAATATTTTCTGCCGGTTAAGTTTTTGAGGGCTGATTTCTTGTCCTGTGATAAAAAGCCTTCTGTTTCCATCGCCAAAGCTTTCAGGGGATCATTTGCAAGCTTTTGGCACCATTTTTGAGTGAATTGCCAAAAGTCAGATTTTTGCTGAAATTGTGACCCCGGGGCTTAGGGATTTTTTCAAAAAAATATTTTCTGCCGGTTACGTTTTTGAGGGCTGATTTCTCGTCCTGTGATAAAAAGCCTTCTGTTTCCATCGTCAAAGCTTTCAGGGGATCATTTGCAAGCTTCTGGCACCATTTTTGAGTGAATTGCCAAAAGTCAGATTTTTGCTGAAATTGTGACCCCGGGGCTTAGGGATTTTTTTAAAAAAAACATTTTCTGCTGGTTAAGGTTTTGAGGGCTGATTTCTTGTCCTGTGATAAAAAGCCTTCTGTTTCCATCGCCAAAGCTTTCTGGGGATCATTTGCAAGCTTCTGGCACCATTTTTGAGTGAATTGCCAAAAGTCAGATTTTTGCTGAAATTGTGACCCCGGGGCTTAGGGATTTTTTCAAAAAAATATTTTCTGCCGGTTAAGTTTTTGAGGGCTGATTTCTTGTCCTGTGATAAAAAGCCTTCTGTTTCCATCGCCAAAGCTTTCAGGGGATCATTTGCAAGCTTCTGGCACCATTTTTGAGTGAATTGCCAAAAGTCAGATTTTTGCTGAAATTGTGACCCCGGGGCTTAGGGATTTTTTCAAAAAAATAGTTTCTGCCGGTTACGTTTTTGAGGGCTGATTTCTTGTCCTGTGATAAAAAGCCTTCTGTTTCCATCGCCAAAGCTTTCAGGGGATTATTTGCAAGCTTCTGGCACCATTTTTGAGTGAATTGCCAAAAGTCAGATTAGGGCTTAGGGATCATTTGCAAGCTTCTGGCACCATTTTTGAGTGAATTGCCAAAAGTCAGATTTTTGCTGAAATTGTGACCCCGGGGCTTAGGGATTTTTTCAAAAAAATATTTTCTGCCGGTTACGTTTTTGAGGGCTGATTTCTTGTCCTGTGATAAAAAGCCTTCTGTTTCCATCGCAAAAGCTTTCAGGGGATCATTTGCAAGCTTCTGGCACCATTTTTGAGTGAAATGCCAAAAGTCAGATTTTTGCTGAAATTGTGACCCCGGGGCTTAGGGATTTTTTCAAAAAAATATTTTCTACCGGTTAAGTTTTTGAGGGCTGATTTCTTGTCCTGTGATAAAAAGCCTTCTGTTTCCATCGCCAAAGCTTTCAGGGGATCATTTGCAAGCTTCTGGCACCATTTTTGAGTGAATTGCCAAAAGTCAGATTTTTGCTGAAATTGTGACCCCGGGGCTTAGGGATTTTTTCAAAAAAATAGTTTCTGCCGGTTACGTTTTTGAGGGCTGATTTCTTGTCCTGTGATAAAAAGCCTTCTGTTTCCATCGCCAAAGCTTTCAGGGGATTATTTGCAAGCTTCTGGCACCATTTTTGAGTGAATTGCCAAAAGTCAGATTAGGGCTTAGGGATCATTTGCAAGCTTCTGGCACCATTTTTGAGTGAATTGCCAAAAGTCAGATTTTTGCTGAAATTGTGACCCCGGGGCTTAGGGATTTTTTCAAAAAAATATTTTCTGCCGGTTACGTTTTTGAGGGCTGATTTCTTGTCCTGTGATAAAAAGCCTTCTGTTTCCATCGCCACAGCTTTCAGGGGATCATTTGCAAGCTTCTGGCACCATTTTTGAGTGATTTGCCAAAAGTCAGATTTTTGCTGAAATTGTGACCCCGGGGCTTAGGGATTTTTTCAAAAAAATATTTTCTGCCGGTTACGTTTTTGAGGGCTGATTTCTTGTCCTGTGATAAAAAGCCTTCTGTTTCCATCGCCAAAGCTTTCAGGGGATCATTTGCAAGCTTCTGGCACCATTTTTGAGTGAATTGCCAAAAGTCAGATTTTGGCTGAAATTGTGACCCCGGGGCTTAGGGATTTTTTCAAAAAAATATTTTCTGCCGGTTACGTTTTTGAGGGCTGATTTCTTGTCCTGTGATAAAAAGCCTTCTGTTTCCATCGCCAAAGCTTTCAGGGGAGCATTTGCAAGCTTCTGGCACCATTTTTGAGTGAATTGCCAAAAGTCAGATTTTTGCTGAAATTGTGACCCCGGGGCTTAGGGATTTTTTCAAAAAAATATTTTCTGCCGGTTACGTTTTTGAGGGCTGATTTCTTGTCCTGTGATAAAAAGCCTTCTGTTTCCATCGCCAAAGCTTTCAGGGGATCATTTGCAAGCTTCTGGCACCATTTTTGAGTGAATTGCCAAAAGTCAGATTTTTGCTGAAATTGTGACCCCGGGGCTTAGGGATTTTTTCAAAAAAATATTTTCTACCGGTTAAGTTTTTGAGGGCTGATTTCTTGTCCTGTGATAAAAAGCCTTCTGTTTCCATCGCCAAAGCTTTCAGGGGATCATTTGCAAGCTTCTGGCACCATTTTTGAGTGAATTGCCAAAAGTCAGATTTTTGCTGAAATTGTGACCCCGGGGCTTAGGGATTTTTTCAAAAAAATATTTTCTGCCAGTTACGTTTTTGAGGGCTGATTTCTTGTCCTGTGATAAAAAGCCTTCTGTTTCCATCGCCAAAGCTTTAAGGGGATCATTTGCAAGCTTCTGGCACCATTTTTGAGTGAATTGCCAAAAGTCAGATTTTTGCTGAAATTGTGACCCCGGGGCTTAGGGATTTTTTCAAAAAAACATTTTCTGCTGGTTAAGGTTTTGAGGGCTGATTTCTTGTCCTGTGATAAAAAGCCTTCTGTTTCCATCGCCAAAGCTTTCTGGGGATCATTTGCAAGCTTCTGGCACCATTTTTGAGTGAATTGCCAAAAGTCAGATTAGGGCTTAGGGATCATTTGCAAGCTTCTGGCACCATTTTTGAGTGAATTGCCAAAAGTCAGATTTTTGCTGAAATTGTGACCCCGGGGCTTAGGGATTTTTTCAAAAAAATATTTTCTGCCGGTTACGTTTTTGAGGGCTGATTTCTTGTCCTGTGATAAAAAGCCTTCTGTTTCCATCGCAAAAGATTTCAGGGGATCATTTGCAAGCTTCTGGCACCATTTTTGAGTGAAATGCCAAAAGTCAGATTTTTGCTGAAATTGTGACCCCGGGGCTTAGGGATTTTTTCAAAAAAATATTTTCTACCGGTTAAGTTTTTGAGGGCTGATTTCTTGTCCTGTGATAAAAAGCCTTCTGTTTCCATCGCCAAAGCTTTCAGGGGATCATTTGCAAGCTTCTGGCACCATTTTTGAGTGAATTGCCAAAAGTCAGATTTTTGCTGAAATTGTGACCCCGGGGCTTAGGGATTTTTTCAAAAAAATAGTTTCTGCCGGTTACGTTTTTGAGGGCTGATTTCTTGTCCTGTGATAAAAAGCCTTCTGTTTCCATCGCCAAAGCTTTCAGGGGATTATTTGCAAGCTTCTGGCACCATTTTTGAGTGAATTGCCAAAAGTCAGATTAGGGCTTAGGGATCATTTGCAAGCTTCTGGCACCATTTTTGAGTGAATTGCCAAAAGTCAGATTTTTGCTGAAATTGTGACCCCGGGGCTTAGGGATTTTTTCAAAAAAATATTTTCTGCCGGTTACGTTTTTGAGGGCTGATTTCTTGTCCTGTGATAAAAAGCCTTCTGTTTCCATCGCCACAGCTTTCAGGGGATCATTTGCAAGCTTCTGGCACCATTTTTGAGTGAATTGCCAAAAGTCAGATTTTTGCTGAAATTGTGACCCCGGGGCTTAGGGATTTTTTCAAAAAAATATTTTCTGCCGGTTACGTTTTTGAGGGCTGATTTCTTGTCCTGTGATAAAAAGCCTTCTGTTTCCATCGCCAAAGCTTTCAGGGGATCATTTGCAAGCTTCTGGCACCATTTTTGAGTGAATTGCCAAAAGTCAGATTTTGGCTGAAATTGTGACCCCGGGGCTTAGGGATTTTTTCAAAAAAATATTTTCTGCCGGTTACGTTTTTGAGGGCTGATTTCTTGTCCTGTGATAAAAAGCCTTCTGTTTCCATCGCCAAAGCTTTCAGGGGAGCATTTGCAAGCTTCTGGCACCATTTTTGAGTGAATTGCCAAAAGTCAGATTTTTGCTGAAATTGTGACCCCGGGGCTTAGGGATTTTTTCAAAAAAATATTTTCTGCCGGTTACGTTTTTGAGGGCTGATTTCTTGTCCTGTGATAAAAAGCCTTCTGTTTCCATCGCCAAAGGTTTCAGGGAATCATTTGCAAGCTTCTGGCACCATTTTTGAGTGAATTGCCAAAAGTCAGATTAGGGCTTAGGGATCATTTGCAAGCTTCTGGCACCATTTTTGAGTGAATTGCCAAAAGTCAGATTTTGGCTGAAATTGTGACCCCGGGGCTTAGGGATTTTTTCAAAAAAATATTTTCTGCCGGTTACGTTTTTGAGGGCTGATTTCTTGTCCTGTGATAAAAAGCCTTCTGTTTCCATCGCCAAAGCTTTCAGGGGATCATTTGCAAGCTTCTGGCACCATTTTTGAGTGAATTGCCAAAAGTCAGATTTTTGCTGAAATTGTGACCCCGGGGCTTAGGGATTTTTTCAAAAAAATATTTTCTGCCGGTTACGTTTTTGAGGGCTGATTTCTTGTCCTGTGATAAAAAGCCGTCTGTTTCCATCGCCAAAGCTTTCAGGGGATCATTTGCAAGCTTCTGGCACCATTTTTGAGTGAATTGCCAAAAGTCAGATTTTTGCTGAAATTGTGACCCCGGGGCTTAGGGATTTTTTCAAAAAAATATTTTCTGCCGGTTACGTTTTTGAGGGCTGATTTCTTGTCCTGTGATAAAAAGCCTTCTGTTTCCATCGCCAAACCTTTCAGGGGATAATTTGCAAGCTTCTGGCACCATTTTTGAGTGAATTGCCAAAAGTCAGATTTTTGCTGAAATTGTGACCCCGGGGCTTAGGGATTTTTTCAAAAAAATATTTTCTGCCGGTTAAGTTTTTGAGGGCTGATTTCTTGTCCTGTGATAAAATGCCTTCTGTTTCCATGGCCAAAGCTTTCAGGGGATCATTTGCAAGCTTCTGGCACCATTTTTGAGTGAATTGCCAAAAGTCAGATTTTTGCTAAAATTGTGATCCCGGGGCTTAGGGATTTTTTCAAAAAAATATTTTCTGCCGGTTACGTTTTTGAGGGCTGATTTCTTGTCCTGTGATAAAAAGCCTTCTGTTTCCATCGCCAAAGCTTTCAGGGGATCATTTGCAAGCTTCTGCCACCATTTTTGAGTGAATTGCCAAAAGTCAGATTAGAGCTTTCAGGGGATCATTTGCAAGCTTCTGGCACCATTTTTGAGTGAATTGCCAAAAGTCAGATTTTTGCTGAAATTGTGACCCCGGGGCTTAGGGATTTTTTCAAAAAAATATTTTCTGCCGGTTACGTTTTTGAGGGCTGATTTCTTGTCCTGTGATAAAAAGCCTTCTGTTTCCATCGCCACAGCTTTCAGGTGATCATTTGCAAGCTTCTGGCACCATTTTTGAGTGAATTGCCAAAAGTCAGATTTTTGCTGAAATTGTGACCCCGGGGCTTAGGGATATTTTCAAAAAAATATTTTCTGCCGGTTACGTTTTTGAGGGCTGATTTCTTGTCCTGTGATAAAAAGCCTTCTGTTTCCATGGCCAAAGCTTTCAGGGGATCATTTGCAAGCTTCCGGCACCATTTTTGAGTGAATTGCTAAAAGCCAGATTTTTGCTGAAATTGTGACCCCGGGGCTTAGGGATTTTTTCAAAAAAATATTTTCTGCCGGTTACGTTTTTGAGGGCTGATTTCTTGTCCTGTGATAAAAAGCCTTCTGTTTCGAGTGCCAAACCTTTCAGGGGATAATTTGCAAGCTTCTGGCACCATTTTTGAGTGAATTGCCAAAAGTCAGATTTTTGCTGAAATTGTGACCCCGGGGCTTAGGGATTTTTTCAAAAAAATATTTTCTGCCGGTTACGTTTTTGAGGGCTGATTTCTTGTCCTGTGATAAAAAGCCGTCTGTTTCCATCGCCAAAGCTTTCAGGGGATCATTTGCAAGCTTCTGCCACCATTTTTGAGTGAATTGCCAAAAGTCAGATTAGAGCTTTCAGGGGATCATTTGCAAGCTTCTGGCACCATTTTTGAGTGAATTGCCAAAAGTCAGATTTTTGCTGAAATTGTGACCCCGGGGCTTAGGGATTTTTTCAAAAAAATATTTTCTGCCGGTTACGTTTTTGAGGGCTGATTTCTTGTCCAGTGATAAAAAGCCTTCTGTTTCCATCGCCACAGCTTTCAGGGGATCATTTGCAAGCTTCTGGCACCATTTTTGAGTGAATTGCCAAAAGTCAGATTTTTGCTGAAATTGTGACCCCGGGGCTTAGGGATTTTTTCAAAAAAATATTTTCTGCCGGTTACGTTTTTGAGGGCTGATTTCTTCTCCTGTGATAAAAAGCCTTCTGTTTCCATGGCCAAAGCTTTCAGGGGATCATTTGCAAGCTTCTGGCACCATTTTTGAGTGAATTGCCAAAAGTCAGATTTTTGCTGAAATTGTGACCCCGGGGCTTAGGGATTTTTTCAAAAAAATATTTTCTGCCGGTTACGTTTTTGAGGGCTGATTTCTTGTCCTGTGATAAAAAGCCTTCTGTTTCCATCGCCAAAGCTTTCAGGGGATCATTTGCAAGCTTCTGCCACCATTTTTGAGTGAATTGCCAAAAGTCAGATTAGAGCTTTCAGGGGATCATTTGCAAGCTTCTGGCACCATTTTTGAGTGAATTGCCAAAAGTCAGATTTTTGCTGAAATTGTGACCCCGGGGCTTAGGGATTTTTTCAAAAAAATATTTTCTGCCGGTTACGTTTTTGAGGGCTGATTTCTTGTCCTGTGATAAAAAGCCTTCTGTTTCCATCGCAAAAGCTTTCAGGGGATCATTTGCAAGCTTCTGGCACCATTTTTGAGTGAATTGCCAAAAGTCAGATTTTTGCTGAAATTGTGACCCCGGGGCTTAGGGATTTTTTCAAAAAAATATTTTCTGCCGGTTACGTTTTTGAGGGCTGATTTCTTGTCCTGTGATAAAAAGCCTTCTGTTTCGAGTGCCAAACCTTTCAGGGGATAATTTGCAAGCTTCTGGCACCATTTTTGAGTGAATTGCCAAAAGTCAGATTTTTGCTGAAATTGTGACCCCGGGGCTTAGGGATTTTTTCAAAAAAATATTTTCTGCCGGTTACGTTTTTGAGGGCTGATTTCTTGTCCTGTGATAAAAAGCCGTCTGTTTCCATCGCCAAAGCTTTCAGGGGATCATTTGCAAGCTTCTGCCACCATTTTTGAGTGAATTGCCAAAAGTCAGATTAGAGCTTTCAGGGGATCATTTGCAAGCTTCTGGCACCATTTTTGAGTGAATTGCCAAAAGTCAGATTTTTGCTGAAATTGTGACCCCGGGGCTTAGGGATTTTTTCAAAAAAATATTTTCTGCCGGTTACGTTTTTGAGGGCTGATTTCTTGTCCTGTGATAAAAAGCCTTCTGTTTCCATCGCCACAGCTTTCAGGGGATCATTTGCAAGCTTCTGGCACCATTTTTGAGTGAATTGCCAAAAGTCAGATTTTTGCTGAAATTGTGACCCCGGGGCTTAGGGATTTTTTCAAAAAAACATTTTCTGCCGGTTACGTTTTTGAGGGCTGATTTCTTGTCCTGTGATAAAAAGCCTTCTGTTTCCATGGCCAAAGCTTTCAGGGGATCATTTGCAAGCTTCTGGCACCATTTTTGAGTGAATTGCCAAAAGTCAGATTTTTGCTGAAATTGTGACCCCGGGGCTTAGGGATTTTTTCAAAAAAATATTTTCTGCCGGTTACGTTTTTGAGGGCTGATTTCTTGTCCTGTGATAAAAAGCCTTCTGTTTCCATCGCCAAAGCTTTCAGGGGATCATTTGCAAGCTTCTGCCACCATTTTTGAGTGAATTGCCAAAAGTCAGATTAGAGCTTTCAGGGGATCATTTGCAAGCTTCTGGCACCATTTTTGAGTGAATTGCCAAAAGTCAGATTTTTGCTGAAATTGTGACCCCGGGGCTTAGGGATTTTTTCAAAAAAATATTTTCTGCCGGTTACGTTTTTGAGGGCTGATTTCTTGTCCTGTGATAAAAAGCCTTCTGTTTCCATCGCAAAAGCTTTCAGGGGATCATTTGCAAGCTTCTGGCACCATTTTCGAGTGAATTGCCAAAAGTCAGATTTTTGCTGAAATTGTGACCCCGGGGCTTAGGGATTTTTTCAAAAAAATATTTTCTGCCGGTTACGTTTTTGAGGGCTGATTTCTTGTCCTGTGATAAAAAGCCTTCTGTTTCCATGGCCAATTTTTCAGGGGATCATTTGAAAGCTTCTGGCACCATTTTTGAGTGAATTGCCAAAAGCCAGATTTTTGCTGAAATTGTGACCCCGGGGCTTAGGGATTTTTTCAAAAAAATATTTTCTGCCGGTTACGTTTTTGAGGGCTGATTTCTTGTCCTGTGATAAAAAGCCTTCTGTTTCGAGTGCCAAACCTTTCAGGGGATAATTTGCAAGCTTCTGGCACCATTTTTGAGTGAATTGCCAAAAGTCAGATTTTTGCTGAAATTGTGACCCCGGGGCTTAGGGATTTTTTCAAAAAAATATTTTCTGCCGGTTAAGTTTTTGAAGGCTGATTTCTTGTCCTGTGATAAAATGCCTTCTGTTTCCATGGCCAAAGCTTTCAGGGGATCATTTGCAAGCTTCTGGCACCATTTTTGAGTGAATTGCCAAAAGTCAGATTTTTGCTAAAATTGTGATCCCGGGGCTTAGGGATTTTTTCAAAAAAATATTTTCTGCCGGTTACGTTTTTGAGGGCTGATTTCTTGTCCTGTGATAAAAAGCCTTCTGTTTCCATCGCCAAAGCTTTCAGGGGATCATTTGCAAGCTTCTGCCACCATTTTTGAGTGAATTGCCAAAAGTCAGATTAGAGCTTTCAGGGGATCATTTGCAAGCTTCTGGCACCATTTTTGAGTGAATTGCCAAAAGTCAGATTTTTGCTGAAATTGTGACCCCGGGGCTTAGGGATTTTTTCAAAAAAATATTTTCTGCCGGTTACGTTTTTGAGGGCTGATTTCTTGTCCTGTGATAAAAAGCCTTCTGTTTCCATCGCCACAGCTTTCAGGTGATCATTTGCAAGCTTCTGGCACCATTTTTGAGTGAATTGCCAAAAGTCAGATTTTTGCTGAAATTGTGACCCCGGGGCTTAGGGATTTTTTCAAAAAAATATTTTCTGCCGGTTACGTTTTTGAGGGCTGATTTCTTGTCCTGTGATAAAAAGCCTTCTGTTTCCATGGCCAAAGCTTTCAGGGGATCATTTGCAAGCTTCTGGCACCATTTTTGAGTGAATTGCTAAAAGCCAGTTTTTTGCTGAAATTGTGACCCCGGGGCTTAGGGATTTTTTCAAAAAAATATTTTCTGCCGGTTACGTTTTTGAGGGCTGATTTCTTGTCCTGTGATAAAAAGCCTTCTGTTTCGAGTGCCAAACCTTTCAGGGGATAATTTGCAAGCTTCTGGCACCATTTTTGAGTGAATTGCCAAAAGTCAGATTTTTGCTGAAATTGTGACCCCGGGGCTTAGGGATTTTTTCAAAAAAATATTTTCTGCCGGTTACGTTTTTGAGGGCTGATTTCTTGTCCTGTGATCAAAAGCCGTCTGTTTCCATCGCCAAAGCTTTCAGGGGATCATTTGCAAGCTTCTGGCACCATTTTTGAGTGAATTGCCAAAAGTCAGATTTTTGCTGAAATTGTGACCCCGGGGCTTAGGGATTTTTTCAAAAAAATATTTTCTGCCGGTTACGTTTTTGAGGGCTGATTTCTTGTCCTGTGATAAAAAGCCTTCTGTTTCCATCGCCAAAGCTTTCAGGGGATCATTTGCAAGCTTCTGCCACCATTTTTGAGTGAATTGCCAAAAGTCAGATTAGAGCTTTCAGGGGATCATTTGCAAGCTTCTGGCACCATTTTTGAGTGAATTGCCAAAAGTCAGATTTTTGCTGAAATTGTGACCCCGGGGCTTAGGGATTTTTTCAAAAAAATATTTTCTGCCGGTTACGTTTTTGAGGGCTGATTTCTTGTCCTGTGATAAAAAGCCTTCTGTTTCCATCGCCACAGCTTTCAGGGGATCATTTGCAAGCTTCTGGCACCATTTTTGAGTGAATTGCCAAAAGTCAGATTTTTGCTGAAATTGTGACCCCGGGGCTTAGGGATTTTTTCAAAAAAATATTTTCTGCCGGTTACGTTTTTGAGGGCTGATTTCTTGTCCTGTGATAAAAAGCCTTCTGTTTCCATGGCCAAAGCTTTCAGGGGATCATTTGCAAGCTTCTGGCACCATTTTTGAGTGAATTGCCAAAAGCCAGATTTTTGCTGAAATTGTGACCCCGGGGCTTAGGGATTTTTTCAAAAAAATATTTTCTGCCGGTTACGTTTTTGAGGGCTGATTTCTTGTCCTGTGATAAAAAGCCTTCTGTTTCCATCGCCAAAGCTTTCAGGGGATCATTTGCAAGCTTCTTCCACCATTTTTGAGTGAATTGCCAAAAGTCAGATTAGAGCTTTCAGGGGATCATTTGCAAGCTTCTGGCACCATTTTTGAGTGAATTGCCAAAAGTCAGATTTTTGCTGAAATTGTGACCCCGGGGCTTAGGGATTTTTTCAAAAAAATATTTTCTGCCGGTTACGTTTTTGAGGGCTGATTTCTTGTCCTGTGATAAAAAGCCTTCTGTTTCCATCGTCAAAGCTTTCAGGGGATCATTTGCAAGCTTCTGGCACCATTTTTGAGTGAATTGCCAAAAGTCAGATTTTTGCTGAAATTGTGACCCCGGGGCTTAGGGATTTTTTCAAAAAAACATTTTCTGCCGGTTACGTTTTTGAGGGCTGATTTCTTGTCCTGTGATAAAAAGCCTTCTGTTTCCATCGCCAAAGGTTTCAGGGAATCATTTGCAAGCTTCTGGCACCATTTTTGAGTGAATTGCCAAAAGTCAGATTAGGGCTTAGGGATCATTTGCAAGCTTCTGGCACCATTTTTGAGTGAATTGCCAAAAGTCAGATTTTTGCTGAAATTGTGACCCCGGGGCTTAGGGATTTTTTCAAAAAAATATTTTCTGCCGGTTAAGTTTTTGAGGGCTGATTTCTTGTCCTGTGATAAAAAGCCTTCTGTTTCCATCGCCAAAGCTTTCAGGGGATCATTTGCAAGCTTCTGGCACCATTTTTGAGTGAATTGCCAAAAGTCAGATTTTTGCTGAAATTGTGACGCCGGGGCTTAGGGATTTTTTCAAAAAAATATTTTCCGCTGGTTACGTTTTTGAGGGCTGATTTCTTGTCCTGTGATAAAAAGCCTTCTGTTTCCATCGCCAAAGCTTTCAGGGGATCATTTGCACGCTTCTGGCACCATTTTTGATTGAATTGCCAAAAGTCAGATTTTTGCTGAAATTGTGACCCCGGGGCTTAGGGATTTTTTCAAAAAAACATTTTCTGCCGGTTACGTTTTTGAGGGCTGATTTCTTGTCCTGTGATAAAAAGCCTTCTGTTTCCATCGCCAAAGCTTTCAGGGGATCATTTGCAAGCTTCTGGCACCATTTTTGAGTGAATTGCCAAAAGTCAGATTTTTGCTGAAATTGTGACCCCGGGGCTTAGGGATTTTTTCAAAAAAATATTTTCTGCCGGTTACATTTTTGAGGGCTGATTTCTTGTCCTGTGATAAAAAGCCTTCTGTTTCCATTGTCAAAGCTTTCAGGGGATCATTTGCAAGCTTCTGGCACCATTTTTGAGTGAATTGCCAAAAGTCAGATTTTTGCTGAAATTGTGACCCCGGGGCTTAGGGATTTTTTCAAAAAAACATTTTCTGCCGGTTACGTTTTTGAGGGCTGATTTCTTGTCCTGTGATAAAAAGCCTTCTGTTTCCATCGCCAAAGGTTTCAGGGAATCATTTGCAAGCTTCTGGCACCATTTTTGAGTGAATTGCCAAAAGTCAGATTTTTGCTGAAATTGTGACCCCGGGGCTTAGGGATTTTTTCAAAAAAATATTTTCTGCCGGTTACGTTTTTGAGGGCTGATTTCTTGTCCTGTGATAAAAAGCCTTCTGTTTCCATCGCCAAAGCTTTCAGGGGATCATTTGCAAGCTTCTGGCACCATTTTTGAGTGAATTGCCAAAAGTCAGATTTTTGCTGAAATTGTGACCCCGGGGCTTAGGGATTTTTTCAAAAAAACATTTTCTGCCGGTTACGTTTTTGAGGGCTGATTTCTTGTCCTGTGATAAAAAGCCTTCTGTTTCCATCGCCAAAGCATTCAGGGGATCATTTGCAAGCTTCTGGCACCATTTTTGAGTGAATTGCCAAAAGTCAGATTTTTGCTGAAATTGTGACCCCGGGGCTTAGGGATTTTTTCAAAAAAATATTTTCTGCCAGTTACGTTTTTGAGGGCTGATTTCTTGTCCTGTGATAAAAAGCCTTCTGTTTCCATCGCCAAAGCTTTCAGGGGATCATTTGCAAGCTTCTGGCACCATTTTTGAGTGAATTGCCAAAAGTCAGATTTTTGCTGAAATTGTGACCCCGGGGCTTAGGGATTTTTTCAAAAAAACATTTTCTGCCGGTTAAGGTTTTGAGGGCTGATTTCTTGTCCTGTGATAAAAAGCCTTCTGTTTCCATCGCCAAAGCTTTCTGGGGATCATTTGCAAGCTTCTGGCACCATTTTTGAGTGAATTGCCAAAAGTCAGATTTTTGCTGAAATTGTGACCCCGGGGCTTAGGGATTTTTTCAAAAAAATATTTTCTGCCGGTTAAGTTTTTGAGGGCTGATTTCTTGTCCTGTGATAAAAAGCCTTCTGTTTCCATCGCCACAGCTTTCAGGGGATCATTTGCAAGCTTCTGGCACCATTTTTGTGTGAATTGCCAAAAGTCAGATTTTTGCTGAAATTGTGACCCCGGGGCTTAAGGATTTTTTCAAAAAAATATTTTCTGCCGGTTACGTTTTTGAGGGATGATTTCTTGTCCTGTGATAAAAAGCCTTCTGTTTCCATCGCCAAAGCTTTCAGGGGATCATTTGCAAGCTTCTGGCACCATTTTTGAGTGAATTGCCAAAAGCCAGATTTTTGCTGAAATTGTGACCCCGGGGCTTAGGGATTTTTTCAAAAAAATATTTTCTGCTGGTTACGTTTTTGAGGGCTGATTTCTTGTCCTGTGATAAAAAGCCTTCTGTTTCCATCGCCAAAGCTTTCAGGGGATCATTTGCAAGCTTCTGGCACCATTTTTGAGTGAATTGCCAAAAGTCAGATTTTTGCTGAAATTGTGACCCCGGGGCTTAGGGATTTTTTCAAAAAAACATTTTCTGCCGGTTACGTTTTTGAGGGCTGATTTCTTGTCCTGTGATAAAAAGCCTTCTGTTTCCATCGTCAAAGCTTTCAGGGGATCATTTGCAAGCTTCTGGCACCATTTTTGAGTGAATTGCCAAAAGTCAGATTTTTGCTGAAATTGTGACCCCGGGGCTTAGGGATTTTTTCAAAAAAACATTTTCTGCCGGTTACGTTTTTGAGGGCTGATTTCTTGTCCTGTGATAAAAAGCCTTCTGTTTCCATCGCCAAAGGTTTCAGGGAATCATTTGCAAGCTTCTGGCACCATTTTTGAGTGAATTGCCAAAAGTCAGATTAGGGCTTAGGGATCATTTGCAAGCTTCTGGCACCATTTTTGAGTGAATTGCCAAAAGTCAGATTTTTGCTGAAATTGTGACCCCGGGGCTTAGGGATTTTTTCAAAAAAATATTTTCTGCCGGTTACGTTTTTGAGGGCTGATTTCTTGTCCTGTGATAAAAAGCCTTCTGTTTCCATGGCCAAAGCTTTCAGGGGATCATTTGCAAGCTTCTGGCACCATTTTTGAGTGAATTGCCAAAAGCCAGATTTTTGCTGAAATTGTGACCCCGGGGCTTAGGGATTTTTTCAAAAAAATATTTTCTGCTGGTTACGTTTTTGAGGGCTGATTTCTTGTCCTGTGATAAAAAGCCTTCTGTTTCCATCGCCAAAGCTTTCAGGGGATCATTTGCAAGCTTCTGGCACCATTTTTGAGTGAATTGCCAAAAGTCAGATTTTTGCTGAAATTGTGACCCCGGGGCTTAGGGATTTTTTCAAAAAAATATTTTCTGCCGGTTACGTTTTTGAGGGCTGATTTCTTGTCCTGTGATAAAAAGCCTTCTGTTTCCATCGCCAAAGCTTTCTGGGGATCATTTGCAAGCTTCTGGCACCATTTTTGAGTGAATTGCCAAAAGTCAGATTTTTGCTGAAATTGTGACCCCGGGGCTTAGGGATTTTTTCAAAAAAATATTTTCTGCCGGTTACGTTTTTGAGGGCTGATTTCTTGTCCTGTGATAAAAAGCCTTCTGTTTCCATCGCCAAAGCTTTCAGGGGATCATTTGCAAGCTTCTGCCACCATTTTTGAGTGAATTGCCAAAAGTCAGATTAGAGCTTTCAGGGGATCATTTGCAAGCTTCTGGCACCATTTTTGAGTGAATTGCCAAAAGTCAGATTTTTGCTGAAATTGTGACCCCGGGGCTTAGGGATTTTTTCAAAAAAATATTTTCTGCCGGTTACGTTTTTGAGGGCTGATTTCTTGTCCTGTGATAAAAAGCCTTCTGTTTCCATCGCAAAAGCTTTCAGGGGATCATTTGCAAGCTTCTGGCACCATTTTTGAGTGAATTGCCAAAAGTCAGATTTTTGCTGAAATTGTGACCCCGGGGCTTAGGGATTTTTTCAAAAAAATATTTTCTGCCGGTTACGTTTTTGAGGGCTGATTTCTTGTCCTGTGATAAAAAGCCTTCTGTTTCGAGTGCCAAACCTTTCAGGGGATCATTTGCAAGCTTCTGGCACCATTTTTGAGTGAATTGCCAAAAGTCAGATTTTTGCTGAAATTGTGACCCCGGGGCTTAGGGATTTTTTCAAAAAAATATTTTCTGCCGGTTACGTTTTTGAGGGCTGATTTCTTGTCCTGTGATAAAAAGCCGTCTGTTTCCATCGCCAAAGCTTTCAGGGGATCATTTGCAAGCTTCTGCCACCATTTTTGAGTGAATTGCCAAAAGTCAGATTAGAGCTTTCAGGGGATCATTTGCAAGCTTCTGGCACCATTTTTGAGTGAATTGCCAAAAGTCAGATTTTTGCTGAAATTGTGACCCCGGGGCTTAGGGATTTTTTCAAAAAAATATTTTCTGCCGGTTACGTTTTTGAGGGCTGATTTCTTGTCCTGTGATAAAAAGCCTTCTGTTTCCATCGCCACAGCTTTCAGGGGATCATTTGCAAGCTTCTGGCACCATTTTTGAGTGAATTGCCAAAAGTCAGATTTTTGCTGAAATTGTGACCCCGGGGCTTAGGGATTTTTTCAAAAAAATATTTTCTGCCGGTTACGTTTTTGAGGGCTGATTTCTTGTCCTGTGATAAAAAGCCTTCTGTTTCCATGGCCAAAGCTTTCAGGGGATCATTTGCAAGCTTCTGGCACCATTTTTGAGTGAATTGCCAAAAGTCAGATTTTTGCTGAAATTGTGACCCCGGGGCTTAGGGATTTTTTCAAAAAAATATTTTCTGCCGGTTACGTTTTTGAGGGCTGATTTCTTGTCCTGTGATAAAAAGCCTTCTGTTTCCATCGCCAAAGCTTTCAGGGGATCATTTGCAAGCTTCTGCCACCATTTTTGAGTGAATTGCCAAAAGTCAGATTAGAGCTTTCAGGGGATCATTTGCAAGCTTCTGGCACCATTTTTGAGTGAATTGCCAAAAGTCAGATTTTTGCTGAAATTGTGACCCCGGGGCTTAGGGATTTTTTCAAAAAAATATTTTCTGCCGGTTACGTTTTTGAGGGCTGATTTCTTGTCCTGTGATAAAAAGCCTTCTGTTTCCATCGCAAAAGCTTTCAGGGGATCATTTGCAAGCTTCTGGCACCATTTTTGAGTGAATTGCCAAAAGTCAGATTTTTGCTGAAATTGTGACCCCGGGGCTTAGGGATTTTTTCAAAAAAATATTTTCTGCCGGTTACGTTTTTGAGGGCTGATTTCTTGTCCTGTGATAAAAAGCCTTCTGTTTCCATGGCCAATTTTTCAGGGGATCATTTGAAAGCTTCTGGCACCATTTTTGAGTGAATTGCCAAAAGCCAGATTTTTGCTGAAATTGTGACCCCGGGGCTTAGGGATTTTTTCAAAAAAATATTTTCTGCCGGTTACGTTTTTGAGGGCTGATTTCTTGTCCTGTGATAAAAAGCCTTCTGTTTCGAGTGCCAAACCTTTCAGGGGATAATTTGCAAGCTTCTGGCACCATTTTTGAGTGAATTGCCAAAAGTCAGATTTTTGCTGAAATTGTGACCCCGGGGCTTAGGGATTTTTTCAAAAAAATATTTTCTGCCGGTTAAGTTTTTGAAGGCTGATTTCTTGTCCTGTGATAAAATGCCTTCTGTTTCCATGGCCAAAGCTTTCAGGGGATCATTTGCAAGCTTCTGGCACCATTTTTGAGTGAATTGCCAAAAGTCAGATTTTTGCTAAAATTGTGATCCCGGGGCTTAGGGATTTTTTCAAAAAAATATTTTCTGCCGGTTACGTTTTTGAGGGCTGATTTCTTGTCCTGTGATAAAAAGCCTTCTGTTTCCATCGCCAAAGCTTTCAGGGGATCATTTGCAAGCTTCTGCCACCATTTTTGAGTGAATTGCCAAAAGTCAGATTAGAGCTTTCAGGGGATCATTTGCAAGCTTCTGGCACCATTTTTGAGTGAATTGCCAAAAGTCAGATTTTTGCTGAAATTGTGACCCCGGGGCTTAGGGATTTTTTCAAAAAAATATTTTCTGCCGGTTACGTTTTTGAGGGCTGATTTCTTGTCCTGTGATAAAAAGCCTTCTGTTTCCATCGCCACAGCTTTCAGGTGATCATTTGCAAGCTTCTGGCACCATTTTTGAGTGAATTGCCAAAAGTCAGATTTTTGCTGAAATTGTGACCCCGGGGCTTAGGGATTTTTTCAAAAAAATATTTTCTGCCGGTTACGTTTTTGAGGGCTGATTTCTTGTCCTGTGATAAAAAGCCTTCTGTTTCCATGGCCAAAGCTTTCAGGGGATCATTTGCAAGCTTCTGGCACCATTTTTGAGTGAATTGCTAAAAGCCAGTTTTTTGCTGAAATTGTGACCCCGGGGCTTAGGGATTTTTTCAAAAAAATATTTTCTGCCGGTTACGTTTTTGAGGGCTGATTTCTTGTCCTGTGATAAAAAGCCTTCTGTTTCGAGTGCCAAACCTTTCAGGGGATAATTTGCAAGCTTCTGGCACCATTTTTGAGTGAATTGCCAAAAGTCAGATTTTTGCTGAAATTGTGACCCCGGGGCTTAGGGATTTTTTCAAAAAAATATTTTCTGCCGGTTACGTTTTTGAGGGCTGATTTCTTGTCCTGTGATAAAAAGCCGTCTGTTTCCATCGCCAAAGCTTTCAGGGGATCATTTGCAAGCTTCTGGCACCATTTTTGAGTGAATTGCCAAAAGTCAGATTTTTGCTGAAATTGTGACCCCGGGGCTTAGGGATTTTTTCAAAAAAATAGTTTCTGCCGGTTACGTTTTTGAGGGCTGATTTCTTGTCCTGTGATAAAAAGCCTTCTGTTTCCATCGCCAAAGCTTTCAGGGGATCATTTGCAAGCTTCTGCCACCATTTTTGAGTGAATTGCC
Organism: Podarcis vaucheri; assembly: GCF_965113315.1. NCBI lineage: Eukaryota > Metazoa > Chordata > Lepidosauria > Squamata > Lacertidae > Podarcis > Podarcis vaucheri. The sequence goes on from NC_138766.1 coordinate 17,188,527, forward strand.
AAAAGTCAGATTAGAGCTTTCAGGGGATCATTTGCAAGCTTCTGGCACCATTTTTGAGTGAATTGCCAAAAGTCAGATTTTTGCTGAAATTGTGACCCCGGGGCTTAGGGATTTTTTCAAAAAAATATTTTCTGCCGGTTACGTTTTTGAGGGCTGATTTCTTGTCCTGTGATAAAAAGCCTTCTGTTTCCATCGCCACAGCTTTCAGGGGATCATTTGCAAGCTTCTGGCACCATTTTTGAGTGAATTGCCAAAAGTCAGATTTTTGCTGAAATTGTGACCCCGGGGCTTAGGGATTTTTTCAAAAAAATATTTTCTGCCGGTTACGTTTTTGAGGGCTGATTTCTTGTCCTGTGATAAAAAGCCTTCTGTTTCCATGGCCAAAGCTTTCAGGGGATCATTTGCAAGCTTCTGGCACCATTTTTGAGTGAATTGCCAAAAGCCAGATTTTTGCTGAAATTGTGACCCCGGGGCTTAGGGATTTTTTCAAAAAAATATTTTCTGCCGGTTACGTTTTTGAGGGCTGATTTCTTGTCCTGTGATAAAAAGCCTTCTGTTTCCATCGCCAAAGCTTTCAGGGGATCATTTGCAAGCTTCTTCCACCATTTTTGAGTGAATTGCCAAAAGTCAGATTAGAGCTTTCAGGGGATCATTTGCAAGCTTCTGGCACCATTTTTGAGTGAATTGCCAAAAGTCAGATTTTTGCTGAAATTGTGACCCCGGGGCTTAGGGATTTTTTCAAAAAAATATTTTCTGCCGGTTACGTTTTTGAGGGCTGATTTCTTGTCCTGTGATAAAAAGCCTTCTGTTTCCATCGTCAAAGCTTTCAGGGGATCATTTGCAAGCTTCTGGCACCATTTTTGAGTGAATTGCCAAAAGTCAGATTTTTGCTGAAATTGTGACCCCGGGGCTTAGGGATTTTTTCAAAAAAACATTTTCTGCCGGTTACGTTTTTGAGGGCTGATTTCTTGTCCTGTGATAAAAAGCCTTCTGTTTCCATCGCCAAAGGTTTCAGGGAATCATTTGCAAGCTTCTGGCACCATTTTTGAGTGAATTGCCAAAAGTCAGATTAGGGCTTAGGGATCATTTGCAAGCTTCTGGCACCATTTTTGAGTGAATTGCCAAAAGTCAGATTTTTGCTGAAATTGTGACCCCGGGGCTTAGGGATTTTTTCAAAAAAATATTTTCTGCCGGTTAAGTTTTTGAGGGCTGATTTCTTGTCCTGTGATAAAAAGCCTTCTGTTTCCATCGCCAAAGCTTTCAGGGGATCATTTGCAAGCTTCTGGCACCATTTTTGAGTGAATTGCCAAAAGTCAGATTTTTGCTGAAATTGTGACGCCGGGGCTTAGGGATTTTTTCAAAAAAATATTTTCCGCTGGTTACGTTTTTGAGGGCTGATTTCTTGTCCTGTGATAAAAAGCCTTCTGTTTCCATCGCCAAAGCTTTCAGGGGATCATTTGCACGCTTCTGGCACCATTTTTGATTGAATTGCCAAAAGTCAGATTTTTGCTGAAATTGTGACCCCGGGGCTTAGGGATTTTTTCAAAAAAACATTTTCTGCCGGTTACGTTTTTGAGGGCTGATTTCTTGTCCTGTGATAAAAAGCCTTCTGTTTCCATCGCCAAAGCTTTCAGGGGATCATTTGCAAGCTTCTGGCACCATTTTTGAGTGAATTGCCAAAAGTCAGATTTTTGCTGAAATTGTGACCCCGGGGCTTAGGGATTTTTTCAAAAAAATATTTTCTGCCGGTTACGTTTTTGAGGGCTGATTTCTTGTCCTGTGATAAAAAGCCTTCTGTTTCCATTGTCAAAGCTTTCAGGGGATCATTTGCAAGCTTCTGGCACCATTTTTGAGTGAATTGCCAAAAGTCAGATTTTTGCTGAAATTGTGACCCCGGGGCTTAGGGATTTTTTCAAAAAAACATTTTCTGCCGGTTACGTTTTTGAGGGCTGATTTCTTGTCCTGTGATAAAAAGCCTTCTGTTTCCATCGCCAAAGGTTTCAGGGAATCATTTGCAAGCTTCTGGCACCATTTTTGAGTGAATTGCCAAAAGTCAGATTTTTGCTGAAATTGTGACCCCGGGGCTTAGGGATTTTTTCAAAAAAATATTTTCTGCCGGTTACGTTTTTGAGGGCTGATTTCTTGTCCTGTGATAAAAAGCCTTCTGTTTCCATCGCCAAAGCTTTCAGGGGATCATTTGCAAGCTTCTGGCACCATTTTTGAGTGAATTGCCAAAAGTCAGATTTTTGCTGAAATTGTGACCCCGGGGCTTAGGGATTTTTTCAAAAAAACATTTTCTGCCGGTTACGTTTTTGAGGGCTGATTTCTTGTCCTGTGATAAAAAGCCTTCTGTTTCCATCGCCAAAGCTTTCAGGGGATCATTTGCAAGCTTCTGGCACCATTTTTGAGTGAATTGCCAAAAGTCAGATTTTTGCTGAAATTGTGACCCCGGGGCTTAGGGATTTTTTCAAAAAAATATTTTCTGCCAGTTACGTTTTTGAGGGCTGATTTCTTGTCCTGTGATAAAAAGCCTTCTGTTTCCATCGCCAAAGCTTTCAGGGGATCATTTGCAAGCTTCTGGCACCATTTTTGAGTGAATTGCCAAAAGTCAGATTTTTGCTGAAATTGTGACCCCGGGGCTTAGGGATTTTTTCAAAAAAACATTTTCTGCCGGTTAAGGTTTTGAGGGCTGATTTCTTGTCCTGTGATAAAAAGCCTTCTGTTTCCATCGCCAAAGCTTTCTGGGGATCATTTGCAAGCTTCTGGCACCATTTTTGAGTGAATTGCCAAAAGTCAGATTTTTGCTGAAATTGTGACCCCGGGGCTTAGGGATTTTTTCAAAAAAATATTTTCTGCCGGTTAAGTTTTTGAGGGCTGATTTCTTGTCCTGTGATAAAAAGCCTTCTGTTTCCATCGCCACAGCTTTCAGGGGATCATTTGCAAGCTTCTGGCACCATTTTTGTGTGAATTGCCAAAAGTCAGATTTTTGCTGAAATTGTGACCCCGGGGCTTAAGGATTTTTTCAAAAAAATATTTTCTGCCGGTTACGTTTTTGAGGGCTGATTTCTTGTCCTGTGATAAAAAGCCTTCTGTTTCCATCGCCAAAGCTTTCAGGGGATCATTTGCAAGCTTCTGGCACCATTTTTGAGTGAATTGCCAAAAGCCAGATTTTTGCTGAAATTGTGACCCCGGGGCTTAGGGATTTTTTCAAAAAAATATTTTCTGCTGGTTACGTTTTTGAGGGCTGATTTCTTGTCCTGTGATAAAAAGCCTTCTGTTTCCATCGCCAAAGCTTTCAGGGGATCATTTGCAAGCTTCTGGCACCATTTTTGAGTGAATTGCCAAAAGTCAGATTTTTGCTGAAATTGTGACCCCGGGGCTTAGGGATTTTTTCAAAAAAACATTTTCTGCCGGTTACGTTTTTGAGGGCTGATTTCTTGTCCTGTGATAAAAAGCCTTCTGTTTCCATCGTCAAAGCTTTCAGGGGATCATTTGCAAGCTTCTGGCACCATTTTTGAGTGAATTGCCAAAAGTCAGATTTTTGCTGAAATTGTGACCCCGGGGCTTAGGGATTTTTTCAAAAAAACATTTTCTGCCGGTTACGTTTTTGAGGGCTGATTTCTTGTCCTGTGATAAAAAGCCTTCTGTTTCCATCGCCAAAGGTTTCAGGGAATCATTTGCAAGCTTCTGGCACCATTTTTGAGTGAATTGCCAAAAGTCAGATTAGGGCTTAGGGATCATTTGCAAGCTTCTGGCACCATTTTTGAGTGAATTGCCAAAAGTCAGATTTTTGCTGAAATTGTGACCCCGGGGCTTAGGGATTTTTTCAAAAAAATATTTTCTGCCGGTTACGTTTTTGAGGGCTGATTTCTTGTCCTGTGATAAAAAGCCTTCTGTTTCCATCGCCACAGCTTTCAGGGGATCATTTGCAAGCTTCTGGCACCATTTTTGAGTGAATTGCCAAAAGTCAGATTTTGGCTGAAATTGTGACCCCGGGGCTTAGGGATTTTTTCAAAAAAATATTTTCTGCCGGTTACGTTTTTGAGGGCTGATTTCTTGTCCTGTGATAAAAAGCCTTCTGTTTCCATCGCCAAAGCTTTCAGGGGATCATTTGCAAGCTTCTGGCACCATTTTTGAGTGAATTGCCAAAAGTCAGATTTTTGCTGAAATTGTGACCCCGGGGCTTAGGGATTTTTTCAAAAAAACATTTTCTGCTGGTTAAGGTTTTGAGGGCTGATTTCTTGTCCTGTGATAAAAAGCCTTCTGTTTCCATCGCCAAAGCTTTCTGGGGATCATTTGCAAGCTTCTGGCACCATTTTTGAGTGAATTGCCAAAAGTCAGATTTTTGCTGAAATTGTGACCCCGGGGCTTAGGGATTTTTTCAAAAAAATATTTTCTGCCGGTTAAGTTTTTGAGGGCTGATTTCTTGTCCTGTGATAAAAAGCCTTCTGTTTCCATCGCCAAAGCTTTCAGGGGATTATTTGCAAGCTTCTGGCACCATTTTTGAGTGAATTGCCAAAAGTCAGATTAGGGCTTAGGGATCATTTGCAAGCTTCTGGCACCATTTTTGAGTGAATTGCCAAAAGTCAGATTTTTGCTGAAATTGTGACCCCGGGGCTTAGGGATTTTTTCAAAAAAATAGTTTCTGCCGGTTACGTTTTTGAGGGCTGATTTCTTGTCCTGTGATAAAAAGCCTTCTGTTTCCATCGCCAAAGCTTTCAGGGGATTATTTGCAAGCTTCTGGCACCATTTTTGAGTGAATTGCCAAAAGTCAGATTAGGGCTTAGGGATCATTTGCAAGCTTCTGGCACCATTTTTGAGTGAATTGCCAAAAGTCAGATTTTTGCTGAAATTGTGACCCCGGGGCTTAGGGATTTTTTCAAAAAAATATTTTCTGCCGGTTACGTTTTTGAAGGCTGATTTCTTGTCCTGTGATAAAAAGCCTTCTGTTTCCATCGCAAAAGCTTTCAGGGGATCATTTGCAAGCTTCTGGCACCATTTTTGAGTGAAATGCCAAAAGTCAGATTTTTGCTGAAATTGTGACCCCGGGGCTTAGGGATTTTTTCAAAAAAATAGTTTCTGCCGGTTACGTTTTTGAGGGCTGATTTCTTGTCCTGTGATAAAAAGCCTTCTGTTTCCATCGCCAAAGCTTTCAGGGGATCATTTGCAAGCTTCTGGCACCATTTTTGACTGAATTGCCAAAAGTCAGATTTTGGCTGAAATTGTGACCCCGGGGCTTAGGGATTTTTTCAAAAAAATATTTTCTGCCAGTTACGTTTTTGAGGGCTGATTTCTTGTCCTGTGATAAAAAGCCTTCTGTTTCCATCGCCAAAGCTTTCAGGGGATCATTTGCAAGCTTCTGGCACCATTTTTGAGTGAATTGCCAAAAGTCAGATTTTTGCTGAAATTGTGACCCCGGGGCTTAGGGATTTTTTCAAAAAAACATTTTCTGCTGGTTAAGGTTTTGAGGGCTGATTTCTTGTCCTGTGATAAAAAGCCTTCTGTTTCCATCGCCAAAGCTTTCTGGGGATCATTTGCAAGCTTCTGGCACCATTTTTGAGTGAATTGCCAAAAGTCAGATTTTTGCTGAAATTGTGACCCCGGGGCTTAGGGATTTTTTCAAAAAAATATTTTCTGCCGGTTAAGTTTTTGAGGGCTGATTTCTTGTCCTGTGATAAAAAGCCTTCTGTTTCCATCGCCAAAGCTTTCAGGGGATCATTTGCAAGCTTCTGGCACCATTTTTGAGTGAATTGCCAAAAGTCAGATTTTTGCTGAAATTGTGACCCCGGGGCTTAGGGATTTTTTCAAAAAAATAGTTTCTGCCGGTTACGTTTTTGAGGGCTGATTTCTTGTCCTGTGATAAAAAGCCTTCTGTTTCCATCGCCAAAGCTTTCAGGGGATTATTTGCAAGCTTCTGGCACCATTTTTGAGTGAATTGCCAAAAGTCAGATTAGGGCTTAGGGATCATTTGCAAGCTTCTGGCACCATTTTTGAGTGAATTGCCAAAAGTCAGATTTTTGCTGAAATTGTGACCCCGGGGCTTAGGGATTTTTTCAAAAAAATATTTTCTGCCGGTTACGTTTTTGAGGGCTGATTTCTTGTCCTGTGATAAAAAGCCTTCTGTTTCCATCGCCACAGCTTTCAGGGGATCATTTGCAAGCTTCTGGCACCATTTTTGAGTGAATTGCCAAAAGTCAGATTTTTGCTGAAATTGTGACCCCGGGGCTTAGGGATTTTTTCAAAAAAATATTTTCTGCCGGTTACGTTTTTGAGGGCTGATTTCTTGTCCTGTGATAAAAAGCCTTCTGTTTCCATGGCCAAAGCTTTCAGGGGATCATTTGCAAGCTTCTGGCACCATTTTTGAGTGAATTGCCAAAAGTCAGATTTCGGCTGAAATTGTGACCCCGGGGCTTAGGGATTTTTTCAAAAAAATATTTTCTGCCGGTTACGTTTTTGAGGGCTGATTTCTTGTCCTGTGATAAAAAGCCTTCTGTTTCCATCGCCAAAGCTTTCAGGGGAGCATTTGCAAGCCTCTGTCACCATTTTTGAGTGAATTGCCAAAAGTCAGATTTTTGCTGAAATTGTGACCCCGGGGCTTAGGGATTTTTTCAAAAAAATATTTTCTGCCGGTTACGTTTTTGAGGGCTGATTTCTTGTCCTGTGATAAAAAGCCTTCTGTTTCCATCGCCAAAGCTTTCAGGGGATCATTTGCAAGCTTCTGGCACCATTTTTGAGTGAATTGCCAAAAGTCAGATTTTTGCTGAAATTGTGACCCCGGGGCTTAGGGATTTTTTCAAAAAAATATTTTCTACCGGTTAAGTTTTTGAGGGCTGATTTCTTGTCCTGTGATAAAAAGCCTTCTGTTTCCATCGCCAAAGCTTTCAGGGGATCATTTGCAAGCTTCTGGCACCATTTTTGAGTGAATTGCCAAAAGTCAGATTTTGGCTGAAATTGTGACCCCGGGGCTTAGGGATTTTTTCAAAAAAATATTTTCTGCCAGTTACGTTTTTGAGGGCTGATTTCTTGTCCTGTGATAAAAAGCCTTCTGTTTCCATCGCAAAAGCTTTCAGGGGATCATTTGCAAGCTTCTGGCACCATTTTTGAGTGAATTGCCAAAAGTCAGATTTTTGCTGAAATTGTGACCCCGGGGCTTAGGGATTTTTTCAAAAAAATATTTTCTGCCGGTTAAGTTTTTGAGGGCTGATTTCTTGTCCTGTGATAAAAAGCCTTCTGTTTCCATCGCCAAAGCTTTCAGGGGATCATTTGCAAGCTTCTGGCACCATTTTTGAGTGAATTGCCAAAAGTCAGATTTTTGCTGAAATTGTGACCCCGGGGCTTAGGGATTTTTTCAAAAAAATAGTTTCTGCCGGTTACGTTTTTGAGGGCTGATTTCTTGTCCTGTGATAAAAAGCCTTCTGTTTCCATCGCCAAAGCTTTCAGGGGATTATTTGCAAGCTTCTGGCACCATTTTTGAGTGAATTGCCAAAAGTCAGATTAGGGCTTAGGGATCATTTGCAAGCTTCTGGCACCATTTTTGAGTGAATTGCCAAAAGTCAGATTTTTGCTGAAATTGTGACCCCGGGGCTTAGGGATTTTTTCAAAAAAATATTTTCTGCCGGTTACGTTTTTGAGGGCTGATTTCTTGTCCTGTGATAAAAAGCCTTCTGTTTCCATCGCCACAGCTTTCAGGGGATCATTTGCAAGCTTCTGGCACCATTTTTGAGTGAATTGCCAAAAGTCAGATTTTTGCTGAAATTGTGACCCCGGGGCTTAGGGATTTTTTCAAAAAAATATTTTCTGCCGGTTACGTTTTTGAGGGCTGATTTCTTGTCCTGTGATAAAAAGCCTTCTGTTTCCATGGCCAAAGCTTTCAGGGGATCATTTGCAAGCTTCTGGCACCATTTTTGAGTGAATTGCCAAAAGTCAGATTTCGGCTGAAATTGTGACCCCGGGGCTTAGGGATTTTTTCAAAAAAATATTTTCTGCCGGTTACGTTTTTGAGGGCTGATTTCTTGTCCTGTGATAAAAAAACTTCTGTTTCCATCGCCAAAGCTTTCAGGGGAGCATTTGCAAGCCTCTGTCACCATTTTTGAGTGAATTGCCAAAAGTCAGATTTTTGCTGAAATTGTGACCCCGGGGCTTAGGGATTTTTTCAAAAAAATATTTTCTGCCGGTTACGTTTTTGAGGGCTGATTTCTTGTCCTGTGATAAAAAGCCTTCTGTTTCCATCGCCAAAGCTTTCAGGGGATCATTTGCAAGCTTCTGGCACCATTTTTGAGTGAATTGCCAAAAGTCAGATTTTTGCTGAAATTGTGACCCCGGGGCTTAGGGATTTTTTCAAAAAAATATTTTCTACCGGTTAAGTTTTTGAGGGCTGATTTCTTGTCCTGTGATAAAAAGCCTTCTGTTTCCATCGCCAAAGCTTTCAGGGGATCATTTGCAAGCTTCTGGCACCATTTTTGAGTGAATTGCCAAAAGTCAGATTTTGGCTGAAATTGTGACCCCGGGGCTTAGGGATTTTTTCAAAAAAATATTTTCTGCCAGTTACGTTTTTGAGGGCTGATTTCTTGTCCTGTGATAAAAAGCCTTCTGTTTCCATCGCCAAAGCTTTCAGGGGATCATTTGCAAGCTTCTGGCACCATTTTTGAGTGAATTGCCAAAAGTCAGATTTTTGCTGAAATTGTGACCCCGGGGCTTAGGGATTTTTTCAAAAAAACATTTTCTGCTGGTTAAGGTTTTGAGGGCTGATTTCTTGTCCTGTGATAAAAAGCCTTCTGTTTCCATCGCCAAAGCTTTCTGGGGATCATTTGCAAGCTTCTGGCACCATTTTTGAGTGAATTGCCAAAAGTCAGATTTTTGCTGAAATTGTGACCCCGGGGCTTAGGGATTTTTTCAAAAAAATATTTTCTGCCGGTTAAGTTTTTGAGGGCTGATTTCTTGTCCTGTGATACAAAGCCTTCTGTTTCCATCGCCAAAGCTTTCAGGGGATCATTTGCAAGCTTCTGGCACCATTTTTGAGTGAATTGCCAAAAGTCAGATTTTTGCTGAAATTGTGACCCCGGGGCTTAGGGATTTTTTCAAAAAAATAGTTTCTGCCGGTTACGTTTTTGAGGGCTGATTTCTTGTCCTGTGATAAAAAGCCTTCTGTTTCCATCGCCAAAGCTTTCAGGGGATTATTTGCAAGCTTCTGGCACCATTTTTGAGTGAATTGCCAAAAGTCAGATTAGGGCTTAGGGATCATTTGCAAGCTTCTGGCACCATTTTTGAGTGAATTGCCAAAAGTCAGATTTTTGCTGAAATTGTGACCCCGGGGCTTAGGGATTTTTTCAAAAAAATATTTTCTGCCGGTTACGTTTTTGAGGGCTGATTTCTTGTCCTGTGATAAAAAGCCTTCTGTTTCCATCGCCAAAGCTTTCAGGGGATCATTTGCAAGCTTCTGGCACCATTTTTGAGTGAAATGCCAAAAGTCAGATTTTTGCTGAAATTGTGACCCCGGGGCTTAGGGATTTTTTCAAAAAAATATTTTCTACCGGTTAAGTTTTTGAGGGCTGATTTCTTGTCCTGTGATAAAAAGCCTTCTGTTTCCATCGCCAAAGCTTTCAGGGGATCATTTGCAAGCTTCTGGCACCATTTTTGAGTGAATTGCCAAAAGTCAGATTTTTGCTGAAATTGTGACCCCGGGGCTTAGGGATTTTTTCAAAAAAATAGTTTCTGCCGGTTACGTTTTTGAGGGCTGATTTCTTGTCCTGTGATAAAAAGCCTTCTGTTTCCATCGCCAAAGCTTTCAGGGGATTATTTGCAAGCTTCTGGCACCATTTTTGAGTGAATTGCCAAAAGTCAGATTAGGGCTTAGGGATCATTTGCAAGCTTCTGGCACCATTTTTGAGTGAATTGCCAAAAGTCAGATTTTTGCTGAAATTGTGACCCCGGGGCTTAAGGATTTTTTCAAAAAAATATTTTCTGCCGGTTACGTTTTTGAGGGCTGATTTCTTGTCCTGTGATAAAAAGCCTTCTGTTTCCATCGCCACAGCTTTCAGGGGATCATTTGCAAGCTTCTGGCACCATTTTTGAGTGAATTGCCAAAAGTCAGATTTTTGCTGAAATTGTGACCCCGGGGCTTAGGGATTTTTTCAAAAAAATATTTTCTGCCGGTTACGTTTTTGAGGGCTGATTTCTTGTCCTGTGATAAAAAGCCTTCTGTTTCCATCGCCAAAGCTTTCAGGGGATCATTTGCAAGCTTCTGGCACCATTTTTGAGTGAATTGCCAAAAGTCAGATTTTGGCTGAAATTGTGACCCCGGGGCTTAGGGATTTTTTCAAAAAAATAGTTTCTGCCGGTTACGTTTTTGAGGGCTGATTTCTTGTCCTGTGATAAAAAGCCTTCTGTTTCCATCGCCAAAGCTTTCAGGGGATTATTTGCAAGCTTCTGGCACCATTTTTGAGTGAATTGCCAAAAGTCAGATTAGGGCTTAGGGATCATTTGCAAGCTTCTGGCACCATTTTTGAGTGAATTGCCAAAAGTCAGATTTTTGCTGAAATTGTGACCCCGGGGCTTAAGGATTTTTTCAAAAAAATATTTTCTGCCGGTTACGTTTTTGAGGGCTGATTTCTTGTCCTGTGATAAAAAGCCTTCTGTTTCCATCGCCACAGCTTTCAGGGGATCATTTGCAAGCTTCTGGCACCATTTTTGAGTGAATTGCCAAAAGTCAGATTTTTGCTGAAATTGTGACCCCGGGGCTTAGGGATTTTTTCAAAAAAATATTTTCTGCCGGTTACGTTTTTGAGGGCTGATTTCTTGTCCTGTGATAAAAAGCCTTCTGTTTCCATCGCCAAAGCTTTCAGGGGATCATTTGCAAGCTTCTGGCACCATTTTTGAGTGAATTGCCAAAAGTCAGATTTTGGCTGAAATTGTGACCCCGGGGCTTAGGGATTTTTTCAAAAAAATATTTTCTGCCGGTTACGTTTTTGAGGGCTGATTTCTTGTCCTGTGATAAAAAGCCTTCTGTTTCCATCGCCAAAGCTTTCAGGGGAGCATTTGCAAGCCTCTGTCACCATTTTTGAGTGAATTGCCAAAAGTCAGATTTTTGCTGAAATTGTGACCCCGGGGCTTAGGGATTTTTTCAAAAAAATATTTTCTGCCGGTTACGTTTTTGAGGGCTGATTTCTTGTCCTGTGATAAAAAGCCTTCTGTTTCCATCGCCAAAGCTTTCAGGGGATCATTTGCAAGCTTCTGGCACCATTTTTGAGTGAATTGCCAAAAGTCAGATTTTTGCTGAAATTGTGACCCCGGGGCTTAGGGATTTTTTCAAAAAAATATTTTCTACCGGTTAAGTTTTTGAGGGCTGATTTCTTGTCCTGTGATAAAAAGCCTTCTGTTTCCATCGCCAAAGCTTTCAGGGGATCATTTGCAAGCTTCTGGCACCATTTTTGAGTGAATTGCCAAAAGTCAGATTTTTGCTGAAATTGTGACCCCGGGGCTTAGGGATTTTTTCAAAAAAATAGTTTCTGCCGGTTACGTTTTTGAGGGCTGATTTCTTGTCCTGTGATAAAAAGCCTTCTGTTTCCATCGCCAAAGCTTTCAGGGGATTATTTGCAAGCTTCTGGCACCATTTTTGAGTGAATTGCCAAAAGTCAGATTAGGGCTTAGGGATCATTTGCAAGCTTCTGGCACCATTTTTGAGTGAATTGCCAAAAGTCAGATTTTTGCTGAAATTGTGACCCCGGGGCTTAGGGATTTTTTCAAAAAAATATTTTCTGCCGGTTACGTTTTTGAGGGCTGATTTCTTGTCCTGTGATAAAAAGCCTTCTGTTTCCATCGCCACAGCTTTCAGGGGATCATTTGCAAGCTTCTGGCACCATTTTTGAGTGAATTGCCAAAAGTCAGATTTTTGCTGAAATTGTGACCCCGGGGCTTAGGGATTTTTTCAAAAAAATATTTTCTGCCGGTTACGTTTTTGAGGGCTGATTTCTTGTCCTGTGATAAAAAGCCTTCTGTTTCCATCGCCAAAGCTTTCAGGGGATCATTTGCAAGCTTCTGGCACCATTTTTGAGTGAATTGCCAAAAGTCAGATTTTGGCTGAAATTGTGACCCCGGGGCTTAGGGATTTTTTCAAAAAAATAGTTTCTGCCGGTTACGTTTTTGAGGGCTGATTTCTTGTCCTGTGATAAAAAGCCTTCTGTTTCCATCGCCAAAGCTTTCAGGGGATCATTTGCAAGCTTCTGGCACCATTTTTGAGTGAATTGCCAAAAGTCAGATTTTTGCTGAAATTGTGACCCCGGGGCTTAGGGATTTTTTCAAAAAAATATTTTCTGCCGGTTACGTTTTTGAGGGCTGATTTCTTGTCCTGTGATAAAAAGCCTTCTGTTTCCATCGCCAAAGCTTTCAGGGGATCATTTGCAAGCTTCTGGCACCATTTTTGAGTGAATTGCCAAAAGTCAGATTTTGGCTGAAATTGTGACCCCGGGGCTTAGGGATTTTTTCAAAAAAATAGTTTCTGCCGGTTACGTTTTTGAGGGCTGATTTCTTGTCCTGTGATAAAAAGCCTTCTGTTTCCATCGCCAAAGCTTTCAGGGGATTATTTGCAAGCTTCTGGCACCATTTTTGAGTGAATTGCCAAAAGTCAGATTAGGGCTTAGGGATCATTTGCAAGCTTCTGGCACCATTTTTGAGTGAATTGCCAAAAGTCAGATTTTTGCTGAAATTGTGACCCCGGGGCTTAAGGATTTTTTCAAAAAAATATTTTCTGCCGGTTACGTTTTTGAGGGCTGATTTCTTGTCCTGTGATAAAAAGCCTTCTGTTTCCATCGCCACAGCTTTCAGGGGATCATTTGCAAGCTTCTGGCACCATTTTTGAGTGAATTGCCAAAAGTCAGATTTTTGCTGAAATTGTGACCCCGGGGCTTAGGGATTTTTTCAAAAAAATATTTTCTGCCGGTTACGTTTTTGAGGGCTGATTTCTTGTCCTGTGATAAAAAGCCTTCTGTTTCCATCGCCAAAGCTTTCAGGGGATCATTTGCAAGCTTCTGGCACCATTTTTGAGTGAATTGCCAAAAGTCAGATTTTGGCTGAAATTGTGACCCCGGGGCTTAGGGATTTTTTCAAAAAAATATTTTCTGCCGGTTACGTTTTTGAGGGCTGATTTCTTGTCCTGTGATAAAAAGCCTTCTGTTTCCATCGCCAAAGCTTTCAGGGGAGCATTTGCAAGCCTCTGTCACCATTTTTGAGTGAATTGCCAAAAGTCAGATTTTTGCTGAAATTGTGACCCCGGGGCTTAGGGATTTTTTCAAAAAAATATTTTCTGCCGGTTACGTTTTTGAGGGCTGATTTCTTGTCCTGTGATAAAAAGCCTTCTGTTTCCATCGCCAAAGCTTTCAGGGGATCATTTGCAAGCTTCTGGCACCATTTTTGAGTGAATTGCCAAAAGTCAGATTTTTGCTGAAATTGTGACCCCGGGGCTTAGGGATTTTTTCAAAAAAATATTTTCTACCGGTTAAGTTTTTGAGGGCTGATTTCTTGTCCTGTGATAAAAAGCCTTCTGTTTCCATCGCCAAAGCTTTCAGGGGATCATTTGCAAGCTTCTGGCACCATTTTTGAGTGAATTGCCAAAAGTCAGATTTTTGCTGAAATTGTGACCCCGGGGCTTAGGGATTTTTTCAAAAAAATAGTTTCTGCCGGTTACGTTTTTGAGGGCTGATTTCTTGTCCTGTGATAAAAAGCCTTCTGTTTCCATCGCCAAAGCTTTCAGGGGATTATTTGCAAGCTTCTGGCACCATTTTTGAGTGAATTGCCAAAAGTCAGATTAGGGCTTAGGGATCATTTGCAAGCTTCTGGCACCATTTTTGAGTGAATTGCCAAAAGTCAGATTTTTGCTGAAATTGTGACCCCGGGGCTTAGGGATTTTTTCAAAAAAATATTTTCTGCCGGTTACGTTTTTGAGGGCTGATTTCTTGTCCTGTGATAAAAAGCCTTCTGTTTCCATCGCCACAGCTTTCAGGGGATCATTTGCAAGCTTCTGGCACCATTTTTGAGTGAATTGCCAAAAGTCAGATTTTTGCTGAAATTGTGACCCCGGGGCTTAGGGATTTTTTCAAAAAAATATTTTCTGCCGGTTACGTTTTTGAGGGCTGATTTCTTGTCCTGTGATAAAAAGCCTTCTGTTTCCATCGCCAAAGCTTTCAGGGGATCATTTGCAAGCTTCTGGCACCATTTTTGAGTGAATTGCCAAAAGTCAGATTTTGGCTGAAATTGTGACCCCGGGGCTTAGGGATTTTTTCAAAAAAATAGTTTCTGCCGGTTACGTTTTTGAGGGCTGATTTCTTGTCCTGTGATAAAAAGCCTTCTGTTTCCATCGCCAAAGCTTTCAGGGGATCATTTGCAAGCTTCTGGCACCATTTTTGAGTGAATTGCCAAAAGTCAGATTTTTGCTGAAATTGTGACCCCGGGGCTTAGGGATTTTTTCAAAAAAATATTTTCTACCGGTTACGTTTTTGAGGGCTGATTTCTTGTCCTGTGATAAAAAGCCTTCTGTTTCCATCGCCAAAGCTTTCAGGGGATCATTTGCAAGCTTCTGGCACCATTTTTGAGTGAATTGCCAAAAGTCAGATTTTGGCTGAAATTGTGACCCCGGGGCTTAGGGATTTTTTCAAAAAAATAGTTTCTGCCGGTTACGTTTTTGAGGGCTGATTTCTTGTCCTGTGATAAAAAGCCTTCTGTTTCCATCGCCAAAGCTTTCAGGGGATTATTTGCAAGCTTCTGGCACCATTTTTGAGTGAATTGCCAAAAGTCAGATTAGGGCTTAGGGATCATTTGCAAGCTTCTGGCACCATTTTTGAGTGAATTGCCAAAAGTCAGATTTTTGCTGAAATTGTGACCCCGGGGCTTAAGGATTTTTTCAAAAAAATATTTTCTGCCGGTTACGTTTTTGAGGGCTGATTTCTTGTCCTGTGATAAAAAGCCTTCTGTTTCCATCGCCACAGCTTTCAGGGGATCATTTGCAAGCTTCTGGCACCATTTTTGAGTGAATTGCCAAAAGTCAGATTTTTGCTGAAATTGTGACCCCGGGGCTTAGGGATTTTTTCAAAAAAATATTTTCTGCCGGTTACGTTTTTGAGGGCTGATTTCTTGTCCTGTGATAAAAAGCCTTTTGTTTCCATCGCCAAAGCTTTCAGGGGATCATTTGCAAGCTTCTGGCACCATTTTTGAGTGAATTGCCAAAAGTCAGATTTTGGCTGAAATTGTGACCCCGGGGCTTAGGGATTTTTTCAAAAAAATATTTTCTGCCGGTTACGTTTTTGAATGCTGATTTCTTGTCCTGTGATAAAAAGCCTTCTGTTTCCATCGCCAAAGCTTTCAGGGGAGCATTTGCAAGCCTCTGTCACCATTTTTGAGTGAATTGCCAAAAGTCAGATTTTTGCTGAAATTGTGACCCCGGGGCTTAGGGATTTTTTCAAAAAAATATTTTCTGCCGGTTACGTTTTTGAGGGCTGATTTCTTGTCCTGTGATAAAAAGCCTTCTGTTTCCATCGCCAAAGCTTTCAGGGGATCATTTGCAAGCTTCTGGCACCATTTTTGAGTGAATTGCCAAAAGTCAGATTTTTGCTGAAATTGTGACCCCGGGGCTTAGGGATTTTTTCAAAAAAATATTTTCTACCGGTTAAGTTTTTGAGGGCTGATTTCTTGTCCTGTGATAAAAAGCCTTCTGTTTCCATCGCCAAAGCTTTCAGGGGATCATTTGCAAGCTTCTGGCACCATTTTTGAGTGAATTGCCAAAAGTCAGATTTTTGCTGAAATTGTGACCCCGGGGCTTAGGGATTTTTTCAAAAAAATAGTTTCTGCCGGTTACGTTTTTGAGGGCTGATTTCTTGTCCTGTGATAAAAAGCCTTCTGTTTCCATCGCCAAAGCTTTCAGGGGATTATTTGCAAGCTTCTGGCACCATTTTTGAGTGAATTGCCAAAAGTCAGATTAGGGCTTAGGGATCATTTGCAAGCTTCTGGCACCATTTTTGAGTGAATTGCCAAAAGTCAGATTTTTGCTGAAATTGTGACCCCGGGGCTTAGGGATTTTTTCAAAAAAATATTTTCTGCCGGTTACGTTTTTGAGGGCTGATTTCTTGTCCTGTGATAAAAAGCCTTCTGTTTCCATCGCCACAGCTTTCAGGGGATCATTTGCAAGCTTCTGGCACCATTTTTGAGTGAATTGCCAAAAGTCAGATTTTTGCTGAAATTGTGACCCCGGGGCTTAGGGATTTTTTCAAAAAAATATTTTCTGCCGGTTACGTTTTTGAGGGCTGATTTCTTGTCCTGTGATAAAAAGCCTTCTGTTTCCATCGCCAAAGCTTTCAGGGGATCATTTGCAAGCTTCTGGCACCATTTTTGAGTGAATTGCCAAAAGTCAGATTTTGGCTGAAATTGTGACCCCGGGGCTTAGGGATTTTTTCAAAAAAATAGTTTCTGCCGGTTACGTTTTTGAGGGCTGATTTCTTGTCCTGTGATAAAAAGCCTTCTGTTTCCATCGCCAAAGCTTTCAGGGGATCATTTGCAAGCTTCTGGCACCATTTTTGAGTGAATTGCCAAAAGTCAGATTTTTGCTGAAATTGTGACCCCGGGGCTTAGGGATTTTTTCAAAAAAATATTTTCTACCGGTTAAGTTTTTGAGGGCTGATTTCTTGTCCTGTGATAAAAAGCCTTCTGTTTCCATCGCCAAAGCTTTCAGGGGATCATTTGCAAGCTTCTGGCACCATTTTTGAGTGAATTGCCAAAAGTCAGATTTTTGCTGAAATTGTGACCCCGGGGCTTAGGGATTTTTTCAAAAAAATAGTTTCTGCCGGTTACGTTTTTGAGGGCTGATTTCTTGTCCTGTGATAAAAAGCCTTCTGTTTCCATCGGCAAAGCTTTCAGGGGATTATTTGCAAGCTTCTGGCAGCATTTTTGAGTGAATTGCCAAAAGTCAGATTAGGGCTTAGGGATCATTTGCAAGCTTCTGGCACCATTTTTGAGTGAATTGCCAAAAGTCAGATTTTTGCTGAAATTGTGACCCCGGGGCTTAGGGATTTTTTCAAAAAAATATTTTCTGCCGGTTACGTTTTTGAGGGCTGATTTCTTGTCCTGTGATAAAAAGCCTTCTGTTTCCATCGCCAAAGCTTTCAGGGGATCATTTGCAAGCTTCTGGCACCATTTTTGAGTGAATTGCCAAAAGTCAGATTTTGGCTGAAATTGTGACCCCGGGGCTTAGGGATTGTTCCAAAAAAATATTTTCTGCCGGTTACGTTTTTGAGGGCTGATTTCTTGTCCTGTGATAAAAAGCCTTCTGTTTCCATCGCCAAAGCTTTCAGGGGAGCATTTGCAAGCTTCTGGCACCATTTTTGAGTGAATTGCCAAAAGTCAGATTAGGGCTTAGGGATCATTTGCAAGCTTCTGGCACCATTTTTGAGTGAATTGCCAAAAGTCAGATTTTTGCTGAAATTGTGACCCCGGGGCTTAGGGATTTTTTCAAAAAAATATTTTCTGCCGGTTAAGTTTTTGAGGGCTGATTTCTTGTCCTGTGATAAAAAAACCTTCTGTTTCCATGGCCAAAGCTTTCAGGGGTTCATTTGCAAGCTTCTGGCACCATTTTTGAGTGAATTGCCAAAAGTCAGATTTTTGCTGAAATTGTGACCCCGGGGCTTAGGGATTTTTTCAAAAAAATATTTTCTGCCGGTTACGTTTTTGAGGGCTGATTTCTTGTCCTGTGATAAAAAGCCTTCTGTTTCCATCGCCAAAGCTTTCAGGGGATCATTTGCAAGCTTCTGGCACCATTTTTGAGTGAATTGCCAAAAGTCAGATTTTGGCTGAAATTGTGACCCCGGGGCTTAGGGATTTTTTCAAAAAAATATTTTCTGCCAGTTACGTTTTTGAGGGCTGATTTCTTGTCCTGTGATAAAAAGCCTTCTGTTTCCATCGCCAAAGCTTTCAGGGGATCATTTGCAAGCTTCTTGCACCATTTTTGAGTGAATTGCCAAAAGTCAGATTTTTGCTGAAATTGTGACCCCGGGGCTTAGGGATTTTTTCAAAAAAACATTTTCTGCTGGTTAAGGTTTTGAGGGCTGATTTCTTGTCCTGTGATAAAAAGCCTTCTGTTTCCATCGCCAAAGCTTTCTGGGGATCATTTGCAAGCTTCTGGCACCATTTTTGAGTGAATTGCCAAAAGTCAGATTTTTGCTGAAATTGTGACCCCGGGGCTTAGGGATTTTTTCAAAAAAATATTTTCTGCCGGTTAAGTTTTTGAGGGCTGATTTCTTGTCCTGTGATAAAAAGCCTTCTGTTTCCATCGCCAAAGCTTTCAGGGGATCATTTGCAAGCTTCTGGCACCATTTTTGAGTGAATTGCCAAAAGTCAGATTTTTGCTGAAATTGTGACCCCGGGGCTTAGGGATTTTTTCAAAAAAATAGTTTCTGCCGGTTACGTTTTTGAGGGCTGATTTCTTGTCCTGTGATAAAAAGCCTTCTGTTTCCATCGCCAAAGCTTTCAGGGGATTATTTGCAAGCTTCTGGCACCATTTTTGAGTGAATTGCCAAAAGTCAGATTAGGGCTTAGGGATCATTTGCAAGCTTCTGGCACCATTTTTGAGTGAATTGCCAAAAGTCAGATTTTTGCTGAAATTGTGACCCCGGGGCTTAGGGATTTTTTCAAAAAAATATTTTCTGCCGGTTACGTTTTTGAGGGCTGATTTCTTGTCCTGTGATAAAAAGCCTTCTGTTTCCATCGCCACAGCTTTCAGGGGATCATTTGCAAGCTTCTGGCACCATTTTTGAGTGAATTGCCAAAAGTCAGATTTTTGCTGAAATTGTGACCCCGGGGCTTAGGGGTTTTTTTTAAAAAAATATTTTCTGCCGGTTACGTTTTTGAGGGCTGATTTCTTGTCCTGTGATAAAAAGCCTTCTGTTTCCATCGCCAAAGCTTTCAGGGGATCATTTGCAAGCTTCTGGCACCATTTTTGAGTGAATTGCCAAAAGTCAGATTTTTGCTGAAATTGTGACCCCGGGGCTTAGGGATTTTTTCAAAAAAACATTTTCTGCTGGTTAAGGTTTTGAGGGCTGATTTCTTGTCCTGTGATAAAAATCCTTCTGTTTCCATCGCCAAAGCTTTCTGGGGATCATTTGCAAGCTTCTGGCACCATTTTTGAGTGAATTGCCAAAAGTCAGATTTTTGCTGAAATTGTGACCCCGGGGCTTAGGGATTTTTTCAAAAAAATATTTTCTGCCGGTTAAGTTTTTGAGGGCTGATTTCTTGTCCTGTGATAAAAAGCCTTCTGTTTCCATCGCCAAAGCTTTCAGGGGATCATTTGCAAGCTTCTGGCACCATTTTTGAGTGAATTGCCAAAAGTCAGATTTTTGCTGAAATTGTGACCCCGGGGCTTAGGGATTTTTTCAAAAAAATAGTTTCTGCCGGTTACGTTTTTGAGGGCTGATTTCTTGTCCTGTGATAAAAAGCCTTCTGTTTCCATCGCCAAAGCTTTCAGGGGATTATTTGCAAGCTTCTGGCACCATTTTTGAGTGAATTGCCAAAAGTCAGATTAGGGCTTAGGGATCATTTGCAAGCTTCTGGCACCATTTTTGAGTGAATTGCCAAAAGTCAGATTTTTGCTGAAATTGTGACCCCGGGGCTTAGGGATTTTTTCAAAAAAATATTTTCTGCCGGTTACGTTTTTGAGGGCTGATTTCTTGTCCTGTGATAAAAAGCCTTCTGTTTCCATCGCAAAAGCTTTCAGGGGATCATTTGCAAGCTTCTGGCACCATTTTTGAGTGAAATGCCAAAAGTCAGATTTTTGCTGAAATTGTGACCCCGGGGCTTAGGGATTTTTTCAAAAAAATATTTGCTACCGGTTAAGTTTTTGAGGGCTGATTTCTTGTCCTGTGATAAAAAGCCTTCTGTTTCCATCGCCAAAGCTTTCAGGGGATCATTTGCAAGCTTCTGGCACCATTTTTGAGTGAATTGCCAAAAGTCAGATTTTTGCTGAAATTGTGACCCCGGGGCTTAGGGATTTTTTCAAAAAAATAGTTTCTGCCGGTTACGTTTTTGAGGGCTGATTTCTTGTCCTGTGATAAAAAGCCTTCTGTTTCCATCGCCAAAGCTTTCAGGGGATTATTTGCAAGCTTCTGGCACCATTTTTGAGTGAATTGCCAAAAGTCAGATTAGGGCTTAGGGATCATTTGCAAGCTTCTGGCACCATTTTTGAGTGAATTGCCAAAAGTCAGTTTTTTGCTGAAATTGTGACCCCGGGGCTTAGGGATTTTTTCAAAAAAATATTTTCTGCCGGTTACGTTTTTGAGGGCTGATTTCTTGTCCTGTGATAAAAAGCCTTCTGTTTCCATCGCCAAAGCTTTCAGGGGAGCATTTGCAAGCCTCTTTCACCATTTTTGAGTGAATTGCCAAAAGTCAGATTTTTGCTGAAATTGTGACCCCGGGGCTTAGGGATTTTTTCAAAAAAATATTTTCTGCCGGTTACGTTTTTGAGGGCTGATTTCTTGTCCTGTGATAAAAAGCCTTCTGTTTCCATCGCCAAAGCTTTCAGGGGATCATTTGCAAGCTTCTGGCACCATTTTTGAGTGAATTGCCAAAAGTCAGATTTTTGCTGAAATTGTGACCCCGGGGCTTAGGGATTTTTTCAAAAAAATATTTTCTACCGGTTAAGTTTTTGAGGGCTGATTTCTTGTCCTGTGATAAAAAGCCTTCTGTTTCCATCGCCAAAGCTTTCAGGGGATCATTTGCAAGCTTCTGGCACCATTTTTGAGTGAATTGCCAAAAGTCAGATTTTTGCTGAAATTGTGACCCCGGGGCTTAGGGATTTTTTCAAAAAAATAGTTTCTGCCGGTTACGTTTTTGAGGGCTGATTTCTTGTCCTGTGATAAAAAGCCTTCTGTTTCCATCGCCAAAGCTTTCAGGGGATTATTTGCAAGCTTCTGGCACCATTTTTGAGTGAATTGCCAAAAGTCAGATTAGGGCTTAGGGATCATTTGCAAGCTTCTGGCACCATTTTTGAGTGAATTGCCAAAAGTCAGATTTTTGCTGAAATTGTGACCCCGGGGCTTAGGGATTTTTTCAAAAAAATATTTTCTGCCGGTTACGTTTTTGAGGGCTGATTTCTTTTCCTGTGATAAAAAGCCTTCTGTTTCCATCGCCACAGCTTTCAGGGGATCATTTGCAAGCTTCTGGCACCATTTTTGAGTGAATTGCCAAAAGTCAGATTTTTGCTGAAATTGTGACCCCGGGGCTTAGGGATTTTTTCAAAAAAATATTTTCTGCCGGTTACGTTTTTGAGGGCTGATTTCTTGTCCTGTGATAAAAAGCCTTCTGTTTCCATCGCCAAAGCTTTCAGGGGATCATTTGCAAGCTTCTGGCACCATTTTTGAGTGAATTGCCAAAAGTCAGATTTTGGCTGAAATTGTGACCCCGGGGCTTAGGGATTTTTTCAAAAAAATAGTTTCTGCCGGTTACGTTTTTGAGGGCTGATTTCTTGTCCTGTGATAAAAAGCCTTCTGTTTCCATCGCCAAAGCTTTCAGGGGATCATTTGCAAGCTTCTGGCACCATTTTTGAGTGAATTGCCAAAAGTCAGATTTTTGCTGAAATTGTGACCCCGGGGCTTAGGGATTTTTTCAAAAAAATATTTTCTACCGGTTAAGTTTTTGAGGGCTGATTTCTTGTCCTGTGATAAAAAGCCTTCTGTTTCCATCGCCAAAGCTTTCAGGGGATCATTTGCAAGCTTCTGGCACCATTTTTGAGTGAATTGCCAAAAGTCAGATTTTTGCTGAAATTGTGACCCCGGGGCTTAGGGATTTTTTCAAAAAAATAGTTTCTGCCGGTTACGTTTTTGAGGGCTGATTTCTTGTCCTGTGATAAAAAGCCTTCTGTTTCCATCGGCAAAGCTTTCAGGGGATTATTTGCAAGCTTCTGGCACCATTTTTGAGTGAATTGCCAAAAGTCAGATTAGGGCTTAGGGATCATTTGCAAGCTTCTGGCACCATTTTTGAGTGAATTGCCAAAAGTCAGATTTTTGCTGAAATTGTGACCCCGGGGCTTAGGGATTTTTTCAAAAAAATATTTTCTGCCGGTTACGTTTTTGAGGGCTGATTTCTTGTCCTGTGATAAAAAGCCTTCTGTTTCCATCGCCAAAGCTTTCAGGGGATCATTTGCAAGCTTCTGGCACCATTTTTGAGTGAATTGCCAAAAGTCAGATTTTGGCTGAAATTGTGACCCCGGGGCTTAGGGATTTTTTCAAAAAAATATTTTCTGCCGGTTACGTTTTTGAGGGCTGATTTCTTGTCCTGTGATAAAAAGCCTTCTGTTTCCATCGCCAAAGCTTTCAGGGGATCATTTGCAAGCTTCTGGCACCATTTTTGAGTGAATTGCCAAAAGTCAGATTTTGGCTGAAATTGTGACCCCGGGGCTTAGGGATTTTTTCAAAAAAATATTTTCTGCCGGTTACGTTTTTGAGGGCTGATTTCTTGTCCTGTGATAAAAAGCCTTCTGTTTCCATCGCCAAAGCTTTCAGGGGATCATTTGCAAGCTTCTGGCACCATTTTTGAGTGAAATGCCAAAAGTCAGATTTTTGCTGAAATTGTGACCCCGGGGCTTAGGGATATTTTCAAAAAAATAGTTTCTGCCGGTTACGTTTTTGAGGGCTGATTTCTTGTCCTGTGATAAAAAGCCTTCTGTTTCCATCGCCAAAGCTTTCAGGGGATTATTTGCAAGCTTCTGGCACCATTTTTGAGTGAATTGCCAAAAGTCAGATTAGGGCTTAGGGATCATTTGCAAGCTTCTGGCACCATTTTTGAGTGAATTGCCAAAAGTCAGATTTTTGCTGAAATTGTGACCCCGGGGCTTAGGGATTTTTTCAAAAAAATATTTTCCGCCGGTTACGTTTTTGAGGGCTGATTTCTTGTCCTGTGATAAAAAGCCTTCTGTTTCCATCGCCAGAGCTTTCAGGGGATCATTTGCAAGCTTCTGGCACCATTTTTGAGTGAATTGCCAAAAGTCAGATTTTTGCTGAAATTGTGACCCCGGGGCTTAGGGATTTTTTCAAAAAAATATTTTCTGCCGGTTACGTTTTTGAGGGCTGATTTCTTGTCCTGTGATAAAAAGCCTTCTGTTTCCATCGCCAAAGCTTTCAGGGGATCATTTGCAAGCTTCTGGCACCATTTTTGAGTGAATTGCCAAAAGTCAGATTTTTGCTGAAATTGTGACCCCGGGGCTTAGGGATTTTTTCAAAAAAATATTTTCTGCCGGTTACGTTTTTGAGGGCTGATTTCTTGTCCTGTGATAAAAAGCCTTCTGTTTCCATCGCCAAAGCTTTCAGGGGATCATTTGCAAGCTTCTGGCACCATTTTTGAGTGAATTGCCAAAAGTCAGATTTTGGCTGAAATTGTGACCTCGGGGCTTAGGGATTTTTTCAAAAAAATATTTTCTGCCGGTTACGTTTTTGAGGGCTGATTTCTTGTCATGTGATAAAAAGCCTTCTGTTTCCATCGCCAAAGCTTTCAGGGGATCATTTGCAAGCTTCTGGCACCATTTTTGAGTGAATTGCCAAAAGTCAGATTTTTGCTGAAATTGTGACCCCGGGGCTTAGGGATTTTTTCAAAAAAATATTTTCTGCCGGTTACGTTTTTGAGGGCTGATTTCTCGTCCTGTGATAAAAAGCCTTCTGTTTCCATCGCCAAAGCTTTCAGGGGATCATTTGCAAGCTTCTGGCACCATTTTTGAGTGAAATGCCAAAAGTCAGATTTTTGCTGAAATTGTGACCCCGGGGCTTAGGGATTTTTTCAAAAAAATATTTTCTGCCGGTTAAGTTTTTGAGGGCTGATTTCTTGTCCTGTGATAAAAAGCCTTCTGTTTCCATCGCCAAAGCTTTCAGGGGAGCATTTGCAAGCTTCTGGCACCATTTTTGAGTGAATTGCCAAAAGTCAGATTTTGGCTGAAATTGTGACCCCGGGGCTTAGGGATTTTTTCAAAAAAATATTTTCTGCCGGTTACGTTTTTGAGGGCTGATTTCTTGTCCTGTGATAAAAAGCCTTCTGTTTCCATCGCCACAGCTTTCAGGGGATCATTTGCAAGCTTCTGGCACCATTTTTGAGTGAATTGCCAAAAGTCAGATTTTTGCTGAAATTGTGACCCCGGGGCTTAGGGATTTTTTCAAAAAAATATTTTCTGCCGGTTACGTTTTTGAGGGCTGATTTCTTGTCCTGTGATAAAAAGCCTTCTGTTTCCATCGCCAAAGCTTTCAGGGGATCATTTGCAAGCTTCTGGCACCATTTTTGAGTGAATTGCCAAAAGTCAGATTTTTGCTGAAATTGTGACCCCGGGGCTTAGGGATTTTTTCAAAAAAACATTTTCTGCTGGTTAAGGTTTTGAGGGCTGATTTCTTGTCCTGTGATAAAAATCCTTCTGTTTCCATCGCCAAAGCTTTCTGGGGATCATTTGCAAGCTTCTGGCACCATTTTTGAGTGAATTGCCAAAAGTCAGATTTTTGCTGAAATTGTGACCCCGGGGCTTAGGGATTTTTTCAAAAAAATATTTTCTGCCGGTTAAGTTTTTGAGGGCTGATTTCTTGTCCTGTGATAAAAAGCCTTCTGTTTCCATCGCCAAAGCTTTCAGGGGATCATTTGCAAGCTTCTGGCACCATTTTTGAGTGAATTGCCAAAAGTCAGATTTTTGCTGAAATTGTGACCCCGGGGCTTAGGGATTTTTTCAAAAAAATAGTTTCTGCCGGTTACGTTTTTGAGGGCTGATTTCTTGTCCTGTGATAAAAAGCCTTCTGTTTCCATCGCCAAAGCTTTCAGGGGATTATTTGCAAGCTTCTGGCACCATTTTTGAGTGAATTGCCAAAAGTCAGATTAGGGCTTAGGGATCATTTGCAAGCTTCTGGCACCATTTTTGAGTGAATTGCCAAAAGTCAGATTTTTGCTGAAATTGTGACCCCGGGGCTTAGGGATTTTTTCAAAAAAATATTTTCTGCCGGTTACGTTTTTGAGGGCTGATTTCTTGTCCTGTGATAAAAAGCCTTCTGTTTCCATCGCAAAAGCTTTCAGGGGATCATTTGCAAGCTTCTGGCACCATTTTTGAGTGAAATGCCAAAAGTCAGATTTTTGCTGAAATTGTGACCCCGGGGCTTAGGGATTTTTTCAAAAAAATATTTGCTACCGGTTAAGTTTTTGAGGGCTGATTTCTTGTCCTGTGATAAAAAGCCTTCTGTTTCCATCGCCAAAGCTTTCAGGGGATCATTTGCAAGCTTCTGGCACCATTTTTGAGTGAATTGCCAAAAGTCAGATTTTTGCTGAAATTGTGACCCCGGGGCTTAGGGATTTTTTCAAAAAAATAGTTTCTGCCGGTTACGTTTTTGAGGGCTGATTTCTTGTCCTGTGATAAAAAGCCTTCTGTTTCCATCGCCAAAGCTTTCAGGGGATTATTTGCAAGCTTCTGGCACCATTTTTGAGTGAATTGCCAAAAGTCAGATTAGGGCTTAGGGATCATTTGCAAGCTTCTGGCACCATTTTTGAGTGAATTGCCAAAAGTCAGTTTTTTGCTGAAATTGTGACCCCGGGGCTTAGGGATTTTTTCAAAAAAATATTTTCTGCCGGTTACGTTTTTGAGGGCTGATTTCTTGTCCTGTGATAAAAAGCCTTCTGTTTCCATCGCCACAGCTTTCAGGGGATCATTTGCAAGCTTCTGGCACCATTTTTGAGTGAATTGCCAAAAGTCAGATTTTTGCTGAAATTGTGACCCCGGGGCTTAGGGATTTTTTCAAAAAAATATTTTCTGCCGGTTACGTTTTTGAGGGCTGATTTCTTGTCCTGTGATAAAAAGCCTTCTGTTTCCATCGCCAAAGCTTTCAGGGGATCATTTGCAAGCTTCTGGCACCATTTTTGAGTGAATTGCCAAAAGTCAGATTTTTGCTGAAATTGTGACCCCGGGGCTTGGGGATTTTTTCAAAAAAATATTTTCTGCCGGTTACGTTTTTGAGGGCTGATTTCTTGTCCTGTGATAAAAAGCCTTCTGTTTCCATCGCCAAAGCTTTCAGGGGATTATTTGCAAGCTTCTGGCACCATTTTTGAGTGAATTGCCAAAAGTCAGATTAGGGCTTAGGGATCATTTGCAAGCTTCTGGCACCATTTTTGAGTGAATTGCCAAAAGTCAGATTTTTGCTGAAATTGTGACCCCGGGGCTTAGGGATTTTTTCAAAAAAATATTTTCTGCCGGTTACGTTTTTGAGGGCTGATTTCTTTTCCTGTGATAAAAAGCCTTCTGTTTCCATCGCCACAGCTTTCAGGGGATCATTTGCAAGCTTCTGGCACCATTTTTGAGTGAATTGCCAAAAGTCAGATTTTTGCTGAAATTGTGACCCCGGGGCTTAGGGATTTTTTCAAAAAAATATTTTCCGCCGGTTACGTTTTTGAGGGCTGATTTCTTGTCCTGTGATAAAAAGCCTTCTGTTTCCATCGCCAGAGCTTTCAGGGGATCATTTGCAAGCTTCTGGCACCATTTTTGAGTGAATTGCCAAAAGTCAGATTTTTGCTGAAATTGTGACCCCGGGGCTTAGGGATTTTTTCAAAAAAATATTTTCTGCCGGTTACGTTTTTGAGGGCTGATTTCTTGTCCTGTGATAAAAAGCCTTCTGTTTCCATCGCCAGAGCTTTCAGGGGATCATTTGCAAGCTTCTGGCACCATTTTTGAGTGAATTGCCAAAAGTCAGATTTTTGCTGAAATTGTGACCCCGGGGCTTAGGGATTTTTTCAAAAAAATATTTTCTGCCGGTTACGTTTTTGAGGGCTGATTTCTTGTCCTGTGATAAAAAGCCTTCTGTTTCCATCGCCAAAGCTTTCAGGGGATCATTTGCAAGCTTCTGGCACCATTTTTGAGTGAATTGCCAAAAGTCAGATTTTGGCTGAAATTGTGACCTCGGGGCTTAGGGATTTTTTCAAAAAAATATTTTCTGCCGGTTACGTTTTTGAGGGCTGATTTCTTGTCATGTGATAAAAAGCCTTCTGTTTCCATCGCCAAAGCTTTCAGGGGATCATTTGCAAGCTTCTGGCACCATTTTTGAGTGAATTGCCAAAAGTCAGATTTTTGCTGAAATTGTGACCCCGGGGCTTAGGGATTTTTTCAAAAAAATATTTTCTGCCGGTTACGTTTTTGAGGGCTGATTTCTCGTCCTGTGATAAAAAGCCTTCTGTTTCCATCGCCAAAGCTTTCAGGGGATCATTTGCAAGCTTCTGGCACCATTTTTGAGTGAAATGCCAAAAGTCAGATTTTTGCTGAAATTGTGACCCCGGGGCTTAGGGATTTTTTCAAAAAAATATTTTCTGCCGGTTACGTTTTTGAGGGCTGATTTCTTGTCCTGTGATAAAAAGCCTTCTGTTTCCATCGCCAAAGCTTTCAGGGGAGCATTTGCAAGCTTCTGGCACCATTTTTGAGTGAATTGCCAAAAGTCAGATTTTGGCTGAAATTGTGACCCCGGGGCTTAGGGATTTTTTCAAAAAAATATTTTCTGCCGGTTAAGTTTTTGAGGGCTGATTTCTTGTCCTGTGATAAAAAGCCTTCTGTTTCCATCGCCAAAGCTTTCAGGGGATCATTTGCAAGCTTCTGGCACCATTTTTGAGTGAATTGCCAAAAGTCAGATTTTTGCTGAAATTGTGACCCCGGGGCTTAGGGATTTTTTCAAAAAAATATTTTCTGCCGGTTACGTTTTTGAGGGCTGATTTCTTGTCCTGTGATAAAAAGCCTTCTGTTTCCATCGCCAAAGCTTTCAGGGGATCATTTGCAAGCTTCTGGCACCATTTTTGAGTGAAATGCCAAAAGTCAGATTTTTGCTGAAATTGTGACCCCGGGGCTTAGGGATATTTTCAAAAAAATAGTTTCTGCCGGTTACGTTTTTGAGGGCTGATTTCTTGTCCTGTGATAAAAAGCCTTCTGTTTCCATCGCCAAAGCTTTCAGGGGATTATTTGCAAGCTTCTGGCACCATTTTTGAGTGAATTGCCAAAAGTCAGATTAGGGCTTAGGGATCATTTGCAAGCTTCTGGCACCATTTTTGAGTGAATTGCCAAAAGTCAGATTTTTGCTGAAATTGTGACCCCGGGGCTTAGGGATTTTTTCAAAAAAATATTTTCCGCCGGTTACGTTTTTGAGGGCTGATTTCTTGTCCTGTGATAAAAAGCCTTCTGTTTCCATCGCCAGAGCTTTCAGGGGATCATTTGCAAGCTTCTGGCACCATTTTTGAGTGAATTGCCAAAAGTCAGATTTTTGCTGAAATTGTGACCCCGGGGCTTAGGGATTTTTTCAAAAAAATATTTTCTGCCGGTTACGTTTTTGAGGGCTGATTTCTTGTCCTGTGATAAAAAGCCTTCTGTTTCCATCGCCAGAGCTTTCAGGGGATCATTTGCAAGCTTCTGGCACCATTTTTGAGTGAATTGCCAAAAGTCAGATTTTTGCTGAAATTGTGACCCCGGGGCTTAGGGATTTTTTCAAAAAAATATTTTCTGCCGGTTACGTTTTTGAGGGCTGATTTCTTGTCCTGTGATAAAAAGCCTTCTGTTTCCATCGCCAAAGCTTTCAGGGGATCATTTGCAAGCTTCTGGCACCATTTTTGAGTGAATTGCCAAAAGTCAGATTTTGGCTGAAATTGTGACCTCGGGGCTTAGGGATTTTTTCAAAAAAATATTTTCTGCCGGTTACGTTTTTGAGGGCTGATTTCTTGTCATGTGATAAAAAGCCTTCTGTTTCCATCGCCAAAGCTTTCAGGGGATCATTTGCAAGCTTCTGGCACCATTTTTGAGTGAATTGCCAAAAGTCAGATTTTTGCTGAAATTGTGACCCCGGGGCTTAGGGATTTTTTCAAAAAAATATTTTCTGCCGGTTACGTTTTTGAGGGCTGATTTCTCGTCCTGTGATAAAAAGCCTTCTGTTTCCATCGCGAAAGCTTTCAGGGGATCATTTGCAAGCTTCTGGCACCATTTTTGAGTGAAATGCCAAAAGTCAGATTTTTGCTGAAATTGTGACCCCGGGGCTTAGGGATTTTTTCAAAAAAATATTTTCTGCCGGTTACGTTTTTGAGGGCTGATTTCTTGTCCTGTGATAAAAAGCCTTCTGTTTCCATCGCCAAAGCTTTCAGGGGAGCATTTGCAAGCTTCTGGCACCATTTTTGAGTGAATTGCCAAAAGTCAGATTTTGGCTGAAATTGTGACCCCGGGGCTTAGGGATTTTTTCAAAAAAATATTTTCTGCCGGTTAAGTTTTTGAGGGCTGATTTCTTGTCCTGTGATAAAAAGCCTTCTGTTTCCATCGCCAAAGCTTTCAGGGGATCATT
Source organism: Podarcis vaucheri (assembly GCF_965113315.1). Lineage (NCBI taxonomy): Eukaryota > Metazoa > Chordata > Lepidosauria > Squamata > Lacertidae > Podarcis > Podarcis vaucheri. The sequence goes on from NC_138766.1 coordinate 17,217,857, forward strand.
TGCAAGCTTCTGGCACCATTTTTGAGTGAATTGCCAAAAGTCAGATTTTTGCTGAAATTGTGACCCCGGGGCTTAGGGATTTTTTCAAAAAAATATTTTCTGCCGGTTACGTTTTTGAGGGCTGATTTCTTGTCCTGTGATAAAAAGCCTTCTGTTTCCATCGCCAAAGCTTTCAGGGGATCATTTGCAAGCTTCTGGCACCATTTTTGAGTGAAATGCCAAAAGTCAGATTTTTGCTGAAATTGTGACCCCGGGGCTTAGGGATATTTTCAAAAAAATAGTTTCTGCCGGTTACGTTTTTGAGGGCTGATTTCTTGTCCTGTGATAAAAAGCCTTCTGTTTCCATCGCCAAAGCTTTCAGGGGATTATTTGCAAGCTTCTGGCACCATTTTTGAGTGAATTGCCAAAAGTCAGATTAGGGCTTAGGGATCATTTGCAAGCTTCTGGCACCATTTTTGAGTGAATTGCCAAAAGTCAGATTTTTGCTGAAATTGTGACCCCGGGGCTTAGGGATTTTTTCAAAAAAATATTTTCCGCCGGTTACGTTTTTGAGGGCTGATTTCTTGTCCTGTGATAAAAAGCCTTCTGTTTCCATCGCCAAAGCTTTCAGGGGATCATTTGCAAGCTTCTGGCACCATTTTTGAGTGAATTGCCAAAAGTCAGATTTTTGCTGAAATTGTGACCCCGGGGCTTAGGGATTTTTTCAAAAAAATATTTTCTGCCGGTTACGTTTTTGAGGGCTGATTTCTTGTCCTGTGATAAAAAGCCTTCTGTTTCCATCGCCAAAGCTTTCAGGGGATCATTTGCAAGCTTCTGGCACCATTTTTGAGTGAATTGCCAAAAGTCAGATTTTTGCTGAAATTGTGACCCCGGGGCTTAGGGATTTTTTCAAAAAAATATTTTCTGCCGGTTACGTTTTTGAGGGCTGATTTCTTGTCCTGTGATAAAAAGCCTTCTGTTTCCATCGCCAAAGCTTTCAGGGGATTATTTGCAAGCTTCTGGCACCATTTTTGAGTGAATTGCCAAAAGTCAGATTAGGGCTTAGGGATCATTTGCAAGCTTCTGGCACCATTTTTGAGTGAATTGCCAAAAGTCAGATTTTGGCTGAAATTGTGACCCCGGGGCTTAGGGATTTTTTCAAAAAAATATTTTCTGCCGGTTACGTTTTTGAGGGCTGATTTCTTGTCATGTGATAAAAAGCCTTCTGTTTCCATCGCCAAAGCTTTCAGGGGATCATTTGCAAGCTTCTGGCACCATTTTTGAGTGAATTGCCAAAAGTCAGATTTTTGCTGAAATTGTGACCCCGGGGCTTAGGGATTTTTTCAAAAAAAAATTTTCTGCCGGTTACGTTTTTGAGGGCTGATTTCTCGTCCTGTGATAAAAAGCCTTCTGTTTCCATCGCCAAAGCTTTCAGGGGATCATTTGCAAGCTTCTGGCACCATTTTTGAGTGAAATGCCAAAAGTCAGATTTTTGCTGAAATTGTGACCCCGGGGCTTAGGGATTTTTTCAAAAAAATATTTTCTGCCGGTTACGTTTTTGAGGGCTGATTTCTTGTCCTGTGATAAAAAGCCTTCTGTTTCCATCGCCAAAGCTTTCAGGGGATCATTTGCAAGCTTCTGGCACCATTTTTGAGTGAATTGCCAAAAGTCAGATTTTTGCTGAAATTGTGACCCCGGGGCTTAGGGATTTTTTCAAAAAAATATTTTCTGCCGGTTACGTTTTTGAGGGCTGATTTCTTGTCCTGTGATAAAAAGCCTTCTGTTTCCATCGCCAAAGCTTTCAGGGGATCATTTGCAAGCTTCTGGCACCATTTTTGAGTGAATTGCCAAAAGTCAGATTTTTGCTGAAATTGTGACCCCGGGGCTTAGGGATTTTTTCAAAAAAAAATTTTCTGCCGGTTACGTTTTTGAGGGCTGATTTCTCGTCCTGTGATAAAAAGCCTTCTGTTTCCATCGCCAAAGCTTTCAGGGGATCATTTGCAAGCTTCTGGCACCATTTTTGAGTGAAATGCCAAAAGTCAGATTTTTGCTGAAATTGTGACCCCGGGGCTTAGGGATTTTTTCAAAAAAATATTTTCTGCCGGTTACGTTTTTGAGGGCTGATTTCTTGTCCTGTGATAAAAAGCCTTCTGTTTCCATCGCCAAAGCTTTCAGGGGATCATTTGCAAGCTTCTGGCACCATTTTTGAGTGAATTGCCAAAAGTCAGATTTTTGCTGAAATTGTGACCCCGGGGCTTAGGGATTTTTTCAAAAAAATATTTTCTGCCGGTTACGTTTTTGAGGGCTGATTTCTTGTCCTGTGATAAAAAGCCTTCTGTTTCCATCGCCAAAGCTTTCAGGGGATCATTTGCAAGCTTCTGGCACCATTTTTGAGTGAATTGCCAAAAGTCAGATTTTTGCTGAAATTGTGACCCCGGGGCTTAGGGATTTTTTCAAAAAAATATTTTCTGCCGGTTACGTTTTTGAGGGCTGATTTCTTGTCCTGTGATAAAAAGCCTTCTGTTTCCATCGCCAAAGCTTTCAGGGGATCATTTGCAAGCTTCTGGCACCATTTTTGAGTGAATTGCCAAAAGTCAGATTTTGGCTGAAATTGTGACCCCGGGGCTTAGGGATTTTTTCAAAAAAATAGTTTCTGCCGGTTACGTTTTTGAGGGCTGATTTCTTGTCCTGTGATAAAAAGCCTTCTGTTTCCATCGCCAAAGCTTTCAGGGGATCATTTGCAAGCTTCTGGCACCATTTTTGAGTGAATTGCCAAAAGTCAGATTTTTGCTGAAATTGTGACCCCGGGGCTTAGGGATTTTTTCAAAAAAATATTTTCTACCGGTTAAGTTTTTGAGGGCTGATTTCTTGTCCTGTGATAAAAAGCCTTCTGTTTCCATCGCCAAAGCTTTCAGGGGATCATTTGCAAGCTTCTGGCACCATTTTTGAGTGAATTGCCAAAAGTCAGATTTTTGCTGAAATTGTGACCCCGGGGCTTAGGGATTTTTTCAAAAAAATAGTTTCTGCCGGTTACGTTTTTGAGGGCTGATTTCTTGTCCTGTGATAAAAAGCCTTCTGTTTCCATCGGCAAAGCTTTCAGGGGATTATTTGCAAGCTTCTGGCACCATTTTTGAGTGAATTGCCAAAAGTCAGATTAGGGCTTAGGGATCATTTGCAAGCTTCTGGCACCATTTTTGAGTGAATTGCCAAAAGTCAGATTTTTGCTGAAATTGTGACCCCGGGGCTTAGGGATTTTTTCAAAAAAATATTTTCTGCCGGTTACGTTTTTGAGGGCTGATTTCTTGTCCTGTGATAAAAAGCCTTCTGTTTCCATCGCCAAAGCTTTCAGGGGATCATTTGCAAGCTTCTGGCACCATTTTTGAGTGAATTGCCAAAAGTCAGATTTTGGCTGAAATTGTGACCCCGGGGCTTAGGGATTTTTTCAAAAAAATATTTTCTGCCGGTTACGTTTTTGAGGGCTGATTTCTTGTCCTGTGATAAAAAGCCTTCTGTTTCCATCGCCAAAGCTTTCAGGGGATCATTTGCAAGCTTCTGGCACCATTTTTGAGTGAATTGCCAAAAGTCAGATTTTGGCTGAAATTGTGACCCCGGGGCTTAGGGATTTTTTCAAAAAAATATTTTCTGCCGGTTACGTTTTTGAGGGCTGATTTCTTGTCCTGTGATAAAAAGCCTTCTGTTTCCATCGCCAAAGCTTTCAGGGGATCATTTGCAAGCTTCTGGCACCATTTTTGAGTGAAATGCCAAAAGTCAGATTTTTGCTGAAATTGTGACCCCGGGGCTTAGGGATATTTTCAAAAAAATAGTTTCTGCCGGTTACGTTTTTGAGGGCTGATTTCTTGTCCTGTGATAAAAAGCCTTCTGTTTCCATCGCCAAAGCTTTCAGGGGATTATTTGCAAGCTTCTGGCACCATTTTTGAGTGAATTGCCAAAAGTCAGATTAGGGCTTAGGGATCATTTGCAAGCTTCTGGCACCATTTTTGAGTGAATTGCCAAAAGTCAGATTTTTGCTGAAATTGTGACCCCGGGGCTTAGGGATTTTTTCAAAAAAATATTTTCCGCCGGTTACGTTTTTGAGGGCTGATTTCTTGTCCTGTGATAAAAAGCCTTCTGTTTCCATCGCCAGAGCTTTCAGGGGATCATTTGCAAGCTTCTGGCACCATTTTTGAGTGAATTGCCAAAAGTCAGATTTTTGCTGAAATTGTGACCCCGGGGCTTAGGGATTTTTTCAAAAAAATATTTTCTGCCGGTTACGTTTTTGAGGGCTGATTTCTTGTCCTGTGATAAAAAGCCTTCTGTTTCCATCGCCAAAGCTTTCAGGGGATCATTTGCAAGCTTCTGGCACCATTTTTGAGTGAATTGCCAAAAGTCAGATTTTTGCTGAAATTGTGACCCCGGGGCTTAGGGATTTTTTCAAAAAAATATTTTCTGCCGGTTACGTTTTTGAGGGCTGATTTCTTGTCCTGTGATAAAAAGCCTTCTGTTTCCATCGCCAAAGCTTTCAGGGGATCATTTGCAAGCTTCTGGCACCATTTTTGAGTGAATTGCCAAAAGTCAGATTTTGGCTGAAATTGTGACCTCGGGGCTTAGGGATTTTTTCAAAAAAATATTTTCTGCCGGTTACGTTTTTGAGGGCTGATTTCTTGTCATGTGATAAAAAGCCTTCTGTTTCCATCGCCAAAGCTTTCAGGGGATCATTTGCAAGCTTCTGGCACCATTTTTGAGTGAATTGCCAAAAGTCAGATTTTTGCTGAAATTGTGACCCCGGGGCTTAGGGATTTTTTGAAAAAAATATTTTCTGCCGGTTACGTTTTTGAGGGCTGATTTCTCGTCCTGTGATAAAAAGCCTTCTGTTTCCATCGCCAAAGCTTTCAGGGGATCATTTGCAAGCTTCTGGCACCATTTTTGAGTGAAATGCCAAAAGTCAGATTTTTGCTGAAATTGTGACCCCGGGGCTTAGGGATTTTTTCAAAAAAATATTTTCTGCCGGTTACGTTTTTGAGGGCTGATTTCTTGTCCTGTGATAAAAAGCCTTCTGTTTCCATCGCCAAAGCTTTCAGGGGAGCATTTGCAAGCTTCTGGCACCATTTTTGAGTGAATTGCCAAAAGTCAGATTTTGGCTGAAATTGTGACCCCGGGGCTTAGGGATTTTTTCAAAAAAATATTTTCTGCCGGTTAAGTTTTTGAGGGCTGATTTCTTGTCCTGTGATAAAAAGCCTTCTGTTTCCATCGCCAAAGCTTTCAGGGGATCATTTGCAAGCTTCTGGCACCATTTTTGAGTGAATTGCCAAAAGTCAGATTTTTGCTGAAATTGTGACCCCGGGGCTTAGGGATTTTTTCAAAAAAATATTTTCTGCCGGTTACGTTTTTGAGGGCTGATTTCTTGTCCTGTGATAAAAAGCCTTCTGTTTCCATCGCCAAAGCTTTCAGGGGATCATTTGCAAGCTTCTGGCACCATTTTTGAGTGAAATGCCAAAAGTCAGATTTTTGCTGAAATTGTGACCCCGGGGCTTAGGGATATTTTAAAAAAAATAGTTTCTGCCGGTTACGTTTTTGAGGGCTGATTTCTTGTCCTGTGATAAAAAGCCTTCTGTTTCCATCGCCAAAGCTTTCAGGGGATTATTTGCAAGCTTCTGGCACCATTTTTGAGTGAATTGCCAAAAGTCAGATTAGGGCTTAGGGATCATTTGCAAGCTTCTGGCACCATTTTTGAGTGAATTGCCAAAAGTCAGATTTTTGCTGAAATTGTGACCCCGGGGCTTAGGGATTTTTTCAAAAAAATATTTTCCGCCGGTTACGTTTTTGAGGGCTGATTTCTTGTCCTGTGATAAAAAGCCTTCTGTTTCCATCGCCAAAGCTTTCAGGGGATCATTTGCAAGCTTCTGGCACCATTTTTGAGTGAATTGCCAAAAGTCAGATTTTTGCTGAAATTGTGACCCCGGGGCTTAGGGATTTTTTCAAAAAAAGTCGCCCAGACACCCCGACTCTTACACGGGAAGACACCCGAAGACACCAAAACCTGCATTCCTGTACCCGTGAAAATCTACGAAAGCTAATATATATATATATATATATATATATATATATATATATATATATATATGCAGGTTTTGGTGTCTTCGGGTGTCTTCCCGTGTAAGAGTCGGGGTGTCTGTGCGACGTTTCGACGAGGTCTCACTCGTCATCTTCAGGCTGGTGCTTTCGGCTTCTTGTTACTGGAACAGAGCAGAGTCTGGTGTTTGAGTTCCTATAAATACTGTTGAGGGGTGTGGTGTATAGCCTCCAATGTTCTGGGCAGAGAGGAAGTTCCTAGATTAGTGTGCCTTTTCTTCTTTTGTTCCTTAATTACTTGAGGGATATCTTGGGTGATTTCATGAGTGATATTCTGAATACCACTGGGTGGGTCATTAAGTGTAGATTAGTTGCTAAAGCTTTCGTGTCTTGACA